>NW_006408790.1:710280-713699 GCF_000296735.1 Chrysochloris asiatica | reverse complement strand
CAGAGTAGAACTGTGCCCCACAGGGTTCTCAGTGGATGATTTTTCATAAGTAGATTCCACTCATGGTGCCCCCGTGTGTGTGAGTGAGTGACTATGTGTGTGAGTAAAAGTGTGTGGGTGAGTGAGTGTGTGGATGGGTAAGAGTGTGAGTGTGTTGGTGAGTGAGTGTATGTTTGAGTGAGTGTGTGTGTTTGTGTGTGAGTGTGTTGGTGAGTGAGTGTGGATGGGTGAGAGTGTGAGTGTGTGGATGTGTGGGTGAGTGAGTACATGATTGGGTGAGTGAGTGAGTGTGTAGTATTGAAGGACAAAGTTCAAGCTGCATTGAGGGCACTGGCGAAAAACAAGCTTCCAGCAATTGATGGACTATAAATTGAAATCTCTCAATAAACTGATGCAGCACTAGAGGCACTTGGTCATCTCTGCCAAGAAATTTGGAAGACAGTTATGTGGTCAAACAATTGAAAGTGTTCCAAATCTGTGTACATCCCAAAGAGCTGTAAGCCCAATAAAACTGGTATGGCTCTATTTTTTAAAAAATGATCAAGTCTGTCTCTGATATTTTTCATGTGCAAGATTTCACACCTCTTCTTCTTGTGGTTGCAAGCAGCAAAGGGATGATGGCAAAGGATTAACTTCAAGAATCCTAATGCTGGATGAGTCCACAGAACATAACAGGGGGTACTCTGGAGGACATTATACTGAGTGAAAGAAACCAAACACAAAAGGACAAATATTGCCTGGCCTCACTTTTATAAAAAGTTAAGACTGAGGGTCTCCCAGAAAGGTAAGGGGAGGGAGAGAGAACCACTTACCACATAGTTGTTGTTGTGAGGTGCCATCAAGTCAGTTCTGACTCACGGTGACCTTATATACAACTGCCCGGTCATACAACTATTGCTGTATTTGAGCCCATACTTGCAGCCACTGTGTTAATTCAGTGAGTTAATCCAATGACTGTCCACTTTACCAAGGATGATGTCCTTCTCCAGGGACTGGTCCCTCCTGATGACATTTCCAAAGTACATGAGATGAAATCTAGCCATTCTTACTTCAAAGAGCATTCTGGCTGTACTTCTTCCAAGACAGATTTGTTCATTCTTGTGACAGTCCATGGTACTTTTGATATTCTTCGCCAAAACCATAATTCGAAGGCATCACATGTGTTAGTTCTGGTGATGGGACGGACAATAAGAGAAAGTTAGAACAAAGTGACCAAGGCGACTGAAGGCGCTGAAAGGTACCCAGAATAAAGGACACCTGTGGTGAGTAGTTGTAACAATTGCAATAACAAGCAAAAAACACATGTGCATGGTTGTACAGGTAGATGTGTATGCAAGCTGAGTGTGGCAAGGAGTGCATGTGTGAGCATATCAACATGTATTGTCATTGTTGTTGGTTGTTGTTGTTAAGTTGTTGAGTCGGTTCCGACCTATAGTGACCTTGTATAGGGTTTCCAAGGAGCGGATGGTGGGTTTGAACATCCGACCTTCTGCAGTCCAGTGCTGTATTCCACAGAGTCACTGGTAACGTAGTGGTTACGAATCGGGCTGCAAACTGCAAAGTCAGCAGTTCGAAACTACCAGCTGTTCTGCAGGAGAAAGATGAGGCTTTCTGCTCCTGTAAAGATTTATGGCCTCAGAAATCCTGTACAGGGTCGCTATGACTCAGAACTGACTCCAGGGCACATAACAACAACAACATGTTTAGGCATAAATACATACATGTGTGGGTGTGCTACATGTATGTTCATATGAATAATAAAACACAGGGCACAGTTACGGCGCCCTCCTAATTTTATGTACAAACTTGGTTGAGGGGTTATGGGACCATAGTCTGGTGGGACAGCTTAGTTAGTTTGCATGACGTAGCCCATAAAGATCATGTTCTACACACCAGTTTGGTGAGTAGCATCTGGGGTCTTAAAAGCTTGCAAGCAGCCATTGAGACACAACACTTATTCTCTTCATGTCTGGAGTAAAGAGAATGAAGGAAACAAAAGACTCAAAGACGAAGCTGGCCCACTGGGCTAGCAGCCACACAAGCCGTAGCTTCTTCTAGCCCAAGACGAGAGGATCTAGATGGTGCCCCGCTGCCTCCTTCAACCATTCTAACCAGGGACATGGTGGGAGGCGCTGAGTAGAAAGGGAGAGAATGTAGGACAAAACTCGAATTCCTAAAATATATTTATAACACTGATAGATACTAGAGGAGAACCAACACTCCTACCCGGAGATACCTTTTTAACCTGGAACTGAAACCACTCCTGGAGTGCTTTGGCTTATAAAAGAAATACTATCGCCTGTGAGTAATGCGCTTCCTAAACAATACAGTATACAAGACCAAACGGCCAAATTTCACTCAAAAGCAAACATGGCAAGGCACAGAGGGGCAGGGAAGCTTGACCGATAGAAACAGAACAAACAGATTGGAGTGATTGAGAAGGCTGATCATGGTGCAAATTGTAACCAATGCCATGGAACTATTTATTTAAAAACTGGTCAATGAGGATGTCATAATGTGCTGTGTGCATTTTCACCTGAAATACGATTCAAACAAAATAAAAGAATCTTAGTATCTACTAAGGAGTCCTGATGGCCCAGCAGCTAAACGCTAACTGAAAGATTGGAGGTTCTAACCCATTAGCTGCTTTGTGGGATAAAGGTTAACAGTCACACAAGGTCGCTGTGAGTCTGGATTGGCTCGGGGGCAACTCAACAACAGTAGCTCCTACCTAGGGTGAAGTCACGGGATCTGCAGATATTAACAAGTTTGACAGCTAAATTTGAACACATCCATATGTTGAAATGTGAAACACTACTTGACAGTTGATTATGAAAGATTTCCGCCAAATGTACACATCTTGACATATCTTTCAAAAGCTGTGAGCAGCTGAATCCTTGATATTTATGCCAGGTGGTGGTGATTTTGTGCTGTGGAGTCGGTTCCTATGCACAGCGACCCCGTATGGGGTTTCTGAGGCTGTAAATCTTTACGGGAGCAGAAAGCCTCATCTTTCTCCCGTGGAATAGTGAGTAGTTTCAAACTGCTGACTTTGAGGTTCATAACCCGATTTATAACCACTACGCTGCAAAGCTGGTGTGAACCTTAAGGCTGGCAGTTCAAGCTCACCAAGTGCTCCTTGGAAACCCTATACAGGGTGGTCACTATGGATGGGAACTGACTTGATGCCACTTAACAACATACTGACACAATAGACGACAGAGTAGGAAAACAAATGGGGCAGTTCTTTATCACATAGGGTACTGTGAGCCAAAGGTATATAAGAGTATATAGTGACACAATAGACAACAGCCTACAAAACCCTGTGGGGCAGTTCTCTTCTGTTACACCAGGGGGCGCTGTGAGTGGATGATCTATGAGTATATACTAATATATAGTGACACACTAGATGACAGCCT
>NW_006408790.1:708448-709004 GCF_000296735.1 Chrysochloris asiatica | reverse complement strand
GGATACTGAAGAAAAAATTCAATCCTCGACTTTCATTATTGAAGGACTCTCTGGGCAATTTATTGAATTCAATGTTATTGAATGTTTTGATATGATCCAAGATTGTGCTTGCTCATATCCTCTTGCAGAAAGCAAAGAGGACTTAAAATGCTTACTGATGAATAAAAAGGCCACAACCTTCGGTATGGGTTGCACCTCAGCATAAAGAAAACAAAAATCCTCACCACTGGACCAATAAATAACATCATGATAAATGGAGATAAGATTGAAGTTGTCCAAGACTTCATTTTGTTTGGATCCACGATCAATACTCATAAAAGCAGCAGTCAAGAAATCAAACAATGTATTGCATGAGGCAAATCTGCTACAAAAGACCTCTTTAAAGTGTTTAAGAGCAAAGATGTCACTTTGAGAATTAAGGTGCACCCAACCCAAGCCATGGTATTTTCAGTAACCTTATAACGATGTGAAAGTTGGACAATGAATAAAGAAGACCATAGAAGAATTGATGCATTTGAGTTATGGTGTTGGAGGAGAATACTGAAAGTGCCATGGG
>NW_006408790.1:706755-708348 GCF_000296735.1 Chrysochloris asiatica | reverse complement strand
ATTTGAGTTATGGTGTTGGAGGAGAATACTGAAAGTGCCATGGGCTGCCAAAAGAACCAACAGATCTGTGTTGGAAGAAGCGTAGCCAGAGTGCTCCTTGGAGGCCAGGATGGCCAAACTTGAGCTCTTATACTTCAGATATATTATCAGGAGGGACCAGTCACTGAAGAAGGATGTCATGCTTGGTAAAGTGGAGGGTCAGAGAAAAGGAGAAAGTCTTCCAATGAAATGGATTGGCACAGTGGCAGCAGCACTGGCTCAAGTGTAGCAAGATTGTGAGTCTGGAGCAGGACAGGGCAGTGTTTCGTTCTATTGTGTGTACAGTAGTTATGAGTCGGTACTGACTCGATGGTACTTTACAACAACAACAACATATCCAAAACACCAACAGTGTTGTTACCTAACAGATAAATGACGGAGCCCTCCAATAATCTAGTTTGTCCTGGAGAATGCGTAGCTAGAATTTAGGAATTGGGCTGCCTTCCTTCCTTTGCTTTCTCATGTATTCCTTTAGAACTGCGCAGTGCCAGGCAAGTCGGATGAGACGAAGTATTCATTACTTTAACTTGATGTGCTTAGAATGTAGCCACTGGATAATTTCTTCTCTGGGCAATAAATTCTAAGCACAAACAAGTGTAATTCTCTTAATCTATTGCATCATTAACCAAAGGGAAAATGAACATTCCTGTCGGAAAGTTTAATTAATAATTTACTATATAGCCGCTTCATCATAAACAATATAAATAAGTATCAAGCAGTATACATCCCATATAATCTATGCTCTGTAGTATAGTTTGGAAGTCAAACAATGTAAGTCAAGCACAATTTTAATTGATAATGATACATGCGTCATAAGTCTTCCTTAACGGATGCAGTTGTTTGTTTAGCCTTTCTTTCAATTGTGTCTTCTCCACTACATCTTGGAGCGTTCTCTCTGTGTCTGTTCTCATCACTTAATTTACGCTCCATTCACTTTTACCAGGAGTCCTGGGGTGGCGGCGCTGTGGGCTAATGCATCAGACTGCAAAGCCATTTGAACTGCAAGGCTGGTGGTTCGAGCTCACCAGCTGCTCCTTAGAAACCCTATACAGAGTTGCTATGGATCAGAATCGACTCGGCGGCACTTAACAACAACAACAACAACAACATATTCACCAGGAAAACCCCACGCGTTCCTGCTGAGGTCGTTCTGATGTCATGTGTGCAGACTGAGACCTACTCCACAGTGTTCTCAAGGCCAACCTTTCAGAAGAGCTCCCAGCCTGTCTTCTGAAGCTCTTCAGGGTGTGTGTGGACCCCTAGAACTTCTGCTCATAGTTAAGTGTCAAAAAGTGTGGGGATATGGGATTAAGAGATAATGGCATTATCCCACGGGCTTTTGGACCCTTTCTTCTATACGTGCATGTATATAGTTTATAGCAATGTAGAGAAATGTATATAAATGTAATGGATGGAAACAAAGCTGTAAAATCAAACGATGCAGTTTTGCTTTTATCCACTAATGTTTATAAACATTTCTCTGTGCTGCTACAATCTTCACAGCACACTCACCATTTCTACCAAGTCAATGAAATAAAGGTGTCTAATTGACTC
>NW_006408790.1:703658-705387 GCF_000296735.1 Chrysochloris asiatica | reverse complement strand
CATGGCTTGGGTCAGGCACACCTTAGTCCTCAAACTGAGCATCTTTGCTTTTCAACACTTGAAAAAGGTCTTGTGCAGCAGATTTGCCTAATGCAATACGTCGTTTGATTTCTTGATTGCTGCTTCTGTGACAGTTGAAAGCTGATCCAAGAAGAAAAGTCCTTGACAACATCAATCTTTTCTATGTTGATAAGAATGTTGTTTATTGGTCCAGTGGTGAGGATTTTAGTTTTCTTTACATTGAGATGCAATATCAAAGGCTGTGCTCTTTGATCTTCATTAATAAATATTTTAAGTCTTCTTCATTTTCAGCAAGCAACGTTGTATCATATTCATATCTCAGGTTGTTAATGAGTCTTCCTCCAATCCCGATTCCACGTTTTTCTTCATATAACTCAGCTCCTCAGATTATTTGCTCAGCATACAGGTTGAATAAGTATGGTGAAAGAATACAACCCTGTCGTGCACCTTTCTTAATTTTAAACCATTCAATGTTCCCATGTTCTATTCAAACAACTGCCTCTTGGTAAATTATTGAATGATGCAGAAAACATCAAAAGAAGATGGAAAGAATACACAGAGTCACTGTACCAAAAGGAAGTGGTTGATGTTCAACCATTTCAAGAGGTAGCATATGATCAACAGCCAATGATATTGAAGGAAGAAGTCCAAGATGCATTGAAGGAATTAGCAAAGAACAAGGCTCCAGGAAGTGATGGAATAAAAATAGAAATCTTTCAAGAAACTTAGGCAGCACAAGAGGCACTATCTGGCCGAGTGATTGGAAGAGATCCATATTTGTGCCCATTCCAAAGAGAGGTGACCCAACGGAATGCAGAAATCATTGGACAACTAAACTGAAGGCCATGGCTGTGTACAAGGAAAGACTTTGCAAATTCCTTGTTCCCTGAGGCAGGCTTTGCAAGTTCCTCAGCGGGCAGCCTGACCTGGGAGCAGCCCGAGTTTCTGGACCACCACTGTTTAGTTGCAATCCTTCAGTTAAACTGCCCTCAAGTCTGAGACCTTTGGCTCAGATCACTCCCAACACCATCCAAGGCAGCTGAGCCCTCTCCTCATTTTGTCCACGTTCATTGTTGTTCTAGAACAATGACTCACTGCTAGCATTTCCCACAGACATCAAATGGAGATTTGATTGATGGGACGATTTCTCTAATTCTTAAATTTTATTAAGTATAACGTCTACCATGGTCTGTTTCCTCTTGGGTCATTACTTCCATGGAATTCCATTTTCTAACTACCGATACTTGATTCCTCTGCCAATGTGTGTAACAAGAGTCAACCTGGCCTCATGCTAGCTGTGGTCAGTTCTAGCTTGTGTTTGATTTCTGCTTGATCTGATTTCCCCTGGGCCACCACGAGCTCTTTCCACACACATATAATTATTCCCTTTATGCTCTCTAGTTTGTTTAGCCTGTCAGTTTTATTTTGTGCTCTGGTAGCGTAGTGGTTACGAGTCGGGCTGCCAACCTCAAGGTCAGCAGTTCAAAACTACCAGCGGTTCTGCGGGGTAAAGATGAGGCGTTCTGCTCCTGTAAAGATTTACAGCCTCAGAAATCCTTTGCAGGGTTGCTATGAGTCAGAGCCAACTCCACGGTACTTAACAACAACAACAACAATTCCCATAATGGTTATGAACTGGGCTGCAAACTGTGCAAGTTCAGCTGTCCCGTGGGAGAAAGATGAGGCTTTCTGTTCCCTTAAAGATTTA
>NW_006408790.1:696069-702108 GCF_000296735.1 Chrysochloris asiatica | reverse complement strand
CACTATGAGTCGGAACCGACTCCACGGCACATAACCACCATTCCCATTAGGTTTTGCTGTTGTTGTTATTATGAATTCTTAAAATATTTGGTCTTTTGCTGTTTTGTTATTTTTTCTTGAGACAAAGACATAAACCTGGTGAGTATGCTTACACAGCTGGGTTAACGCATTCTGATCCAGCAATATATGAGGAAGCTTCCAAAAGTTTACACGGGGGATGGAATAAAACAGTAACAGAACTTTTTGGAGTACCCTGGAACAATGAAACCTGGGAGATGGAACTCAATGGGGTGCTTATCTTTCTGGGGCTCACAAGTTCTGGTGTAATGCTGTAGGATAAGCACTGAACTTCTAACCAAAAGGTTGGTGGTTCAAACCTATCAACCATTCCTCGAGAACCCTATTTAGGGTCAATATGAGTCAGAATGACTCAACAGAACTTGACAATAACACAGGTTTTCTGCCTTTGACAGGGTACAGTCTTGCCACTTTTACTGTTCACTTTCCTTCTCTGACGGCTTCCAAAGGCTCTAGATTTTGCAAGTGTTGTTGTATATTTAAGTCATGGCCAAGTGAAGCTGAGATCACGCTTTAGAGAAAAGTTGGTGAGTCCCGACATACCTCGTTTTATTGCTCTTGGCTTGCTTGGGCTTTGAAGCTATTGTGTTTGTTCAGAAATGGAAGGTTTGTGGCAACCCTGTGTTGAGCAAGTCTACTGGAACCATTTTCCAATAGTGTGCTCTCACTTCGTGTCTCTATGTCACAATCTGGCACATAGGTCAAGAGGCAGGCATTGGGACAGAACAAGGGGACACTCAATGGTTTAAAATCAGCGAAGGTGTGTGCTAGGATTGTATTGGAGTGTCATACTTTTCCGTCTGTATGCTGAGCAAACAATCTGAGAAGCTGAGTGATATGCAGAAAAATGTGGCATCAGGATTGGAGGAAGACTCATTAGCAACCTACGACATGCAGACAATATAACCTTGCTTGCTGAAAGTGAAGAGAACTTGAATACCTACTGGTGAAGATCAAAGACCACAGCCTTTGGTATGGGCCACACCTCAATATAAAGACAACAAAGATTCTCACCACTGGACCAATAAACAACATCCATATAAATGGAGAAAAGATAGAAGTCATCAAGGGTTTAATTTTATTTGGATCCACAATAATGAACATGAAAGTATTAGTCAAAAAATCAAACAACATCTTATACTGGACAAATCTGCTACAAAAGACTCCTTAAGGTGTTTAAAAGCAAAGATGTCACTCTGAGGACTAAGGTGTGCCTGACCCAAACCATGGTATTTTCAGGCGCCTCATGCATGTGAAATGTGGACAATGAAGACTGAAGAATTGATGCATTTGAGTTGGACTGCCAGAAGAACTAACAAATCTGTGTTGGAAGAAGGACAGCCAGAATGCTCCTTAGAAGCCAAGATGGCCAGACTTCATCTCTCAGACTTGGCACATCAGGAGGGACCAGTTCCTGGAGAAGGACATCATGCTTGGTTAAGTGGAGGGTCAGCAAAAAAGAAGAAGACCCACAACCAGATGGATTGACCCAATGGCAGCAGCAATGGACTCAAACCTGACAGTTCTTGTGAGGATGGTTTGAGACCGGGCCGCATTTTATACCCTGTTGTTCATGCACACACAGTCGCCCTGAGTCTGAACTGACGGGAGAGCATTTGTTCTTTCCATGATTCCATCCCCATCCCTTAGAAGAACATGGCTGTGGGCTTCGGTGGGCCTGGAATACAAACCGCTGTGTAGGATGCCCAGCAATTTCGGAAGCAGTACTAGAACCTCATAAGAATTTAACCAGGTCACTGAAGTTCGCAGGAAAAACTAACCTTGAAAACATTAATTTCAGAATTAAGAGATTTACATCTAACTGGGCCACTTTATTTTTTTACCAGAACTTCATGGACAGTTTATGCAAACAATTGGAGCCATCCAGTTCTGCAGGTCTAGCCTCCAACTAAAAGTAGCCCAGGCCCTTTGCTCTGCGGAACAGTGCCTGAGTGTCCAGCTGCTAACTAGAAGGCTGGCATTTCTAACCCAGCAGTTGCTTCATGGGGGGAAAGATGCGGCAGTCTGCTCCCATAAAGATCCACAGCCTTGGGAAGTTGTGGGGCAGCTCTGCTCTGTCCTATAGGATCACTGTGCGTCCCAATCAAGCTGAGGACTATGCGGCCTTTGGTTGCCATGATGATAGTTGATGTTTATTCAGTACTTCCTGTGTTACAGCAGAAATCACAGTAAACCAATAACAAGAACATACTGAAGTTTCTTCACTACGCAATTTGCAAACCAGGATCACATTTCAAAGAGAGAGTCAAAAATGTTCCAAAGATGAAAGAACTTCGAAACAATCTTATTCCCAATCTTATTGGCGTTGCCATGGGAAAAGGGTCGGGACATAACTAAGCAACAACTTCTAGTCAGGAAGAATTTCATACTTGAGGAATAATTAAAATAATTACTGATCTAGCCTAAAAACTTGGTGCCAATCTAATGTTTCCAAAAGCTGTCTAAGGCTATTTTCTAAATTGCCAATTATCCTGAATGGCTTCAAAAAGCCCACAAATTCTAAGAGTTTGTTTCATTAGCTCTCTTTTTATCTATTCAGGTGTGGCGCTAGAGGATAAACACTCGACTGCAAGGGTGGTTTTAACTGCAAGGCTGATGGTTCAAACTCTTCAGCAGCTCCTCGGAAACCCTATACAGAGTAGCTGTGAGTCAGAAACAAGTGACAGCACTCAACAACAACAACATACAACACACACACATTTATGTGTATTATGTCATTTCAATAAAACAATGAAAAAATAAAACAAGAAACCCCTGTACTAGCTATACTAGTAGGGGCCTTGGTGCCACAGTGATTAAGTGCTTTGTAAGTGGTTTTGGAGTCCTGGTGTGCTTAATGCGCTGGACCACAAGGTCAATTTGAACCACAAGATCCGGGGTTCAAACTCATCAGCGGCTCCTCGGAGTGGCTGTGAGTCAGAACTGATTCCATGGCCGTGGGTCTTGGGTAGCCTGTTAAAAACACACTGGCTGCTCTTCCTGAGAAATCTGGAGATCTGTAAAGCTGTTGTTGTTGTTGTTGAGTGCCATTCAGCTAGTTACTTGTTCGTAGTCGCGGCTGACCCTGCAACCCTGTAATGATAACAGCCTAGGAAACCCTTCCCAGCCACTGTCAGTTGGACTAGACTTGGTGGCAGGAGGTTTAGTTTGCAACTAGCTAACCAGAGAGGGCTTCAAAAAGTTCCTGGAAAAATTCCATATTCCTTTCAACCCATTTTCCAGGAAGCATTTTATACCCTGTTGTTCATGCACACACAGTCGCCCTGAGTCCGAACTGACGGGAGAACGTTTGTTCTTTCCTTGATTCCATCCCCATCCCCTAGAAGAACATACTGCTCTACTCTAGTAAGATCCCAGGAAAATCTAGGTTTTCAAGCTACAGTTCCTTATTACGTGAGAATTTATGTTAATCTTGCCAGTTTTTGAGAACCCCCACCCCTGCTGCCCCTTCTGGTTACCTACAAGAAACACGTGATGCAAACACATGTCTATTGGGCCTGAGTGTCTGTGGGATGTCTCCCCAGCCCCCTAAAATGGACTGTAAAGGCCAAAGGACACAAGCGTTAGGAGGCAGAGGCCGCGTTGGGCCAGGACAGAACCAGGAGCCGGCGGGATGCCTGGGGCCAGCCAGAGACAAGGCGGCAGCAGCAACAGAGGAGCGACAGAAGGGTGCCTTCCCGCGCTCCATCCGCGACCAAGCACTAGGACAGATGCATGGCCCCTTGTGGATAGGCTGGAGGTGAAGGGCTGCTGACCTCTAAGTAGTCAGTTCGAGCCCCGCAGCCTCCCTATACACGTCTACGTGAATCTGCACCCACCAGCTGGAGGGCACCTAACATCACATCTTCATGGTGGCAGATGCCTCATCGTTCTCCCAAGGAGCCAGCGGTAGGTTTGAACCGCCAAACTTTGGGTTAGCAGCCAAACAGGGTTTCCGAGACTGTCAATCTTTATGGGAGCACATCCTCAGGTCTTTTTTCTCCGAGGAATGGTGGGTAACGGGTTTGAACCGCCAACCGTTCTGTTGGGAGCACGGCTCTTAAGTACTGCGCCACTAAGCATCCCCCTCCATAAAAATCACTTCCGCCTCAGGGGTCGCGGCCAATCCCTCCCGATTGGGAACTCGGCACGGGGGAGACTCCAGTTCCTTGCCTTCTTCTTGCAGGCAGGAGGGAAAATGGCCGGGGTTATGCTTTCTCTGGAAAGTTCTGAGAACAGAGCAAACGCCCTTCTCCGCGGGCGGCGGGGAATAGGCACCAGATGGCGCTGCCGCACCACGAGCCAGAGCCTGGGCCGCAGGGAATGAGGGAGGAGGTGTCACCGTATCATCTCCTACGCTCTCATAACCGGAAACGCGCGCCAGCCCCGGAAATTAAGGACGTCGGGCGGTTCCCGCGCGGGGGCGAGGCCGGCGCAGGAATCAAAGGACGGACGTGGTCATTGAGACGGAAATCCGGGCGGGGCCAACAAACGTTGGCTCCTGGCGCGCGCGCGCTTTTTTCCTTGGCGGGATCGCGAGGAGGCGGGGCCTGGAGTGCGCCTGCGCACTTGTGGGTGCCGCGGGCTTTGGGCCAGTCTCCGTCTTGTCACGTTTGCTGGCCCAGCCGAGCGGAAATGGGGGCGGGAGCCTTTCTTCCCGCCCTTAGGGCTTCTGGCTGGGCGTCAGGTTTCTGGCAATCTTGGTGGAAAAGTTAGTGGTTTCTGAGGCAAAAAGTGAAGCAGGCTTTCCCTTTTCCCTCTGGGCTGCTCCTCATCCCGGTCTCTGAGCATTTCTTGTGAGGAAAGCCGTGGAGGCCGGCAGGGCCTCCATGTGGAACCGAAACCCTTGTTAAAAGGCCTGCTCCTGGGGTCTGCTGGCTGCTGAGCGGAAGTGTGGCGAAGGGCAGTCGAGGAGACGGGGTCCGCGCGGCCCCCCAACACTGGGCGGCCCGGGTCAGGCCAGGAGACATGTATACGAGAGACCTGAACTGGGGAATGGAACGTTTCCTGGGAAGTTGGCTTTTTCTCAAGGCAAATCCGTGTGTGGATTCTGCCCAGAAGGCGGTGGTGATGGCACCCTCATCTCTTAGAGATTTAGGCGCCCCCAGGGCTAGTCAGGCTGGGGGGGGGGGGCAGGGAAGCGGAAAGACGCGGAGGAAAGGCGTGGCGAGCGCCGAGAGTTGTCTTCAAGGAGACCAGACCGGGCGAGAGCGTGGGGGCACTTGGGGTCCCGCACCTTCGCCACGCAGAGCCGCCTCGCCTGCGCCCCGGCAGCCGAGTGCGAACCGCAGACCCTGCGGTTTCTGAGCAGCCTGACCCGGCCCGCTGCACCACCAGGACCTCGGTGCCGACTTGGGTCCCACTCAGCCCCTGCTGTGTGGTGTCTAGGGAGATTTGCCGAGTTTGAACCTCCGGCCCTGTGGGTCCGGACTCCACACAGCCACCCCTGAGGGTGTGGGGCTTGTAGGTGCCGCCCAGTCAGCTCCAGGCGACCCTCTGAGGTGTCCGAGGGGTTGCTGGGGAATCGAACTGTCAGTCCTGTGCGGAGCCTACTGCGCCACCCCAAGGCTGCCCGCTTAGCAGTACCCGGATAACATGGCCTTTGCCGGTGGGAGGTGTCAGTGAGGCAACCTCAGGGCATGGCAGCGCCCCTCAGGAGGGACTCCGGGAAAAGGGTGCACACCTGCTCCCTCTTCTGCCATTCCATCCCAGACACTTTCCCTGATTCCCATCTCCCCTCAGAAGGGCCACCTCTCAAGCCTGACATCTCCTGCCTGACACCTCTTACCTGACGTCTGGCACTTGCCTGGCGACATTCAAAACCTGTGTACCAACGCTGCACCCAAGTGGACTAACAGGCCATCTCTGTTTCTCCACATGGCCATCCCGCCTTACAACTGCCCTTTAGAAGGCTTGAGGAAATTGTTGTTGTCAGGTGCCATCGAGTCGGAACCGACTCAT
>NW_006408790.1:694065-695304 GCF_000296735.1 Chrysochloris asiatica | reverse complement strand
GACCCATAGCGACCCTGTACAGGGTTTCCCAGGGTGTAAATCCTTACGGGAGTAGAAAGCCTCATCTTTCTCCCGCGGAGCGGCCGGTAGTTTCGAACCACTGACCTTAAGGTTTGCAGCCCGATTCGTAACCACTATGCTACCAGAGCTCTATAGTGAACAAAAATTGTAAGCGTGACTTAAGAATTCTCATTTCACCACACCTTCATATTACGGTGTTTCCTTTTAGCCATCTGAGTGGAGATGCTGTGTTACCTTGTGCTGACTAATGCCAGAAGGTTGGAATCCCTATCAGTACCATTCTATCATTTCTTTTGTGAAATGTCCAAAACATACGCCCATTTATAAAATGAATTGTCTTATCATTGAGTTCTTGTTGGGGTTCATCGAGTCATTCCCTATGCCAGCTTCACACTGCATGCTACTCCTGAGCCCACTACTGCTGCCACTGCATCAGTTCATCTCCCTGGGGGGCTTCCTCATTTTCTCTAGGGACTGACACTATGTTGTTTTTATGTGCTGTCCATCTCGTTTACTGACCTTACATTTTACCAAGCTTGATGCCTTCATCAGGGACTGGTTCGTCCTAATAATATGTTGGAAGTTGGCGAGACAAGGTCTGGTCATCCTGGCATCTAAGGAGCATTCTGACTGTACTTCCATCACGGAACTGTTGGTTCTTTTGGCAGTCTATAGTACTTTTAATACACTCCTCCAAAACCGTAACTCAAATGCATCAATTCTTCTACTGTCTTCCTTATTCATTATGTATGTATGTTGTTGCTAGCTACAGCTGAGTAGGCTCCGACTCATAGTGACCCAGTATAGCTTTTCCAAAGAGCAGCTGGTGAGTTTGAACCACCAACCTGCGGTTCAAATTGACCTTATGGTCCAGTGCTTTCTCTTACAGTGCCACTTCAAGACGCCATTCATTTTATAGATATATACACAAGTCTTTCTATTAGATATATCCATACATATAAAATACAGTAACACATCAGGACTATGTATGGAGTCTTGGTATGGCGCTGTTAGATAATAGATAAGCTCTGGACTGCTAACTGCAAAGTCACCAGTTCAAACATACCAGCTGCTCCTTGGAAACCCTATACAATGTTGCTATAAGTTGGAACTGACTTGATGTTACTTAACAACAACAAAAAGCATATGTGTGTATAGGTACGTGTGTCACCACCTGTCTATCAGTTTGCTGTACTGTGGTGGCTTGCGTGTTGCTAT
>NW_006408790.1:683997-693015 GCF_000296735.1 Chrysochloris asiatica | reverse complement strand
TGGTATTTTCAATAACCTCACATGCAAGTGAAAGTTGAACAATGAATAAAGAAGGCCATAGAAGAATCGGTACATTTGAGTCATGGTGTTGGAGGAAAATATTAAAAGTATCATGGACTGCCAAAAGAATGAGTCTGTGTTGGAAGAAGTACAGCCAGCATGTTCCTTTGAAGCCAGGATGACCAGACACGGTCTCTCATACTTCTGACATATTATCAGGATGGACCAATTCCTGGAGAAGGACATTCTGCTTGGTAAAGCATAGGGTCACTGAGAAAGAAGACAGCCCCCAACGAGATGGGTTGGCACAGTGGCAACACAAGTGTAGGAAGGATTGTGAGGTTGGCACAAGATGGGGCCGTGTTTCCTTCTGTTGTGCACAGGGTCGCTGTGGGTCGGTGTATGTATAATAAATATATTAACACCTACCCCATTTTAGGCCTGTTTTCATTTTCTTAACCTTTTCTTTTGATGAGCTTTTTTTTCCCCTCTTCTTTTACATAAATATTTATTTCCAGCAATACAAAGAGCACAGATTTTTAGGATGTCATTTTATAAATCCAAAAGGAAGGAGATTACAAAATGACATAACATTTACAATAAAAACAATATTTATCAAAACTTCTCCAGGATTTCCCCTATTAAAGATTGTTGTTGTTGTTGTTGTTGTTAAGTGCCATCGAGTCGGTTCCGACCCATAGCGACCCTGTACAGGGTTTCCAAGAGTGTAAATCTTTATGGGAGTAGAAAGCCTGCATATCGCAGGTAGTAATGAGTCTTCCTCCAATCCTGATGCCACGTTTTTCTTCATAGAACCCAGCTTCTCAGATTATTGGCTTAGCATACAGGTTGAGTAAGTATAGTGAAAGAATACAACCTGTTGCACAACCTTTCTTAATTTGAAACCATTCAGTGTTCCCATATTTTGTTTGAACCACTGCCTCTTGGTTCATGTACAGGTCCTTCATGAGCACAATTAAGTGTTCTGGAATACTCATACTTCACAATGTTGTCCATAGCTTGTCATGATCTACACAATTGAAAGCCTTTGCATAGTCAATAAAGCATGGTTTGTCAGTTTGTCATACTGTGGTGGCTTGTGAGTTGCTGTGATTCTGAAAGCTATGCCACCAGTACTTTAAATACCCACAGGGTCACCCATGATTGACCGGTTTCAGATGATCTTCCAGACAAAGACAGACTAGGAAGAAGGAGTGACAAACTACTTCGCATATTTTAGTCACTGAAAACCTTATGAATAGCAGACAAACACTATCAGATACAGTGCTGGAAAATGAGCCCCTCGGGTTGGAAGGCCCTCAAAATGCAACTGGGGAAGACTTGCCTCCTCAAAGTAGAGTTGACAGTGATGATGTGAATGGAGTAAAGCCTGTGGGAGTAAATAACGATGTCTGTCCTTATGCCAAGGAGCTCTGGTGACCGAGTGTTTAAGTGCTGAGCTGCTGACTAAAGGACAGTGGTTCAAACCCAGTAGCTGCTCCATGGAGAAAGATGTGACAGTCAGTTCCCTTGAAGGTTGTTGTTAGGTGCTGACAGTCAGTTCTAACCCAATAAATGACATTGTGCAATAGAACAAAACACTGTACGGTCCTTTGAGATGCGCCATCCTGTCAGTCCATCTCCCTGCAGGTCTTCGTCTTTTTCGATGCCTTTCTCCAGGAACCGATCCCTCCTGATAACATGTCCACAGTATGAGAGATGAAGTCACCAGCATTTCTAAGGATCATTCTGGCTATACTTCCAAGACAGCCTTCTTGCAGTTCATAGTATAGTTACTATTTTTTCCCAGCACCGTAAGTCAAAGGCATTAATTCTTTGTTGTTCTTTTTTAACAAGCTTTTGCATGTATATGAGGTGATTGAAAATACCATGGCTTGGATCAGGTGCACCTTAGTCTTCAGAGTGACATCTTTCCTTTTAATACTTTGAAGAGATCTTTTGCAGATTTGCCCATTGCCTATGTTGTGTGATTTCTTGTCTGCTGCTTCCATGGGTGTTGGTTATGGATCCAAGTAAAATAAGATCCTTGACAACTTCCATCTTTTTTCCATTTATCACGATTTTGCTTATTGGTCCAGTTACAAGGCCCTCTGAGGCAGCTCTATTTGTTCTATAGGGTCACAGAGCCAAAATCTAAGGGACAACAGGGAATCTTTATTCCAATCCTCTGCAATACTGATAATTGCACTTTAATAACAAATCTTCAAGTAGTGAAAGACATCCAGCTGTGTCTTTTCAAAATGTTTTAAGGATTCTAAATCCTTGGCATTTTCATGTAAATTTTTAAATGGCTTTTCAATTTCTAAAAAAGCCTGCTAGGACTTTGATTGGGATTCTATTGACTCTGAAGGGGCTTCAAAAGGTTCTTAGGAAAATGAAATTAAAAGAGTGGAATTTTTCCATGGTCTTTCTCAAGTGTCTTAACATGTTAGTAAGTTTTGGAAGAATTGGCATCTAAACAATATTTTGTTTTGTTTTGTTTTTAGTTTTTATTGTGAATTGAGTGATAGTTTACATGGGGGAACATCAGGTCGTTTCATTGCAATGGTTACAATCCCCTGCATGCTTAATCATTCAACAGTATTTGCTTCTGTTTGTTTGTTTTGGATGTACACCAAAACACTCAGGAATATACAATCATTCAAACAGCCAAAGGGCACATCCCATCCCCCTGCCACCAGTACACAGCCCTTCTCCCTCCATGGGTCTAGAGTCTTCAGCTACTGCGGCTCTCCATCTCTCCATGTCATCATCTCTGCTTCCATCTCTGGCATTGCTGCTTATCTGAGTAGGGTCCCACACCCTGCTCACGCTGTTCTTCCTTGATGGTCCCAGGGTCCTCCTCTCCGGGACTGTAAGATCAACCACTCACTGCTTTTTGCTACAAAACCTCTGCCTTTACAGTTGTGACAATCGCAATTAGTCATGATAACAATTACTCACTACTGAATCATGAGATTCTTGTCCCCATCTCTTTTCACCAGACTTGTCTAGACAGGATGACAACCACTCAGTGGGGATTCTACCATCCCCCCACACACACACACACACAAACACTCTGAATCTAACTCTCTCTTGAAAACTTGTAAGTGAGTCACTTTGTGCCTTTATAGCATCCCTATTTTAGGTAGCCAATGTCTAAGTTACCCATCCCTATCGACCTGATGTACACAGGGGATGGGAATGATCCTTGCTGTAAAAATTCTTTCTCTCTTGATTGGTATTTTAAACCACTACATCCATAAGTAAAGGTCAAGTTCATCAGATTGTAGCAATTTACACTTGTTTTTTTTTCTTTTTCCCTCTTTTCCTTCCCCAAGTCAGGTTCTGTACATCCAGCCATTGAAGCTAGGTCCAATGGGCACTGTCAGCAAGTTTACAATATTGAGTTTTCCAACCCATGATCATGGCATGTCTTTCCATTTATTTTGGTCTTTAGCTCTCTTTGTCATTTTCACCATAGAGATCTTGCATATATTTGCTTAAATATATTTGTAATCATTTAGTGTTTTTGAAGTTATCATCAGCTTTTTATGTAAATTCCCAGTTGTTTGTAGAGTCGCTATGTTTTTCGGTTCTATAATTTTCATTTGATTTCTTGTTTAGAGATTCTACTTCTCCGGTGAAATTCTATAGGCTGTGCCTAATAACTCCAGTATTTGGATCATCTGGGGGTCGTGTTTCTATGTCTCATCCTTGTCTTTTGTATTTTCTTAATGGAATGTTCTTTGTTTTTGAAACAAACCTACAAACAAACAAAATGCCGTGAGTGGTTTTTTGTTGATGTTGTTTTCCATAAAGGATTTTTGGCAGCCAGGCTAGAGGCCAAACACAGTAATCTCACCTGGGACTGAGATTCAGTTCAAGCTGGTGTTCATTCTCTGGTGCAGGCTGAGTTAGTTCTATGTTTGTGCATGCACGTACTGCTAGAGAAAGGGCAGACGAGTCAGCCATGACTTGTCTACATGGAAGCAGTGTTTCAGAACTCATAGTTCCTCCAGGTTTCTGCTTACCTGATGGTTTGTTTAATTCCATCAATGTTTATTAATTACTAGGCACTGTGGAGTTGCTCATAGTGACCCAATGTACAGCAGAATCAAACAGCTGCCCAGTAGAGTGCCATCCTCACAACCAACTGCTCTGAGTCCACTGTGTCAGTCCCTCTCATGGGGTCTTCCTCTTTCTCCCCCAACCTCGACTTTACCAAGCATCGTGTCCTTCTCCAGGGACTGGTCCCTCCTGATGACATGTCTAAAGTACTTGAGACAAAGCCCCTCCATCCTGACTTGTAAGGAGCATTCTACGACAGATTTGTTGGTTCTGGCAGTCCATGGTGTATTTAATATTCTTCTCCAACACCATAATTTAAATACATCAATTATTTTGTTTTCCTGATTGGTTGTTCAGCTTCCGCTTATGCATATGAGGCATCTGAAAATACAGTGGCTTGGGTTAGGCACACCTTAGTCTTCACAGTGACAGCTTTGCTGTTTTAACACTTTAAAACAGGTCTTGTGTGCAGACTGCTGAAGGAACCTTAGTGGCGCAGGGTGTTAAACACTGGGCTTCTAACTGACAAGATGTCACTTAGCAACAATAACATTATGTAGGATAAGAACTGGACTGCTCACCCCAAGGTTGGCAGTTCAAACCCACCAGTTACTCCATGGAAACCCTGTACAAGGTAGCTATGAGTTGAAAACCACTAGACAGCACTTAACAACAACAATTCTATAACTACCACGGGACTGCTAAGTGCAAGGTCAGTTCTATACCACCAGCCTCTCTTTGGGAGAAAGTTGAGACTTTCTGCTCCTGTAAACATTTACAGCCTTGGAAACTCTGTGGTGGTGGGGGTTATGTGCCACGGAGTGGAAACCCTGTACAAGTTTGCTATTTGTCAGAATCCACTTGAGGGCAATGAGTTTGGTTTTGGGTTTATGCTTCAGGGTCAGCACTGGACTTGCTAAGCTAACTGTCAGGTCAGCAGTTCAAACTCAGCAGCCACTCTTTCAAACTCTGCACTGGCTTGCTGTAAGTTGGAACTGACTCAGTGGCACACAACAACAAAGTGACACAGGTCTTAAGCCCTAAGCTACAAACCAAGAGGTGGGTGATTCACACCACTCAGCCACTCCACTAGAGAAAGCTGGGGCCGTCAGCTTCCACACAGAAGACAGCCAGGGAAATCTTATGGGGCCGTTCTCCTGTCACACGGGGGCGCTGTGAGTCATTATCAACTCTATGGCAGTAGATGCCCAGGACAGTGAGACAGAGGGTGGGGAGCACTCCGATGGTGTAGACTGAAGTCTGTCTGTCCCTGGGGGAGAGTCCCAGGCAGGAAACCCACTCCAGGGCGTCTCCACAGTGTCACAGAGCACAGGACAACTATGCTCCGTAGGTGGCTTTCGAAGTAGATCACCAGGCCTTTCTTCTGAGGTGCCTCTGGGTGGACTCAAACCAGCGGCCTTTTGTGAGCCACTGAGAGTGGACCCCTGCCCCCTGCCCCCCAACAAGACCTCCTGTTTCAGGCGGAGGGAACTGCAAAGGTGAGGTTCAGAGAAGGCAAAGCAAGTGGGAAAATAGATGCTTTCTATTCCCACACAGATCAAAGACTACACGGCTTCTATGGTGTCCTGGGTTGGTGCTATAGGATAAGCGCTGGTCCACAGGTCAGTTTGTATCTCTAGGTCGGCGGTTCAAACTCACCAGCCACTCCTTGAAACCGACTATGAGTTGGAACCGACCCAACGGCACTTCACAACAGCATAGCGTAATAAAGTGGGTGGTTCAAATCCACCAGCTGCTCTGCGAGAGAACGAGCTGGCAGTCCGCTTGCACGGAAACCCAGTGGGGCAGTTGTGTGCTGTCTATAGCGTGGCTGTGAGTCGGAATGGACGTGGTTCCGTATTACATTCATCGCGGAACTTCATTCAGTGCGACGCTGGTGAAGCGGTCACATACACAGAACCCATTGACACACAGAGAACAGCGGCAATGTCCCTAGAGGAACTTTCCCAGAAGCCATGGAGATGAAGTCCCCGTGCACTGCTCTCTGACCTCAGCTTGTGGAAGGGCTTTCTCAGCCCTCACACATTCCAGTGGCTTCAGTGGAACTTCTCTGACAGCCATCTTGTTTTCTGCAATGTGCTTCCAAGGAAATTGATCAAACAAATGGGCCTTTGAGTTCCCTGAATGGGCTTATTGTACAGCAATAAGGAAGACGCCATCAGTAAAAGGTTGCAAAATCCCTGTTATCCTCCGAGACACAAATAGCCACATTGAGGGCTGGGGATGTATTTACTTCGGCTTTTTGTGATAAGAGAAAGAATATGAGTGTTTTATGTTCCAAATAAAGTTGACCTTCGTACAACACAACCAACGTATTCTAAGAGCTTTGCCCGCTATTGGAGCAACTCTTTGTTATATCCCTGTGATGCCTATAGTTCAGTTATTTTTAAAATTGCAACAATAAATTGACATTTCCTCTCAATTATCTGCTTTTTGAAGTTTTACTTTTAAATCACTACCAAACAATTCAGTCCTTAAGTAATTCCCTTTGATTCTCTACGGCAAGGCCTGCAGTACAAAATGTCTTTCTCTTAAGCGTATTAAGTTGAAAATTTAGTAGTTCAAAAGTAATTTCAAGTAATTTTTCCTAAACTGCCTTTAGGTCATGAACATTAGGCTTAAATGAAGACCTGGGTCCAAAATTTCTAGTTAATGGTTTTTCTGTTTTGTGTTATTGCATGTTCAGCTCTAGGCTATTGATATTTGGATTTATGTAATAATCCAAATTACCTAATAATGAAAACTTATTTTTACCTCTCCATATAATTTGCCCAGAACTTGGAGTTGTTAGATGAAAAAAGAATGATATCTTTTCTTTTTTCATCATGAAAACAGATTATTTTAATTTTTCCTACTTTTAACTTTGAAGTTAGTATTATTTATAGTATTTGTAGTCTGATGACAGATTACCATAACTTTGAAAGAAAATTCACTTTCTAGGAAAGCATGTTAAATTCAGTGCAGTCTCTACACTCAGGGTGTTAGATTAGGCAGAAGGTAAGTATACCCATGGAAGTGTTCTATATTGTTGTTGTTGTTGTTGTTGTTAGGTGCCATCAAGTCAGTACCAACTCATAGCGACCCTATGCACAACAGAACAAAACACTGCCCAGTCCTGGACCAACCTCACAATTCTTGCCACGCTGGAGCCCGTTGATGCTGCCACTTTATATAAAATCATTGCATAACGCTTCAACAGTGAATTCTAACATAAAAGACAATTTTCTAGAAAAGAAAATGTTCTTCACCCCATGTGATCACAAAGTATAGGCATGAACATGCAAGAAAAATAAAAAGCAATTATCAAGCAATTTTAAAGCAAGCACTAAAAATTAAATAGCTTCAAAAAAAGAGACCTTTTTAAAAATGTTGAATTACAAAGTCTACCTGTTAAATTACATTTAAATCTGGGCTGAAAACCTTTTTCTTCTGTCTTATTCTTCTCAGAGACTATTTCTCATGTGTGGAATATTCTTAAACGGAGCAAAGGCACCTTGACATACCACAGTGGTGTACCCATTAGAGTATGGCTCTCCATCACCTTGAGTAATATCTCAAGGATGATATTCTAGTCCAGAAATCTGACACCCCAAAATGAGATTGTTTGAAAAGCCCAAGGAGCCCTGGTGTGTTGTTGCTGCAACAAATACACTGGTTGTAAGGTTGGCGACCACTCCTAAAAGACCTCTAGAGGGTCACTATCAGTCCGGACCGTCTAGATGGCACTTCACCCCCCAAACAACAACAGTGGGGCCCTGGGGTGCAGTGGGTGGGAGAGCACTCGTCTAGTTCACAGGTATCATTCGTCCTTCCTTGGCCATGTGTAGGGATGTGTAGGTGTGTAGAGTTCAGTGCTAATATGGCATCTTTCTCTCCTCTCAGATGTCTCTCACCAACAACAGCCGCTGATCCACCTTTAGATCCCTCAGGTGTGAGCCACCCACCAGACACGAAGCGGGCTAATTCACAAAGTGCTCCGTGATATACAAATAAACAATCTCTCAGAAGCACAGCGTTCTCATTACCTAAACAACACATTTCTGTCTCATGTTTTCAAGTAATTTTGTACTTAAAACACAATTGAGAACTTAAGAGTAAAAGCAAAACTTAAGAACTTTTAGAGTAAGAATGTTCATGAGTTCAGAATAGAGAATGATTTCTCAAAAGGGACAAAGAAAGCAAAACAATGAGAGAAAAACCGAAATCCAGGCACCAGAAACAACTGAGCAATAGTCTAATTCTGTCATCGCCTGCTCTTTGAGAACAAGGACTTTCGGTTTTGACTCGGTTCTGACTCATAGTGACTCAGCACAACAGAGGAAGCACTGTCCACTCCTGGACGCTCCTCACAAGCATTGCTGTTAGAGTCCACTGCTGCTGTCACGGTTTCACTCCATCTCACTGAGCGTCTTTTAAATGACCCTAACCAAAGCGGATATCCAGTTACTGGGCATCATGTCTGAAGTATGTGAGACAAAGTCTCCTCATCTGGGCTTCTCAGGAGCATCTGGCTGGACTTTGAACTCAGATTTGTTTGTGCTTCTGGCAGTCCGTATATTTAATATTCTTCAACACTGTAACTCAAATATATGTATTCTTCTTTCATCACCCTTATTTATTGTCCTATTCTTGCATAGAAGAAAGAATATAGTGTTGTAAGATATTGTCATTTAAGTAAAAAGTATTAAATTCAGATTGAAATTATCAATATGAACTCATAGAATATTTATCTCTAGCCATCATTATCTAGATCTCTCAATCTTTATCATCTATCATCTCTAGAATTATCTCAAAATCTACCATCTCTAGATCTACCACTTTTAGATTTGAGATCTCTAGATCTATCACCTCTAGGCCTACCATCTCTAGAGCTATCATCTCTAGATCTACCATCTCTAGATCTATCACCTCTAGGCCTACCATCTC
>NW_006408790.1:673208-678233 GCF_000296735.1 Chrysochloris asiatica | reverse complement strand
AGAACTGCCCCACAGGGTTTCCCAGGCTGTCATCTATTGTGTCACTATATACTCATATACACTCTTATAGATCATCCACTCACAGCGCCCCCTGGTGTAACAGAGTAGAACTGCCCCACAGGGTTTCCCAGGCTGTCATCTACTGTGTCACTATATACTCTTATATACTCATATATCATCCACTCAGAGCGCCCCTGTGTGACAGAGGAGAACTGCCCCATAGGGTTTCCCAGGCTGTCATCTACTGTGTCAGTATATACTCGTATATACTCATATATCATCCACTCAGAGCAACCCTGTGTGACAGAGGAGAACTGCCCCACAGGGTTTCCCAGGCTGCCATCTTCACAGGAGCCAGCTCCATCACCAAGTCTTACTCCCACGGAGCTGCTGAATGGTTTCTAACACTGACCTTATGGTCAGCAGGTGACCAGTTAGCCATTGTACCATCAGGGCTTTATCTCCAATTCACCAAAATGTATCTGACTAAATAATCTCACTTTGTTGTTGTTAAGTGCTGTTGAGTCGGTTCCCACTCCTAGTGACACTGTGTAGGGTTTCCAAGGAGCAACTTGTGAGTTTGAACCACCAACCTTGTGGTTCAAGCCAATTTTGCAGTCTGGCACATTAACCTACAGTGCCACACCAAAACCTCAATATGAATGTTGGGAAAAGTTCCTTTGGGTCTTGTGTTGGGCAGGAATCAAACCCAGGTCACCTGCTTGGAAGGCAGCTATGCTAACCATTATACCACCAACGCTTAGGCGAATCTTGCTTTAGCTGGTTCGAACTCTTGGTTCCTTCTTGTTTCTCTACATCTTCTCCTTTGTCGTTATTTACAATGGAAGTAGGACAGCTCAGCGGGTAGTTATAACAATGATTGTGCCTCATATCTGTGTGAAACCAATACAGCGCTAACTCACTGCAAATCTGTGACCTCATCTAAGCCCTTTTGTAATGAATAATGGGGATTTGAAGTCCTTGGGAGACCCATTTCTGGCTCTTTTTTCAGGAAATTAATGGTACGCAGTCATTTAAGAATTATCTGCAAGAAGCACAAGGAATTTTCCAAGGCTGGAAATTGCTTTATCATCTCTGTTGTTCTCCTTTCAAAACATTTAATGCTTATTTCTTGTTGAGTGAATTTATGCCAACAAAGCATTTATTTTTACTATTTTGCTTAAATTTCAGGACTGAATATGGTGACTATACTACATACACTGACATAATTTTCTAATTTCCTGGAACATTTTTTGAAAGTCGGAGATATTTTGCAAACTAATATATTTTGTATTTTAAACTGGTTTCACTTGAAAGTGTTTTGTAACACCATGGACCATTTCACTTTAGTAATTAAAAGTGCCTTTGAGTTTCAGCAGAATGAAACAGTAATAAAATGATTTGTCATCTGCTTCCTCTTGACATTCATTTAGCTTAAGTGCATCTGAATGCACTTTCACTAATTGCATTTGCAATTTGCCAAGCTGGAGTTTGGGAGGGGAATGTTCTTGGGCTTAATTTTCAAATATCTCAGCATCATTGATTTTAAAGAGTTGTGATCAGTTCCTCAGGATGTAGATAAGCAGCTTTCTACTTGTCAGACTGCAGTGGCCACTATGAGAAGTTCAAGCACAGGAACAGCTGTGAGTAAGGCTTGGCATTAACCACTGTGTCTTCTGCTGCTCAGTGAGGTCGCCGTGGTTACGAGTTGGGCTGCTAACTTCAAAGTCAGCAGTTCAAAACAACCCGCTGTTCTGCAGGAAAAAGATAAAGGTTTCTGCTCCCGTAAAGATGTATAGCCTCGGAAACCCTATGCAGGGTCACTGTGTGTCGGAACCAACTCTATGGCCCACCGCCACCACTAAGGTCGTTACGAGCTGGAACCAACTCCATGGAACCTTACAACATATTCTCAGTAGCCCCCTGATGGTGCAAACATTACCACCCTGGCTGCTCACCAAAATGTTGCAGATTCTAGTCACCCAGAGGCAACTCAGAAGAAAAGCCTGTCTACCCATTTCTGAAAAAACTGGCACTGAAAACCCAGCCCAGCCGAGTTCTACTCGTACTCCATGCGTGGGATCACCATGACAATAGTTTACTTCTCATTTTTTACATAAATTAAGTATCGTGTCGACTTGCATATCTTCTTCTCTCCGCTCGAAGTCAGCACTCCTCACAATCATGGATGGTGACAGGAGAGCAGGTCAGAGTTGAATGACAGTGTCTGCTTACGCACATTCTTTTGCGGTTTCAAGGATCTGAGACTTTGAACTTGAACATCAGTGTAGACCTTGAAGGACTATCTGAGGAAGCTGCACTGGATTGCTTTCTCCCCACCCCGCTCCCACCCTTGGAAATGTTGGTATCCCGATTTTATGTGAAATAGTAAGCTTGCCATATAGGAGTATTTTTACAGTAATATTTTACATACATGTATATTTCATGTAACTCGACAGAATGATAACAGAATGAGCTTTATGTAGATAAACATCTCATTTCATTTTCCCAGGGAAAATCCTATACATGTATAGCTATAATTTGTCCAATGACATATTGCATTGGGCAGATCTGCTGCAAAAAACCTCTTGCAGTGTGTTCAAGAGCAAAGATGTCACTTTGATACGTAAGGTGCTCCTGACCCAAGCCATGGTGTTTTCAGTAACTTCACGTGCATGTAAAAGTTGGACAATGCCTAAGGAAGACTGGAGAAGAATTGATGCAGATGAAGTATGGTGTTGGCAAAGAATACTGAAAGGACTATGGCCTGCTGGAAGAACAAATAAATCTGTCTTGGAAGAAGGACAGTTGGAGTACTCCTTCAAAGTCACTTCAAAGGCAAGACTTCACCTCATGTACTTTGGACATATTGTCAGGGGGCACCAGTCCCTGGGAAAAGACCTCATGCATGGCAAAATAGACGGTCAATAAAAAAGAGAAGACCCTCAAGGGGATGGGTTGACTCAGTGGCTGCAATAATGGGTTCAGACGTAATGGAATGGCAAACGTAACAGTTGTTGGGGGGAGTGCAGAGTGAGGCGCTGCTTTGCTCTCTTGTAGGTAGAGTCACTAGGAGTCTGAGTTGACTTGATGACACCTACAACAATAGCCCTAATTCTTCATGGTTTTTAAGCATCCTGAGATCTAGCCGAGATTGATGAAGTATTTTCAAGTCCCAGTTTTCTTCCTCTGTTGTTACTGGCTGCTTATGTATGTGTTCGGCCCTGGGTCTTCAGTTATCTGTCATGTTCTCATGTTCATTGGTTCATGTGACTACCTGTAACTAACTGTAGGCTTGTGCTGTCAAAAGAAACTGAGTGAATAATAAAATTCATCTATTAGATGCTGTTTCTTGGGACATAACATTCTCGAATCAAGTAGCACCAAACTACATTGGGGAATGTACTTGCCTTCGTATCAACAGTGGAGAAAAGAACCTTATTTTTTATTGGTTTATACAATTTACTGTTGAAGCACTGTCAGAATCTCCTTGGTCCATGAGGGAGGGCGTTCTGTCAGGAGCTCCTTGGTCCATGAGGGAGGAAGTTCTGTCAGAAACTTATTGGTCAAATTGAGAACCCAGAAGTAAATACATCCATCTAAGTATGCACAGCTAATCAACATGCGTAGCTGATCAACATGAGTAGATGTCCACTGCAGACAGGAAGAGAGGGTCTCCTTTACAAATGGTTCTGGCAAAACTAGCTATCCATCTGCAGAAAAACAAAACAGGAACCATATCTCACACCATACAAAAAAAACGAATTCACAATGGGCCAAGGACTTACATGTTAAAGCTAAAACTATAAAGTTCTTGGAAGATAACATAGAGACAGAGCTGGGGGTCCTAATTTTTGGCATAAATGCCCTATTAAATACAATTAAAATTTCACAAACAAAGAAGACAAACTAGGTAACTAGAACCTCCTACAAATAAATACGTTTCAAAGGAGTAATGATAGAGCGTCAGATTGGGTTAAAAAAAAACTATTCACAACAACCTATCTGGCAAGGGCCTAATTTCTAAAATATAAAAACTTCAGCATCTCAACTAGGAGATAAATAACCTAATAAAAAATGGGCAAAGGACAAGGACAGATACTTCATCAAAGAAGACTTTTAAGAGGCTGATGAACATATGAAGAGATACTATCATTAGCCATTGTTGTTAAGGGCTGTCCAGTTGGTTCTGACCATAGTGGCCCTGTATAGGGTTTCCGAGGAGCGGTTGGTGAGCTTGAACTGTTGACCTTGCAGTTCAAACTGACCTTTTGGTCCAGCGCATTATCACGCAGTGCCACACCAGGACTTTTGGCTAATATCAAGTGTAGTGTCTGTTATTAGTTTAACATTAATCGTTGTTGTTGTTAAGTGCCTGTCGAGTCAGTTCTGACTCATAGTGACCCTGTATAGGCTTTCCAAGGAGCAGCTGGTGGGTTTGACCCACCAACCTTGTGGTTCACAATCCAGTGCTGATCTTGCAGCGCCACACCAGCACCCCACGTAGGGCTTGTTGTGAAGTGCTGTCCAGTCAATTCTAACCCATAGCGACCCTGTATAGGGTTTCCGAGGAGTGACTGGTGAGCTTGAACCACCGACGCTGCAGTTCAAAAGGCTTTGCAGTCTGGTGCATTAACCCACAGCGCCACACCAGGACTGCAGGTTAGATGCTGCTAAACATCTTACAAAGCACAAGTGCACCATCCCAGTGAAGAATTTCCCAGACTGAGACACACTGAGGTATCTTTTCCTTTTTTATCACTGGATTTGGGAGAGACAATAACAAGCCCATGGCAAAGTTCTGAATCAAAGAGACCACTTAATTGTTATGAAAAGTTTGTTGAAAAACTGGCTGACCCCACACTGTTGAGGTAACATATGGCAAAGACATAGCCAGTCCAGACCCATCGCCTTCAAGTGTCTGACCCACGGGGAGTCCCTGTAGGACAGAGGAGAACTGCCCATCACATTTCTGAGGCTGTAAATCTTTATGGGGGGGAACTGCCTCAACTTTCTCCCATGGAT
>NW_006408790.1:672170-673108 GCF_000296735.1 Chrysochloris asiatica | reverse complement strand
TACCATCTCTAGATCTGCCAATTCTAGATCTGAAATCTCTAGATCTACCACCTCTAGGCCTACCATCTCTAGAGCTATCATCTCTAGATCTACCACGTCTGGATGTATTATCTCTAGATCTATCATTTCTAGATTATTCTTTTCATAAGTATCTAATAATCTTTCTATCAATTTATCCATCTATCTTCATCAAAAATACCTAGAAACAATGATGAACACAGTAGTAATAACCACCCCTAATGCCCAGATTGGATGCCAGAAATATCATTCCTCATTAAAGAAACCAGAGCTTGTTGTAGAAATGTCTTTGTTCTAGGTCTCAGATGAGAACTGTACAAGATGAGTCTGGAAGAGTTGTCCTACCAAATTAAACGTCAAGTTGAAGAGCCTCGCACTGTCCACAGGGGCAATTTGGAATCCAGGGATGAGAATAATTGCAGTGGACTGAAACCCATAATAAAATGCTTACATCTGTGAGTTAAATGATGCATACTATTTTCTAAAGAAGAAAAATTCATCACTTCTTGGGAATTATTTTTAAAACTATTCAAGCATGTATCCTGCTTCCCCATATGAATGGTAACACAGGGTAACCAAATAGTAAATGGAGAAA
This sequence comes from Chrysochloris asiatica, assembly GCF_000296735.1. Classification (NCBI taxonomy): domain Eukaryota; kingdom Metazoa; phylum Chordata; class Mammalia; order Afrosoricida; family Chrysochloridae; genus Chrysochloris; species Chrysochloris asiatica. The sequence goes on along the minus strand of NW_006408790.1, from coordinate 672,495 downwards.
TATCTGTTTGTAAACATATTCCAACTCATAAATGAAATAAAGAGAAACAAAACATCACTGTATTGTAGTCCCAATGAATTTATATTGTTACACGGCATTGAGTCTGTCCTGACTCATAGCAGCCCCTCATAACACAGTAGAACTGCCTCACACGGATTTCCTAGGCTGTAATGCAACCTTTGAAGGAGCTCTGGTAGTGTAGTGGTTACTAATCAGGCTGCGAACCGCAAGGTCAGCAGTTCAAAACTACCAGCTGTTCTGGGGGAGAAAGATGAGGCTTTCTGTTCCCGAAACATTTATAGCCTCAGAAACCCTATACAGGGTC
>NW_006408790.1:657544-662735 GCF_000296735.1 Chrysochloris asiatica | reverse complement strand
TGCAGTTCAAAAGGCTTTGCAGTCTGGTGCATTAACCCACAGCGCCACACCAGGACTGCAGGTTAGATGCTGCTAAACATCTTACAAAGCACAAGTGCACCATCCCAGTGAAGAATTTCCCAGACTGAGACACACTGAGGTATCTTTTCCTTTTTTATCACTGGATTTGGGAGAGACAATAACAAGCCCATGGCAAAGTTCTGAATCAAAGAGACCACTTAATTGTTATGAAAAGTTTGTTGAAAAACTGGCTGACCCCACACTGTTGAGGTAACATATGGCAAAGACATAGCCAGTCCAGACCCATCGCCTTCAAGTGTCTGACCCATGGGGAGTCCCTGTAGGACAGAGGAGAACTGCCCATCACATTTCTGAGGCTGTAAATCTTTATGGGGGGGAACTGCCTCAACTTTCTCCCATGGATCGGCTGGTGGATTTGAGCTCTCAAGTTTTTCATTGCGCCACGGAGCACTTTAACCACGGTGCCACCATAGCTCCTTAAAAAGAAAGGAAGACATGGTTCATTGTTTGACTGACAGAAGCCAGAAGTCTATTCAGTGCAGTTCCGTTCCCCAGAGGCTTCCAGGTGACACCCGCATGGCTGAATCTGCTTCTGAGGAATTGGCTTCCTGGGAGGAGTCGCTGATGACAGAACCTTCTTTAGATTCATTTCTCTGTTTCCTAGCTCAGCTTTCTGGAAAGGAGTCAGTAAGCAGGATGCTCAGCTATGTCTCAGGAAGGCCCTTCTGTTTTGCCTTGAACAAAATGACAGTCCGTGTGTCCACAGTCTGGATAGACATCCATTCAGTTCGTTCTGCTTTTCCTCCAAGGAGCCACAAAAAACAGGGAACCAGCGTGGATGAATTAGGACCATATCTGCTCCCACAATCAATGACTCCCAAAACATGTGGAAAAGGGAAGAGCCCTCGGAGGATGTATTAGGGACTCCTCCTGTTTCTAGACATCAACCTGGGTCCCTGAGCCCTGAACATTTGAAATAAAGGACCACAGGGGGTTAGGTAATTCCATCCTCACTTAGAGGAGTCCTGGTGTGGCACTGCAGGTCAGCCCTGGACTGTGAACCACAAGGACGGCACTTCAAACCCATCAGCTGCTCCTTGGAAACCCTATACAGGGCCACTAGGAGTCAGAACTGCCTTTGAAGCTAGCGGTGAAATGGGCTGACTCAGCAATACTGTGGCGTTAACGGACTGCAGGGATCTCTGATCTGTATAATGTGGGTGCATCTTCCTGGTCATCTCTTGCAAGCAGGTCCTGGCCTGTGTGGTGTCTAAATGAAGGTTCAATTCTCATCTTCCTTTTTCCTCTGACAAAGACAAAACAAGTATAATAAGCATTTGGCTTCGGTCTTACTCATAGGTTATGATCATCCTAGCACAGGTGGTCAAGAGCTCTTCACAATGGTCCCAGCTGCCAAAGGCACCGAAACAGCAGATGCATCTGTCGAAGCTGTGTATGCCTCAAGTCAGCTTTCAGTTGGAAGCACTCACAACAGCAAAGGCCCTAGAAACATACCTGTGGTCCCCATTGTGTTGTCTGTGCTGATGTGCAGACGTAGGAAAGCCACAAATCGGAACAGAAAGGAGTCTGTCCCCCACGGGCAGAGTCATCTCAAGGGAATGCGGAGATGAATAATTGTGCTGGATGAAGTTGTGTCCCCCAAAATAACACGTCAACTTGGCTGGGCAACGATTCTCAGGATGAAGTCATCCTCCACTTTTTGATCTGATGTAATCACCTAACAAGGCAGGGATTTTACTATTGTTCAATGTCATCCAGTTGGTTCTGACTCACAGCAACCCTGTATAGGGTTTCTGAGGAGCAGCTGGTGGATTTGAACTGCCAACCTTGTGGTTCACAGTCCAGTGTTGATCCTACAGCACCATACCAAAAGTCCATCTAATGAGGCAGGATTGTTGTTGTTGTTGTTGTTAAGTGCTGTTGAGTCGATTCTGACCTGCAGCAACCCTGTATAGGGTTTCCAAGGAGCAGCTGGTGAACTTGAATCATCAACCTTGCAGTTCAAATAACTTTGCAGTCTGAGGCAGTAGCCCACAGTGTCATACCAGAGGCAGGATAAGAGGCAGTTATTTTAATGTGGATGTAAAGGGTGAAGCAAGTTCTGGAAACTTCCCTTCAAGGCCATGATGCTGACAACAGTTTGAAGTCAAATTTAAATCCAACAGTTAAACAGACTTTAGGAGCCTCCGTGGGACCAGGGTTAAACCCTTGGCTGCTAACTGGTAGGTTGGTGGTTTGAACGCCTCCAGAGACACTGAGGAAGAAAGACCGGAGTACCTGCTCTGTACAGATTATATACCTATGTGGTGCTGAAGGGTAAAGCACTGCACCACAAGGTTGGTTTGAACCACAGGGACGATGGTTCAAACCTACCAGCTGTTTCTTGGAAATCCTATACAGGGTCACTTTGAGTCTGAACCGACTCAATGGCACTTAACAACAACAACAAAATGTCGTTTGTGGAGTCCTAGTGCAGTGTTGTGGGATAAGCACTGAACTGCTAGTCACAGGGTGGCAGCTGAAACCTACCAGCTGCTCCTTGGGAACCCTATGCAAGCTCTCTATGAGTCAGAACTGACTCGACGGCACTTGACGTGTCATGTCATGGCTAAGAGTTGGACCAACTAGACATCCAAACAACCGAGACAGCGTGACTGCCAAGGACACTGTATTTTCATCGTCCCATCAAGCGGTGCCTGGCTTGTGCTAGTTCTCTGAGCAGGACTTCTGAATTCGACTGTGGAATTGCAGACTACGGTGTTTTCTTTATTCCGTCTCATTTTCACATTCCCCTGTCATCTGCAAATGATCTGGTAGGTAACTAAAGTGAAGAGAATTTAGAAAAAGGCATTTTTGTTCTTATTCGTGTCTGAGAGGTAGACTTGCCTACAATGAAGTCACGGAGCCTTCAGTTATTTGGGCTAAACTTAGTATGTGAATACACCCCTTATACTTTTCCAAGGAAATTAAGTTCCAGGCGGTAATATGTTAATTAGTCATATCCACCCATTGCTACGTAAACTTATGTCATAAGTAAACTAGTAGTTCCTCATTTATGATGGGGTTCTGTTCCAACAACGACTCCTTTGTAAGTAGGTTCTGATCCAAGTCAAGCAGCTCTTTTCTTTTTTTTTAAGTTTCATTATTATTGACTTTTATTATCAGTATCTGTAAATCCAATCCATGAACACCTGAAAAGAATAAGATCAGAAAACAGCTGCAATATGGTGAGTAATGCACATGAAGGGGCTTCAGGAAATCCGTGGAAAAGTTCCATGATCTTTTAATTCAACATGTTCTCTCATATTATTAAAGATCAGAGGTATCCAGAGGGAAAAATAAAATAAATGAAAGGCACCATTTTGGGGATCATTGCTTAAATCAGTCACTCCTGATAATGTATTGAGTTTGAGACTAGCAGGTGGATTCCGGACAAACTTTAGAGCAAGTAGCCAGTGGTGGAAGAGTTTAACTAAGAATTTGTTTACTTTGGGGTTTTATTTGCTGCTTTTGATTTTCAAGGTTCACCAAAGGGCAGGGGGAACAAAGGAGCCATTGTGTCTCTGGGGCAGCAGGTGTCGAAAACCATTTCTGGTCCCCCTTGGACAATAGCAGTTCATGGATTTATGGCTTGATTGATTGCTAAACACCCCAAGGGCATAGACTTAAAAAAAAAAAAAAATTGTGTGGGGAATGTTTTCTGATTATCCAGTATGCTTTTGTTCTTTTCATCTAGCATATTTATTAAGTGGGTAAGTGTTTTCATAAAAGCAATTGTATTTTAAATCCAGCATTATTCTACAGATTCCTAAAAGGGTGTCTATTCTTAGACCCTGTGCCATGGATTTACAATCACTTGACTTTATTGATAAGACAACATTTAACAGCTTCTGGTGTTGAGGGAGCCCTCGTGGCACAATGGCTAAGCACCGGGCTGCTAACTGAAAGGTTGGTGACTTGACTCCACCAAGTTGCTCAATGGGAGAAAAACTTGGCCATCTATTCCCATAAAGACCACAGCCTAGAAACCCCTACAGAACGCTTTTACTCAGTCATATGGGGTTACACACGATGAGGTGAAAATCCACTAGACAGCTCCAAGGGTAGGGAGACCTCAAGTCCATAAGTGTCCCAAATGGCTTGAACTCAACAACTAACTGAGAGCATTTAGAACCTACTGAGTGTCACCATGGTAGGAATGTCCTACCATTTGCTTCCATTAAGATCTCAGCCCAGTAAACCCTCTGACCCAGTAACAAACAGGGTCACCATGCATCAGCATTGACTGGACGGAAGTGTACATAGCTTGGTTTGGGGGGCATCTCCCCAAATAAGGCAAGTGGCACAATGACCACAACAGTGGGGTCAAACGTACCGAGGGCGTGTGACCAGAAAAGGTGTCGTTCTTCTGTCTCCATGAGTTGGAGCTGACTCCAATCCAACAAGGATGATAGTCAAACTATACTGACATCAGTGAGTAGCTGATACCATTCCACACTCTGTTCCCGAGGACGTATCTGTAGTTGTTGTTGTGGTTAAGAGCCATCAAGTCAGTTCTGACTCATAGTGACCCTGTATAGGGTGTCCAAGGAGCAGGTGGTGAGCTTGAACCTCCAACCTTGTGGTTCAAACCAACTTTGTGATTGAGGGCTTCATCCCACAGCGCCACACCAGGAGCGTAAATCAATACCTCCAAAGGGTAGCAGTTCCCGCATTCTCTGACATCACCTGATTGTGGATCTGAGAGGTGCTCTCCTAATGCGGCAGACTGCAGAGGTCTGTAGTCTCGGCCCTGTTGTTTGGGTTTCTGGTCAGGGAGTTTGAAAAGTGGATGCCAGGAGAATAAACACATGGAGATGTTGTAATAGAACACGCTCTTCCAGTGATGTCTAATGAGTCCTGGTGTGGATCTGGAGGATCAGCCCTGAACCACAAGGTTGCTTTGAATCCCAAGGTCGGTGTTTAAACCCACCAGATGCTCCTTGTAAGCCTTATACAGGGTTGTTATGAGTCAGAACATCCTCGATGGCATTTGACAACAACATCTAACAGAACAGTTGTTAACTGCTAGCTGAAATACTGATGCCTTAAACTGAACCAGCGACTCTGAAGGAGAAAGACCTGGTGATCTACTATTGTCAAATGACAG
>NW_006408790.1:626637-635805 GCF_000296735.1 Chrysochloris asiatica | reverse complement strand
GGTCAGCGGTTCGAAACTACCAGGCGCTCCGCGGGAGAAAGATGAGGCTTTCTACTCCCGTAAGGATTTACACCCTCGGAAACCCTGTACAGGGTCGCTACGGGTTGGAACCGACTCGAAGGCACTTAACAACAACAACAACTCTTATAGATCATCCACTCACAGAGCCCCCTGGTGTAACAGAGGAGAACTGCCCTGTGAGGTTTCCCAGGATGTCATCTTTATGGGAGCAGATCACCAAGTCTTTCTTGTGAAGGGATGAGCCACTGGGTGGGTTTGAACTACATATGCTTTGATTAGTTCCCAAGTGCTTAGCCTTTGTGCCACCAGGGCTGCTGACATGCTTTCTCCAGACCTGGAGTTCCTTTGAAGCCCTCTGCCTGGGACTTCCGTTTGTGATGACAATCTTCTTGCTGACTTTTTAGAAATGCTCATGAATTTGTTTCTTGGTCTACAAATGCTTAGTCTACTCCGGGTTCCAGCACATCGACCTGACTCTCAAGAATGCCAGCTCTCGGCTGTCTGCTCTGTCCTCTGTCTTTCCCTCCACAGGCTGCTTTTGAGTTTAAATGGGTTTCTTTTTGTTTGAGGCAAAGCCTGTCTGTAATGCACCTCTGCCACCCGGTGCTTTGACTCACAGAGAGCCTGTGAGCCAGAACACACCTGCTCCATCAGGCTTCCGAGGCAGTAAATCTTTATAGGAGCAGACTGCCACATCGTTCTCCCACTCAGAGAGGCTGGTGGGTTTGAACCGCCAACCTTTCGGTTAACAGTCTAGCACCTAACCCTACTGCTCCCCCAAGAATCTTTGTGCCTCATGTTGTTGTTGTTGTTGTTAAGTATTGTTGGCTTGGTTCTGCCTCCTTGGGAGTCTGTATAGGGTTTCTGAGGAGCAGCTAGTAGGTTTGAACAACCGACTTTGTGGTGAACAGTTCAGTGCTTCCCCTACAGTGCCACACCAGAGCTCCCGAGCCTTATGTAAGTAAGCACTAGCGAATCAGCTTTTTAATAATCCTTATCTCTCCTCTGAGAGCAAACACTTAGGACTTCCCTCTGAAGAAGCCAGGCCAGCGTCTGAAATGGGAGCCCCACAATACGGTCTTTGTTTGAGCGGATTTCAACAGTGGTTATCAAGAGCTCTTGGACACGTAGAACCTTTGCCCCATAGAAACTTGACAAGTCAGAGACAAGGGATTGCAGTACAATTCAACAAAGGGCGCGTTCCCGTCAGTGTTTGCTCAGGACTGGGTTTCTCGTGCCAGCAGTGCACCCAGTGGAAGCCCCAGGAGGTGCTGTGTTGGCTGAGACGCTTGAGGTCAGCAATCCATGTCCTTACTGGACCCCCTTGCTAGACCTCTCTGTACCCTCCACTGGTAACCTGATCCTACATGAAACTTATTTCATTACCATGAAGTCAATTCCGACTCGCATGCCCAGATGTAGTGTTTCTGACACTATCAGTCTTTACGGCAGCAGACAGCCTCATCTTTCCACTAAGGAGCAGCTGATGGGTTCAAATCACTGACCTTTTGTTTAGCAGTTCAACGCTTAACCCTCTGTGCAACCAGGGCTCCTAGTAGTCCTTCCATTTCTCCTCTGCCACTCATCTGTCTGTTTGTCCTACTTTGGGCCACCAGTATTTCAAATACCAGCAGAGTCTCCAATGGAAACGTTTCAGAGGAGCTTCCAAACTAAGACAGACTAGGAAGAAATGAATGGTGAGCATCTACTTCGGGGGGAAAAACAGCTGGTGAAAACCTATGGATGATCTGTCTGCGGAGAAGTAAGACTCTGCAGCTCCTTAGAATGGAGAAGGGGGAGACTTCGTCTCTTGTACTTTGGGCATATTGGAAATGGGAAATGCTTGGTTGTATATATACTACTAAAATAAAAAATAGCGTATCATCAAGTACCAATGATATTGAAGGATTAAGTTCAAATTCCACTGAAGACATTGGAGAAAAGCAAGACTCCAGGAATTGATAGAATACAAATTGGAATCTTTAACAAACTGATACAGTACTGGAGGTGCTCACTCATCTATGCCAAGAAATTTGGAAGACAGCTGCTACGTCAACTGATTGGAAGAGATTCATAGTTACGCCCATTCCAAAGACAGGTGTCCCAATGGAATGCGGAAATCATCAAACAATGTTGTTCAAATCACATGTAAGTAAAATTTTTCTGAAGAGAACTAAAAATGATTGCAACGATCCATTGACAAATAACTGTCAGATATTCAAGCCACATTCAGAAGGGGACTTTGATCTAGGAATCTCACTAGTGATGTCAGATGGATCCACATTCAGAAGGGGACTTTGATCTAGGGATCTCACTGGTGATGTCAGATGGATCTTGGCTGAAAGCAGAGAATACTGAAAAGATGTTTACCTGTGCTTCAATGACCATGTAAAGGCTTTCGATTGTGTGGATCATGACAAGCTATGGACAGCATTGTAAAGAATGAGTATTCCAGAACACTTAATTGTGCTCATGAGGAACCTGTACAGAGATAGACCAAGAGGCAGTTGTTCAAAGAGAACAATGGAATACTGAATGGTTTAAAATCAGGAAGGGTGTTTACAAGTGTTTTATCCTTTCACCATACTTATTTAGTCTGTATATGCTGAACAAATAATCTGAGACAATGGATGAAGAAGAACAGAGCATCAAGTTTGGAGGAAGACTCATTAAGAACTTGAAATATGCAGATGATACAACTTTTCTTATTGGAAGATAAGGAGACTTAAAATACTTACTAATAAAGATCAAAGACCACAGCCTTCAGTATGCACTGCACGTCAATATAAAGAAAATAAAAATCCTCACCACTGGACCAATAGATAACAGTATGATAAATGGAGAAGAGCTTGAAGTTGTCAAATACTTCATTTTACTTGGATCCACAACCAATACTCATTTGCATTAAGCAAATTTGCTGCAAGATACTGCTTTAAAGTGTATTTAAAGAGCAAAGATATCAGTTTGAGGACTAAGATGCACCTAACCCAAGCTATGGTATTTTTCAATAGTCTCATATGCATGTAAAAGTTGGACAATGAATAAGGAAGACTTTAGAAGAATCTATGCATTTGAATTATTGTGTTGGAGAAGAATATTTAAAGTATCATGCACTGTCAGAAGGACGAATAAATCTGTCTTGGAAGAGGTGCAGCCAGAATGCTCCTTAGAAGTCAAGACGGCCAGATTTTGTCTCTCATACTGCCGATGTATTATCAGGGAACCAGTCCATGGAGAAGAACATCATTCTTGGTTAAGTGAAGGGTCAGTGAAAAAGAGGAAGACTCCCAGTGAGATGGATTGGCACAGTGGCAGCAGCAATGGGCTCAAGCGTAATAAGAATTGTAAGGATGGTACAAGACCAGGCAGTGTTTTGTTCTGTTGTGCATAGGGTCACCATGAGGTGGAACTGAATCGATGACATCTAACAACAACAAACATCATCCTTTAGTCTGGCCTTCCTGAAATAAGGAAGGGGATGGATCCAGTAATGCTGGCCTCTGCAGGACTACATCTTTCTCCTTCCAGGGAGACCTGGTGTCTCAGCAGTTTAGCAAGCGTTTGTACCCACTCAGGGGCCCCAAGTTGGAGTCAACACGACAGCACCAAATGACAGCAAGGTCGTGTTCATCCTTTCTTTTTGTTATAGAAAGATTAGAGATGTAACTGCCACCTGTCATTCTAAAATGGAACCAACACAAAGGAAGAGCCTGGGCATGTGGGACCCTTACCACTGATCCCAACAAGTCATGCTTATCAGAGATGGGCACAGGTCCCAGGAGGTAGAGCAGATTCTGCAGACAAGGGTCCCTGTGGCTCAATCTGTCAGCTCTGCTGGACAAAGCAACCCCCCCCCCCCGGTCCCCAAAAACCCGGGGACCATGCTTCAGTTCTGAGTTTGCAAATGATATTAAGCTCTGCAGTTCTCCCAGCATTTATGAAATGACCTAAGATGAGGATTGTACCTCCCCTTTTTCCTTTTGTTTCTGCCAGCATTCCCTTTCAGGCCGCTGTGCTCGAGTAAATACTTCAGATGTGCGTATTGTTGAGAGTTCCAGATGTTTCTCCCTTTCCAGAGTCCTGCACCCGCAGATTCCTGGGCTCTGTTCATTCTGACCCTGACAATACTGTGTGTGCATCCTCAAATAAAAGAAGGCATATACAAGACCAATAACTTCTTCATTGCAAATATCTTTTTTAAGCAACATAAAAGATAATTATACACGTGGACCTCACCAGACTGAATACACAGAAATCAAATTGACTATATCTATGGAAAGAGATGGTGGAAAAGCTCCACATCATCAGCCAAAACCAGGCCAGGAGCAGATTGTGGAACAGACCATCTATTGCTCATACAGAAATTCAGGCTGAAGCTGAAAAACTTAAAACAAGCCCATGACAGCCAAAATGTGACCTTGAACATATTCTACCTGAATTTAGAGCTCATTCTAAGAAAAGACTTGATGCATTGGACACTAAAGACCGAAGACCAAAAAAGTGACATAAAGAACATCATACAGGAAGAAAACAAAAGGTCATTAAGAAGACAAGGAAAAAAGAAAAGACCAAAATAGATGTCAGAAGAGATTCTGAAACTTGCTCTCCAACCTAGAGATGCTAAAGCAAAAGCAAGAAATGAGGAGGTAAAAGAGTTGAATAGAAACTTTCAGAGGTCAGCTGGAGAATGCAAAGTGAGATATTATAATGAAATGTGAAAAGATCTGGAGTTAGAAAACCAAAAGAAATGGACAAGCTCAGCATTTCTAAAGCTGAAACAATTGAGGAAAAATTTAAAGCCTCGGCTTGCATTACTGAAGGATTCTATTGGCAAAATATTGAATGATGCCAAAAGCATCAAAAGAAGATGGAATGAATATACAGAATCAATGTACCAAAAAGAAATAGTTGAGCTACAACCATTTCATGAGGTAGCCTATGAGCAGGAGTCAATGGTACTGAAGGAAGAAGCCCAAGGTACACTGAAGGCATTGACAAGGAACGAAGCTCTGGAAATTACTGGAATATAAATTGAAATCTTTCAACAAACTGATTTATCACTGAAGACATTCACTTATCCAAGCCAACATTTTGGAAGACAGCTACCTGGCCAACTGGTTGAAAGAAATCCATATTTGTGCCCATTACAAAGAGTGGGAACCTAACAGAATACAGATACCATCAGACAATATCATAACACATACAAGTAAAATTTTGCTAACGATAATACAAAAATGGCTGCAACAGTACATTGACAGAGGTTCAAACCAGATTCAAACAAGGATGTGGAATGAGGCATATCATTGCTGACATCAGATGGATCTTGGCTGAAAACAAAGAATACCAGAAAGAGATTTGCCTATGGTTTATTGACTAGGCAAAGGTTTTCAGTTGTGTGGACAAACTTGTGAGAATGAGTATTCTGAACACTTAACTGTGCTCATGAGGAACCAGTGCACAGACCTAGAGAGAATCATCCCAACAGAACAAGGGGACATGGAATGGTTTATCATCAGGAAAGGTGTGTGCCGAGATTGTATTCTTTCACCATACTGTATGCTGAGCAAGTAATCCAAGAAGCTGGACTATATGAAGAAGAACATGGCATCAAGATTGGAGGAAGAGTCATTAACAACCCGAGATATGCAGATGTACAATCTTGTTTGATGACAGTGAAGAGGACTTAAAATACTGACAAAGATCAAAGACCACAACCTTCATTATGGTTTGCATCTCAATGTAAGGAACACTAAAATCCTCACCACCAGACCAATAAGTAACATCATGATAAATGGAAAAAAGATTGAAGTTGTCAAAGACTCATTTTGCTTGGATCCACCATCAACACCCATGAAAGCAACAGTCAAGAAACCAAAGGACATATTGCATTAGTCAAATCTGCTGCACAAGATGTCTTTGAAATGTTCAAGAGCAATTATGTCTGAAGTGTGCCTGACCCAAGCCATGGTATGTTCAGTAACGTCATATGCATGTAAAAGTTGGACAATGAATAAGGAGGACTGTAGAAGAATCGATGCATTTGAATTACAGTGTTGGGGAAGAATGTTAAAAGTACCATGGACTGTCAGAAGGACAAAGAAATCTAATTTGGAAGAAGTGCAGCCAGAATGTTCCTTAGAAGCCAGGATGGCAGGCCTTTGTCTCTCATACTGAAGACATGTTATCAGGAGGGGCCAGTCCCTGGACCAGGACATTATACTTGGTAAAGTGGAGGGTCAACAAAAAAGAGGGAGACCCCCAAGGAGATAGATTGGCACAGTGGCAGCAGCAACGGGCTCAAGCGTAGCAGCGATTGTGAGAATGGCGCAGGACCAGGTGGGGTAACAACACCAATTGGAGACCGTCCGCAGCAGCCTGATCAGACTTGGTTCGTAAGGTAGTTGGGTCCCATCTAGTTAGTTTTTCAGGTCTCAGTGTGGAAGAAGTTGTGGTTTGTATAGACACTTAGTTCTTTGATCCCATGAATTTACATAATACAGTGTTTCTATCCCACATCAGGAGTCCTGGTGTGGTGCTGTGGGCTCATACATCAGACTGCGAAGTCATTTGAACTGCAAGGTCATCAGTTCAAGCTCACCAGCTGCTCCTTGGAAACCCTATACAGGGTTGCTATGGGTCGGGATCAACTCGACGGCACTTAACAACAACAACAACATCCAACATCTGAACTCCCACCAAATGAAGGGTTGTTGTTGTTGTTATGTGCCGTGGAGTAAGTTTCAACTCATAGCTACCCTGTACAGGGTTTCTGAGGCTGTAAATCTTTACGGGAGCAGAAATCCTCATCTTTCTCCTGCGGAGCAGCTGGTAGTTTCAAACTGCTGACCGTGAGATTAGCAGCCTGATTCGTAACCACTACGCTACCAGAGCTCCTTAGGGAAGGGTGGGACTAGGCAAATAGGGTGGCAGGACTCTATTGCTGCGACTGGTTCGTTTTGCCATCCCACTAGGTTTTAAAGGAGCCGTCTCAAAAGCATTTGCAGGCTTCATAGTCCATGGACTGAGTCAAGCTGAGTGCCCATGGGCAGGAGGCTGTCTTGTAGGATGTGCCCTTTGGGCATTTGGAGACTGGCTAAAAACATGTTGTAACACTTGCCCAAGCAGGACAGAGGTCAAGGGACCACATGACTGAGAGGCAGAAAACAGGAATGAGACGTGTCTGCAGTAGGACAGACCAGAGGAGTTCCTGATGGGAGAACTACTGCATCATGAGTGGGTTTTGATCCTGAATTGTACCCTGTTCACTTCCCTAACAAACCCCATCATCGTGAGGACTATTCCGAGTTCTGTGTAATCATTGCAATGGATTCTTAAATCCAGATGTGAAGCAGAGAGTGCCGTGGGAGTGGTGGTTGGTGTCAGAATAGGGTCAAGAAGGTTGTAGGGTAGGAGGCACATCTGGTCTTGGGCTGATTTTGAGTTTGAGTCTCCTTCTCCCCTCTCCCTACCCCATGAAGACAGAGGAAGTCAGACATGGTCTCCCCGCCATTTTCACAACCCTGCAAACTTGTCTCCTCTCTAAGTCTTTGACTTCCTTTTTCCTCTCTTGCTCCAGACGAGGGCAAGTAGAGGCCCGGACTTGTATCTTAGGTGGTCATTTGAAAACTTTCAAGCCCCTTGACACTGCTCATCTTGGGTGCACAACCTGGATTTTGTGACTCCATGATGCCACCTGATGAGCTGTCCCCTGAGACTCAAGACCTAAGTCTTCAAACTCAGAAAAGCATTGTCACAAGATGTTTGCTTCTGTCTGGGAAATGTCGGTAAATGTGCCCTCTCTGAATGTATGTGTCTGTACACACATGTCTGCACTTACACGTACGTGTAGTTGTTTCTATCTGTATATACATATGAACAAGGGTCAGTCAAAAGGATTGTAACAAAATCATAGAACATTTTATTAAATGAAAATATCAACATGTGAAGTTCTTGTTTTTGAACACACCGTCCGCCGAGGATGGCACGCTTCTGAAGATGCCATTACCACCTTTCTAATGCTTCCCTGAAGAATTCTGGCTCTTCCATTGACAACACATCAAATGGCAGTTTGGGCATCCTCAAGGGGATTCAAGCTCACCAGCGGCTCCTCAAAAACCCTATACAGGGTCGCTATGGGTTGGAACCGACTCGATGGCACACAATAACTAAGGGACTTAATTCATGTTTCTCTGAAATGTTCTTGGAGTTTGAGGAGAAAACAGTGCCTTCAGGGATCAGATCAGGGCTATGGAGTGTGTGGTGCGCCCCCACTAAAAGTCCCTGGGACAGCACAGAAGAATGATCAGACACACTATTGTGATGGGAAAACAAGTTCTTGAAGCAACTTTCCTGGCCTTTTTGTCACCAATGTAGCTTTCTATTTTATTGAAATGTCTTGATAATAACTCTACATGATCATACTGTATCCTTAAAGGAAATCTATCAGGATGATCCCTGAGGTGTCCCCCAAACAGTCACCATAACCCTCTGAACTGACCACTCTGCCTGGAAGGGAACTGGCCCAGAAGATCCCCTTGGAAGCCACTGTTATGAGTGGACCTTGTTTTTGAATGAGACAAAGACCAGTGTGTTACTGAGAGACCGTGTCTGCAGCCATTCACGGATCACAGAGACATGTTTAAAAACATTGGGTTTTGAGTAAACCCATGCATGTATTACCTAGAACCCCTGTACTAATACTTCTGGACTTACCCTCGCACTCACCTGTACTTACCCATACACCTCTCCGCCTGCATGAGCAACTTGTCCAGTCATTGTTGGTGTTGTAAAAAGAAGATGGTAATGTTGTCTACCTTTGAGTACTGTTATAAAGGTAACTCTCTATTTTTGTATCATCTACATCTATTTATTTTAATATGCGGAGTGTCCTTCTCCTGCCTTCCCAGTGAGAGCACAGACAATTCAATGTAGTGATTCAAAAAGAAACCTATTACATTTCTCAGTTCTATTAAATGTGAAATGAGAAATGGGGCCATGTCAATAAAGGAGCTACTTAAGCAAATATGAGAACAGAATTTGCATTGTGTAAACTATAATGTGTTGGCAAAGAATACACCATGGGCTGCCAGGAAACCCTATGGGCAGTTCTCCGCCATTACACCAGGAGGCACTGTGAGTGGATGATCT
>NW_006408790.1:617889-626287 GCF_000296735.1 Chrysochloris asiatica | reverse complement strand
ATATATGAGTATATAGTGACACAATAGATGACAGCCTAGGAAACCCTATGTCACACAGGGTCATTATGAGTTGGAATTGACTCTGTGATACTCAGCAGCTATAGTAAACACTATTATACAAACATTCCTCTTCCTGCTATATGAGGGGACTTCAAAAAGTTTGTGGAAAACTTGATTTAAAAGATAAAGCTTTCCTTGAACGTTTTGAGGCCTCATTGTATAGCAAGCCCAATATGGGCAGGAACTGTTTGGTGTGCCTCACAGAATCCTCAGTGTTCCCTCACAAGGTTTCTGACATAATTTGAACCTTTAAATAATGTTGAGGTAGTGACCTATCACTGTGCTTAACTTCATGATAAAATCTGGCTAACTCTGGTGTGGTGCTGTAGGAGCTGCACTGCAATCCACAAGTTAGCAGTTCAAACCCACCAACTGCTCCTCAGAAACCCTACCCAGGGCTGCTATGAGTCGGAACCGATTTGACAGCACTTCACAACAACAACAACAACAATAAATGACCTTGGCCCTAAAACATAATAGGAACAGATTCAAGAGAATGAGGTACTTCAAATATAATTGTGAACATTTTCAGATGTGACCTCTGGGAGGGCTCAGAAGAAGCTTCAGAACACGTACTGTGCACGTTTGTCGTGGCCCCAGATTGAGAATTCTGACACATCCACAGGGAGAGTTTGGAGTGAATTGCTGTTTTACAATGAGAAGGAGCAGAGAAATGATATGTGAGCGAATGCTACGAAAGTTTAGATGTCCCTGTGTGTGACTAGGGGCTGTCACCATGATCACAGACAGCTGGGGATAGAAAGGCTCACGAGAAGAAATGGATTTCCAAGGAAGCGAAAATGGTGGTGCCATGATTGTACACTGGGTTACTAAGGGAAAGATTGGTGGTTCAAACCCACCGGGCCCTTTGCGGAAAAAGATGAGGCCATCTGATTCCATGAATAGTCACAGCTGGAGAAACCCGATCTAGAGTCTTTAGGGTTGGAATGAAGTCAACAGCAGTGGGGTTTTGCTTCATTGAGAATGTTAATGAAAAATCTAAAATATTACCCAAAGCATGAGTCTTGATGGTCTACCTGTAACCAGGTGTGTGGTTGAGAAGGTGGCCATGAGTGAAAAAAGCTAGCAGACGCCAGTGGGATGGTAGAGATGGCAGCAGTTTCGTTGGCGTTCCTGAGTGGTATAACAGTGCACGCTTTTGACTGATAACTGAACACTTCCAGGTTCAGTTTTTGTTGGGCATCACGAAGTCGGTTGCGACTCACAACGGCCCTGATGGCAAATGAAGTTTGGTCATCCTGGCCTCCAAGGAGCACTCTGGCTGCACTTCTTCCAAAACGGATCTATCGGTTCTTTTGGCAGTCCATGGCACTTTCAATATTCTCCTCCAACACCATAACTCAAAAGCATCAATTCTTCTCCGGTCTTCCTTATTCATTGTCCAGATTTCACATGCATATGAGGTTACTGAAAATACCATGGCTTGGGTCAGATGCACCCTCCAGGTTGCACAACCATCAGCATTCTCGGTTCCCAATCATTCTCCTCTCTTTTCCTTCTCTGTTCTTCCCTCCCCTTTGCTTACTTTCCAGAAAGTTCCCAATGTCTGTCCTAGTGAGCAAACAAGTATACTGTTTCCTTTCCAGTACAAGGAAGAAAGAAAACAGAAGAAAGAAATATCCTTTTCATTTTCTTCCTTTCCCCCTCCTTTATAACTACCTTCTGTCACTGTGTCCCTGTAAAAATGGTTGAAACGGCAAATGTTTTGCTGTGTATCTATTGCTACAATATATTTTTTTTTCTTTTAATTCAGTGATTTGAACTCACCCAAAAGCTCCATGGGAGAAAGGCCTGCTATCTATCTGTTCCCGAAAAGATCACAGCCTAGGAACAGACACGATGGCATCTGGTGTGAGTCGTGTAGAAGTGATGCGTCAGAATCCATGTCTGCATGCTTCCACACATGTGTATCAGCAATGCATGCACAGAAATCCAGTGTGCTACACACATAGGGTCTCCTCCCACCAGATAATGTGATTTGGGACTTCCTCCCCCTTCCACCTTCTGTCACTAAAGCTTGGTTCAGCTTCTTCTTCCAGACCCTGTCCCTGCTTCAAACCCTTCTCATCTCGGGGAAGTAAGCCTAAAACTAATCCTGGTCCTACTTCCCCATTGTACGCCAACGCTTCTCCTCAATAAGTCCCTAACCATATTAGTCAAGAGATTGGAGTCCCGCATTGAACTGCTAACTGCAAGGTCAGTGGTTCAAACCCACCAGCTGCTCCTCAGAAACCTTCCACAGCGTCACTACGAGTTGAAATTGACTTGATGGTCCTGAACAACAATGACAGGTAGAGATTAAAGGAACCCTGGCAGTTCAACAGTTGAGCCTTGTGGCCTGTGGTTTGTCTGCGGCAGAAAACACTGGCGATCTGCTACCGTGTGTGCTGGTTCTACCCTGACACACGGGCTCACTGTGAGTGCGTATCGACTCTGGGGCACCCAACAGCAAATTAGTGATTACACACCCATACTGGATGAGAGATGACTAATTGATGAAGAACAAAATAACAAACCTCCTAAAGTATAATCCAAGTTGACACTGTAGAATAAGCACTGGACTGCTAAACTCAAGGTCAGTGGTTCAAACCCACTAGCCGCTCTTCAAAGAAAGATGAGGCTGTCTACTTCCATAAAGATTTGATGTTGCTGCTGCTGCTGTTGTTGTTGTTGTTAAGTCGCTTCCGACTCATAGCGACCCTTCATAGTGTTTCTGAGGAGCAGCTGGTGAGTGTGAGCCCCCGGCCTTTTGGTCCAGTGCATGGCCTCAGAAACCCTCTACAGGGTCACAGTGAGTCAGCTGTCAACTCAGTGGATTTCATCACACTCCACTAAAATATTGAGCATGTTGTTCAGTGCCATGGGGTCTGTTCCGACCCACAGTGACCCCATAGAGTTTCTGAGGAGCGACTGGTGGGTTTGAACTGCTGACCTTGCAGTTCAAACTGACCTTGCGGTCGAGTGTTTATCCTGTAGTGCCACATCAGGACTCCTTTTATTAAATAAATGAATTAGAAGCCACTTATAGGGCCCTGGTAACACTGGGATTAGGCATTGGGCTGACAGCACCACTAGCAAAGTCAGCGGTTCAAACCCATCAGTTGCTCCTCAGGAGAGAAAGATGAGGCTTTCTACTTCTGTTTAGAACCCTGCATAGGGTCACTATGGGTCACTCGATGGCAGTGGGTTTTATCTTGGGAAAGAGATTGTCTTTTGATCTCCTTTCTCGCTTACGGATTTAGCTAGGAAGCCTGATTGTGCAATAACTAAGCACTGGGCTGCTAACCAAAAACTGGGCAGTGGGAACGCCCCAGCCACTCAGTGGGAGAAAAGGGGTGGCCTTTTGTTTTCTTAAAGATGACAGTCTTGGACCCCCTAGGGAGCAGTTCTACTTGCTACTGGGTCACCATGAATGGGGATGGACCAAGGCCACCACTGTAGGTGCCTTAGCCGGAACTGACTCGGAGGTAAGCACTGTTTAAACACAGAGCTGCAGGCAGCGTCTACACTTGGCCTGAGGTGTCCACTCCTGTACACTTCCTCAGAAAGGACTGACAGTAGATCTAGGAACGGCTGGAAGCATTCTCTTCATGTATAATGTACATTTTTTGTGAAAGAAAAAAGTTCAAAGTCAAAGTCACCGGAGCTCTGAGAACTCGTCTGCTGACATATTGAAAGTTGAGCTTTTTTTTCAAAGTTTTTATTGTGAATTGAGTGAAAGTTTACAGGGCAGATCATCAGTTTTACATTCAACAAATCATACACCTTGTTTTATTATAATGATTACAATCCCTTCCATGCACCATCAGTTAACTGTATTTCTCTCTATTCACTTTAGCTCTTGTTTTCTCTCCTTCTCCTGATGCATTTAGGACCTACCTCATGGTAGGTGGCGTGGGTGTCTCTGTCTTTAACCACTTTGCTATATACTTATTTTAATGTATTTTTAAAACAGACTTGCTCCACCAGATACTTAAAACAGTATTCTTTAACAGGACGTGGGCAGCCTCCCATTATAACTTCTGAAAATCCTCCATGGAAAATAAACTTTCTGCTGGACTATGAAAGGCCGGCTTTCATTAACAGTTCGTCTTTGTACCCCAAGCAGTAAGCTCCTTTCGCCCCGCGCTGATAGAATATCCGACCTCTCAAAGGAAATCTGTGTTTAACGCTTACGAAAGGCAGAGGGCTGTGTGAGGGTGCTGTTTTAGGAGGCAGGAGTCCAGGGAACCTCATAATAGGTCCAGTGCAGTTGATCTTGACGGGCAAATCAGTTCATTGTTCAGTCCAGTTGCCAGACAATACCATCCTTGTGACTGAGCTTCAGGTGCTTTAAAGCACTAATCGAACCCAAGGGGCGGACCGAGCCTCATCACCTGACAGGGACAGAGGGTGGGCTTCATGCACTGGTTAGGTGGGGGCTTATGAAATGGAAGGAGCCCTGGTGATGCAGTGGTTAGGTGCTCCGCTGCTAACTGAAAGGTTGGAGGTTCAAACTTACCAGCCACCGCACGGGAGGAAGGTATAGTGATGTGCTTCTGAAGATTATGGGAACCCTATGGAGCAGTTCTGGTCTCATGTGGTGCTGTAGGATATACACTTGACTGCAATGTTAGTTTGAACTACAGGGTAGGCGGTTCCTTGGTCCAGCTGCTCCTTGGAGGCCCTATACAAGGTCACTATGGATCGGAACCAACTTGACGGCACTTAGCAACAGCAACGTGGAGCACTTCTTGTCTTACAGACTTGTCCTATAGGAGCTGTGAGTCAGAATTCAGTTGGCAGCAATGGGCTTTGTGTTTTTCAATAGTAAAAGCATTTATTATCAAGCAAATTGAGGAACAAAATGTGCTTTAAATACTATGTATTTGGGGGACACCACACCTCCACATAATTACAACCAAAGACCTGACATTTGTGCACCTCAGACATCTTTATTTCACTCCTGATACGCCAGGAATTCATAGGCAATAGGTTCTAGCAGCTCAGGCTCCTCTCCATTGGTTCTCAAGGAGTGCGCCTCTCTGCAGGGAGCAGGCTGGCACTGTAGGTGAACCCACGTCCTTTCTCTTTGGCTTCCTTCTTTTTCTGATCATTTTCCTTGACTCGCTTCAGGAAGCTGTCTTGGCTCTTAAAGTGCTTAATATGCTCACTGCGCACATTAATTCTCTTGGCAAGAATCTTGTCCTTGACTTGCTTGTTCACAACACTGCTAACAGCATGCTGGGTCACATTGTAGATGCTTCCGGATTGTGGGGCATGCCTTTTTGAACTGTGCGCATTCCCTTGATGTCCACAGTAGCACCTTTGTTGTAGATTCACATGTATGTGGCCAAAGGAAGGACCCCATGTTTTCTGAAAGGCCTGGAGAACATAGAGCGGGTGCTCCGTCTCTTTCCCTTTGTGATAGACATCTTGATGGATTATTGCAAGGTGTCAGCTCTGGCCGAAAGGAAGCAACGGGCTTTTTATAAAACGCTTGGATTTGTTCAAAGTGAAAGTTGGAGGAGAAATCTGAACTTAATAGCAAGTGTCTGACGGTTACATGGTTTTTGTTTGTTTTCATTTTTTATTGGCAATATACACAACAAAAGGAGCTCTGGTAGCGTAGTGGTTACGAATCGGGCTGCGAATCACAAGGTCAACAGTTCAAAACTACCAGCTGTTCCGCAGGAGAAAGATGAGGCTTTCTGCTCCTGTAAAGATTTACAGCCTCAGAAACCCTGTACAAGGTCGCTATGGGTCAGAACCTACTCCACAGCACATAACCACCACAACAATATGAAACTTAGTCATTATATGAAACTTTAAGGAGCTCTGGTAGCGTAGTGGTTATGAATTGGGCTGTGAACCTCGAGGTCAGCAGTTTGAAACTACCAGCTGTTCCGCGGGAGAAAGATGAGGCTTTCTGCTCCTGTAAAGATTTACAGCCTCAGAAACCCTGTACAAGGTCGCTATGGGTCAGAACCTACTCCACAGCACATAACCACCACCAACCATACACAACAAAGCACACACCTGCACCTGCGTGCGGGGTGGTTCATCGACAAAGGCTGTCTCCTCCAAGGTATCGCCTCATTCTCAGGCTCCTGGTCCGGTTCAGACTCTCTGCCCCTGAAAATCCTCTGTGTTTCCCCATTCCTGTGGTCCCTTTGATCTCATCTAGGCAACTCTTTAGAAGGCTGTGATGCTCAAGGTGAATAGTCTTTGTTAAATGAGATCAGGGCCTTTTAACTTCAACATGACTTCAAGGGTTATTATCAGCTTTGCCCAGCATCAATGAATCCAGTCAGTCTGGGTTCCAAGAAGAATTGGCATGTCTCTTGCCATGTTCTTTCCTCCTTTTGATCTAGTTCCAGCTCTTGGGCCCTTGGTCAAAATGCCCAGCAGTGGTAGTCAGGCACCCCCTACTTGCGGGCCCCTGGTCATGGAAACGGTAGTTGATTGAGACAGTTAGACCCGTAGTCCATTTCCTTCTCCTCTGCTCCAGACAGAGACCATTTGCATCTTGGGTAACTGTTTGCAATCTCCTAAGACCCCAGATGCTACTTTCTGATCCATATTAAGTTTTTATGGCTTTACTAGAAAGCTGAGTTTTAGAGCACAAAGATTGAGATGGTTTTTTCTAAGACATCTCGTTTTGAAAGAAGGAAAAGAAAGCTTCAAAATCTCTCTGCTTTAAGATTCATCGTTTCCAGATCAGCTGCAGGGAGACAGAGTTCCCGAGATGCACAGTGCTTCTTGGCAACCACAGTCATGCTCCTTAACCCCGCCCGAGCCTGGGACAGCCCTTCTGACCTCTGTCTAGTGTCTACATATGTTATTCTGTGGCCTTGGTTACATTCTCCTCGTTTCTGCTCTGGTTGTTCCCAATCCTTCCACTTCAGTTTGTATGTACCACACGTACGCCAGGAGCCACATGTGAGGCAGTGATCCCTACCCTGGAAGAGCTTACAGCTTAGCTGGAGAGGCAAACAATAGTCTAGTTGTGATGGACGCTCTGAGGAACGGGTCTCCCGGAGGCCCCAGGAGGGCCGAGAAGGCTCTTCTGAGGAGGAAACAGCTGCACTGAACTTCAAACTACTTCAGCCAGCGCATGGATGGTGCTAGTAGTGAGTATTTCTAGGCAGCTGTTGCTCATGAGTGATCCCAACACATAACTATCCCACGTGACAAAGTGGACTGTCCTTCTGGATTTGGGTTCTGCTTTTGCTTTTAATGATATATATATATATATCATGATATTGCCTTTCTTGTAGATTCACATGGATGTGGCCAAAGGAATGACCCCATTGAGTAGGGCTGCTAATCTCAAGATCAGCAGTTTGTAACTACCAGCTGTTCCATGGGAGAAAGAGGAGACTTTTTGCTCCCATAAAGATGTACAGCCCCACCACCATCACTACTGTATATATATATAGTGTATTTTTGGTGAAAATTTGTTTACATAGCAGTCTATGTTCCCATCCAACAATTTCTACACAAATTGTTAAGTACCATTGGTTACATTGATCACAACTCACAAACATTCTCATAATTTCCTTTCTGGTTGCTCCATTTCCATTCATCTAGTTTCCCTGCCCCCTAACCTTCTCATGTTTGTTTCAAAGTTGCTGTTGACTGCTTGGGCTCATAGAGGTGATGTTGTGAAAGGATCACAGTACTTATGGAAGGTAGCCATTGTTGTCAAAGCCAATTTGCTATTTGGCTACAAAGTGCCCTCAGAAGTTAGTTTGGGTTCAAAGTTTAAAGAGTCTCTCAGGGCAGTAGTGTCAGGGTGTCCTCCGGTCTCAACAAATCCACTAAGTCTCTTGTTTTTGTTTGTCAGGAATGTAAGGTTCCGTTCCACATCTTTCTCCCATTCTATCAGGTCCATGTCTGTGGCCCTGCTCCGAATGGTCAGTAGAGGCAAGTCTGCACACATGCACATGTACCCACACACAGAGTTTGGGGGGTGGGGGCTGTTATGTAATAATGCCATCACCAGTAGGTCCTCTTTGTCATGTTTACAGACCGACCTTGTTTATCTTTGTCCTTCCTGCCAATGTACCTCTCCCATCGCTAGAAACAGCACCTGCCTACAGAATTAACCCCTACCTGTCTTTTTTAGATCAATTAGAATGTCATCTCAGGAAGTATTTGTGGTGAGCAGTCCAGTGTTTATCCTACAGTGCCACACCAAGACCCCATTTTATATATATATATATGATGTTATTAAGTGCCATCAAGTCGGTTCCAATTTATAGTGACCCTGTATAGGGTTTCTGAGGCTTTAAATCTTTCTCCTGCAGAGACATTCATCGTTCTCCCAAAAAGC
>NW_006408790.1:615347-617569 GCF_000296735.1 Chrysochloris asiatica | reverse complement strand
AAATCATCTGCTAAGTCTTCTCCAACTCACAGCAACCCCACGTGTGTTGGAGTAGAACTGTGCTCGACAACATTTTCAAAGATGAAGATTCTGGAAGTAGGTCTCCAAGTCTTTCTTCCCAGATACCTCTGGGTAGACTCGAACCTCCGACATTAGTAGCCAAGCATGTTACCGTGCATGCTCCCCAGGATGTCCTGTGGGTACAACTACAACTAATAGAATGAAGAAAGCATTCGCTTAAAAGTAAAACTACCCATGGGTGAATGTTATGGTATGTGAATTACATCTTAGGAATCCTGAGGTGGCACTGTAGGATTAAGCACAGGACTGCAAGGTTGGTTTGAACAACGAGGTTGCTGGCTCAAACTTTCCAGCCGCTCACTGGAAACTCTCTACAGGGTCACTATGAGTCCGAATCTACCTGACAACACTTAACAACAACAGCAACACAGATGTTTAAAAGCTCCCTAGTGATGCTGTGGTTAAGTGCCCACATGTTGACAGAACGATGGACAATTGGAACCCACCATCCACTGTGGAGAGACTGGTGATCTGCTCCTGAGAGATGGCAGCCTCGAGACCCCTCGGAGCCGTTCTCTCTGGTGACCCTACAAGGTCCCTTCGAATCCAAACCCACTCAGTGGCAACAGCTCTCATTTTTTATTTTAATTTGTTAAAACATGTGTCGAAACAAACAAGCAAACATGTAAAGGTGGCCATCCAAATAAAATGAAACCATGAAAGAAATTAGGACAAAGAATAGAAAGAATTTGGGAGCACAGATCATGAACATCTCCAATGAAAACGATTCTGTTTTTACAGGTATACCAGTGAAATGATTGAGTCCTGGTGCGGCACCATAGGGTAAGCACTGGCCTGCTAACTGCAAGGTTGGCAACTCAAACCCACCAGCCATTCTCTCAAACCCTATACGGGGGTCGCTATGTGTTGGAACTGACTCAACAGCATACAACGCACCACAGTAAAACAGAAGTAAGCAGTCAGACACTTGGCAATGGACTTTACAATCCTACGTGAGACTTAGAATGAACACAATGTATGTTTCACCACACTGACCTTCCAGGGCCTGATTCTGCATTTAGCTCCCCCATGCTCCATCTACAACGGCCTTCTGATGAAATACAGGGCATTTCATCTGGTTGGAAAATGTGAGTTCACTTTGGGCCACAACCGGTTAAAAGTCAGGAGGGTCTTATTATTTCCAGTCTTGTTGACCTGTTTCATCTTCCCTGGAAGAGGACCCTGCCCAACCCTGACTGCTGTTGTCTGGCCAGCCCAGAAGTTCTTACGCACAACATAACCTCCTCTCAGACAAGGTCAATGTGCCCATACCAGCTCTATTCTACTGATGTTCCTCACAAGGGCACTTTGTTGTTTCTTAAATTCTTTTATTTTTTGGTGAAAATATACAAAAGATATGCCACTTCAACGGCATCTACCTGTGCGAGGCAGCGATGTTGGATATGTTCTTCAAGTTGGGCTGTCATTTAGTTTTGTTTTGTTTTTTCTTTTAAATAATATTTTATTGTGTTTTAGGTAAGTGTGCAAAAAACTATGTTCTCTTTTAACATTTTTTAAAACAATATCAATTTGTTTTGTTTAATTTTCTGTGTTGTTTATATGCTAAAACTGAGCTGTTAAACTGCTTGACCTTATACAATTAACTGCAAGCAATGAGGCAGAATATTGTGGTTAGGTGCCATCAAATTGGTTCCAATGCATAGAACCACGTACACAACACAACGAACACTGCTTGGTTCTGTGATAGCCTCAAAATTATTTCTGTATTCCTTTAACAATTTTTATAGCGTTCCATGCCATTGCTTGAAAGTTTTACAATGTGTCAGAATTCTCTATTTCCATTTGGTCTTGATGCCTTTACTGTAGCGTCCTTTCTGTTCCTTGTCTTTTCTTCGTTGCTTTTGGGTGAATGTTGACCATTTAGTCTCCTACAGTCCTTGGTGAAGTCCTGGGGTGGCGCTGTGGGTTAATGTGCTGGACTACAAAGTTGGTGGTTCCAGCCTCACCAGCCACTCCCCGGAAACCCTATGCAGGGTCACTATGGGTGGGAACTGACTTCACAGCACTTAACAACAACAAGTCCTTGTGTAGTACACTAAGATAAGCACTGGACTGCTATTCACAAGACCAGCTAGTCGCTCCATGGACACCCTGTACGGAGTTGCTATGCATCAAAACTA
>NW_006408790.1:600917-612288 GCF_000296735.1 Chrysochloris asiatica | reverse complement strand
GAAAAAGAGGAAGACCCTCAGTGAGATGGATTGGCCAAGAGGCAGCATTGATGGACTCAAGCGTGGCAACAGTAGTGAGGTTGTCCCAGGATTGGGCTGTGTTTTGTTCTGCTGTGCATAGGGTTGCTATGGGTCGGTATTGACTCGATGGCACCTAACAACAACAACAAGATAGTTCTTGGAAGAGCAGACAGTGTTTACTAGATACACTGAACTATTATCTGGGTCAAACAAGACTTCAGGGGATAGCTTCGAGTTTAGGTTTAAAGATTATCTAGAAGAAATTGTTTCAGGGGCTCATCAGTCTCAATGTCTCCAGAAAGTCTGGATTCCATGGAAGATTTGAACTTCTGTTCTGCAGTGCCCACCTTTTGACCAGGATTCTTTCATAGAGTCTCTGTAACATTCAGCGGTGGCAGCCAGACACCACCCAGCGGAGTTTCCTGGTGCCTAACTTTCCTTGTCCAACTTAGAGGCACCGGCACACAACACAACCCTTCTTCCGTCAGCTCACCCATTCCTGCTGCTCTGTAGATTTCGTCACTAGAGGCCTTTCAGGCTTCCGGCTTTAGCTTGGCCCATCCCCACCCCTCCACACTAGCACCTGGGGCTATATCCTGATTGAGTTTGAGTGGGCTTAAACCAATTTGTTTTGCCATCACCTCACCCTCAAGTGGAAGGTACCAAGTGGCTCTACCTTTGGAGTGTTTGCCTTTCTGTTTCCTGTCCTCCACTCCAGCATGTTGTAAGGAAGCCCCCTCTGACCTTTCTGATTTCATTTCCCAGCTGCCTTTCTGCTTTTGTCCATGCCAAATGGTTTCTTCTCCTTTTCTTTTTCTCTCAAGCTTATTCTCCCAAAAACCACTCACAGTGTGTCCGCAGGAATGTTGTTTTCCCCTGCACATGACTTTACCAGTTGTTTGTACAAACAGCTAGTCCCTGGCTTACCATGTACTTCTATTCTGTTGACGATTCCACCCTCAATAAGTCAAATGTCTCATTTTAAAAAACTATTTTTCGTTTTCATTATTATTGTCTTTTATGATTAGTATCTTTATAAATGCAATCTTTCTGTCTCTCTCTGTCTTTTGGTCTCTGAGAGTTGGAAGCATTACATCGAGAATGATAACATCGGTAAATTACATGGTGCTACACTGTATGGAGTCCTGGGGTGGTGCTGTAAGATAAGCACTTGACTGATAACTGTAAGGTCAGTGGTTCAAACTTACCAGCCGCTCCTTAGAAACCCTAGACAGGGTTGCTATGAGTTGGAGCCTACTCAATGGCACTTACCAACAAATGTCAGTATTATGTACAATAACTTAATAGCAACAACACTGTACAGAATACTGACATGGTCAGTTTGAACCACTGACCTTGTAAAATTCAGAAAAAACCTTGTGGGATTTCAAAGAAGGATTTGGCTATGTTGTTTTTTCTAATTTATGTGAGGTACTTTATTTGAAATGGCGTATCCAAAATATTTTACACACACACACAAATGTACCAAAATATACATGATAGCAATGAAGTATCAAAATGGGGTGCAACTGAGGAGGATGCTAGAGAAAATGCAGTCGTATATTTCACATGGCAGGAAAGCTGTTCAGCTGAGGGGAATGGAAAAAGAAAAATACAAATTCAACCATGAAAGTAATTCCCATTATCACATAGCCTAATAACGCTCTTCCTACTCACCAAGTGATGACTAAGCACTAATGGGAAAACATTTGCAAATTTAATAAACTCAACCACTTTTAAAATGTTTTTGTTGAGGAAACAGAAAATTAGATCTTGGGTTTGCACTTCTTAAAACAGCACACACTGAAAGACTTTATTAGCTTATTTATAGTCTCTAGGGTTTTCCTGTTGGTTATAAGGTCATGTCATAAGGTCTTTACAGAAAATGTTTGTCATCCTAGACCCTCACTCCATCTGAAAGAATCAGGGCATAGGAACCTGGGGAGTATTTTGAAGTAATCTTTCCATCCAAGTGGGCTCCATCCCAGAAGCCATTTTATTGTTTGTTGTTGTTGGGAACACACAGCAGCTAATCCAACACAGTCTCCACTGGCATTTCTGTGGCATTGAAGACGTTCTTCGAGATCTGCAACCATTCTCACCCTCCTTTTCTGAGTGCCCCTTCCCCCCAGGAGCATACACTCACTGCCTTAAAGATTCCTGTCTAACCTTTTGAATTGCTCTGTTGGTTTGATTGCTCGGAGACCGATGTTAACAGAGCCCACTGCTCAAGATATTCATTACTAATGAACTGAAACTGTCCTTTGGTTGAAAGCAGACTTTACTGGGTATTTCTGGGTCATGATTTCAGACCTAAGAATCATCTCAGGGTCATAGCTTCAAGGCCCTTCCAGTCCAATGGCTTCAGAAGAATCCACATTCCATGAAAATGTGAAATTCTGTTCTGCATTTCTCCCTTTCAAAACACTCAGCAACAATAGCCGGGCACCACCCAGCTCTTCCGGTCGGTCTCATGACAAAGGAGGCAGTTGTTCCCGGAGGCCGTTAGCTGGTCTTTTTCCTCTAGCTGGTCAGTGACTTTGAAGACAAGTTAACTCTAAGTCAGTTTAAAGAATGAAGCAGATTTGATCTCATTATTGATTGGAGTGATAACACCATTTCATGATAATGATGTACTTACTATTCACCACCCTCTGAAGTTCTGTAAAGCAGGGGTGGGGGGGCCATCATGTGAGGAACGGCATGGGGCTGTGTGAGGGGAGTGAGAGATGGAGGATCTTCACCCTGTTAGATAATGACCGCGATCAAGTCCTTGGACTTCCCCATGCTTGTTTCCTAACCTGTTATTGTTGTAAGATACCCACCTCGCGTGTTTATCATAATCAATAATGTAGACAGATAGTGTCAACTAGCACAAGTCCCACTGCTGTGGAGCCGACTCAGCGACCCTATGTGGCAAAGTGCCCATAGGGTGTCCAAGACTGCCATCTTTATAGAAGAAGGCTGCACATGGTTCTCCTGAGGAGCAGCTGGTGGATTTGAACCACCGACCTGTGGTTAGCAGCCCAATGCTCAAACCACTGAGTCATCAGCACACCTGTCAGCCAACTTAGCAGGCCTTCCAGTGTGGGTCACCAGAGGCCTGTTAAATTCTTGTTGGATGAGAATGTTCTTTACCATACAAACAGAACGTTCGCAGCTTCGAATGTGGATTCTCCATAGTCTTTTATATGATCTCTAGCATCCTCCATCTGGATAGAGCTTTGAATTTGAAAATACACAAACAGATGGTTTCAGTTTGAGCAAGTATTATTTTCCACATTTCATAGATGAGGGACACCAAGTTGAGGGACATTAAAATGGCTTCCACCAGTTCTACAGCTGGTCGGTCAGAGGTGAGACTTGAACCCTGTTCTCATAGCCCCAGGATTAGGGTTGTTCCATTCTCAATTGTGCTCATTGCTGGTTACAACCACTCTGTAGTATCTTCCTGTTACCTAGAATTTATCGGGACTAGAATAGGATGAGACTTGCAAACTTGGTTTGGGCCAAATATTAATAATACCACCTAATGTTTTTGTTGTTGTTGGGTAGTACAGAGCTAATTCCCACTCATTATAAAAACCTCATGTGGAAGAACAGAAGTGCCCCCTTAGGGTTCTCTAGGCAACCACAGCATTGATTCCTATGGTTGACCCCTCACGACCCAGTAGGGAGGCAGGGGGGATGGAGGGCCCTCACAATGCTGAGTGCATCTGGGTACACAGTGGGCCAGCTCCCAGGACAACTGACATCTGAGTTGCATCTTGAATCCGGCAATGCCGGCACTTAGTGTCCCCCTACAGGGCAGAGTAGACCTGTCTGCCCAGTAGGGTTTCCAAGGCTGTGATCTTCATGGAAGCAGAGAAACCCCATTGTTGTTGTTGTTAAGTACCATCATGTCAGTTTCGACTCATCCGCAACCCAGTATAGGGTTTCCTAGGAGTGGCTGGTGGGTTAGAACTGCCCACTTTGTGGTTAGCAATCCAATGCTTATCCTACAGCGCCACACCAGGTGGTTGTTGGTTAAGTACCATCAAGTGGATTCCGACTCAGCAACTCTGTCCTGGATTTCTGAGGCTGTATGTACATCTTCAATAGCGTAGTGGTTACGAATCGGGCTGCTAATCTCACGGTCAGCAGTTCGAAACTATTAGCTGTTAGAAAGATGAGGCTTTCTGTTCCCGTAAAGATTTGCAGCCCCGAAAACCCTGTACAGGGTCGCTATGAGTCGGAACGACTCCATGGCACATAACAACAACAACATCTTTGTGGGAGCAGAAAGCCTCATTTTTCTACCAAGGATTGACTGGTGGGCTCCAACTGCCGACCTTGTGGCTTGCAGTGCATTGCTTACCCCACAGTGCCACGGCGCTCCCTGGCCGTTAAAGGAACAGTATTTAGGAGAGGGAATGAACAAAGACATAGAGTTCAGTGAGACGTTTTAGTGCAAATCCCTAAGAGCTGAAATTCAGGCAGCGGAGGGGGACTTGGCGAGAAAAAGCCTGAATCAAACAGTGCAGACGGAGAGGTGTGGGGAAAGATTTAGGGAGCACCAAGACTTGTGGCGAGGATTCGGCTGTCTTCTAGGTTCTCTCGTGGACACTGCGTGGGAGGTAGCTTCGGTGGCGAGCACGGGAAACAGAAAAAGAAGATCAGGTCTGGAGGGAACGTTTGCAAGTGTCAAGCAGGCAGTTGTGATGGTTAAGGTTGTGTGTCAACTTGGCTGGGCCACGCATCTCAATGGTTTGGCAGTTAGGTAATGATGCGCCCATGCCCCATGGTGTGATCTCATATAATGTCATAACTTTCAGGATGAGATCTGACACAAAGCAATCACCTGTGTGCTGAGATCTGCTCTGAGCAGTTAGGAGCAGCCAATGAAAAGAGCTCTGCCTGGAGCAGCCAATGAAAAGGCGCTTCCTCAGGGGTGTGGCCTGCTTCCAATAGTTTTGACATCCTGGCGTGGATCCTGCCTGGAGCTGGTCACGTGGAACTTCTGGCTCTTGGACCTTGAGCCAGCAGCCTGCCACATTGCTCTCCAGTCACTGCCACCCCCGAGCAGGCAGCCTGATCTTAGGGTGGTCAGCCTTCAGCCTGACTCATGGGACTCGCCAGCCTCTATAACCGTCTGAGCCATTGCTAGAGATCAGCATCTCTGTATAGATCCATCTATAAGCCTCACAGGCTTTGCTTCTCTATGGAGCCCAGCCTTAGACGGCAGGGGAGCAACATATGGCTGGGGACCACTGTCACGTGTTTATTCAACAAGCATTTGTTGAGTGAGACTGTCCAGGACTTTTCTGGTCAACAAGGCAGACCCAGCCTCTGCTTTCACAAGGCTGCAGGACGTCAAGGAGAAAGGGCAGTAGTGATGCCATTTAGAATTCTCACCTTCCTGTGGTGCTGTGAGATCAGCACTGCATGGCAAACCACAAAGTCGGTGGTTCAAACCCAACAGATGCTCCTTGGAAACCCTAAACAGGGTCGCTGTGAGTACTGACTTGATGGCATTTAACAGCAACAACAATGCAGGGAACCCAAGTTTGATTCCCACTCCATCCTCAGCCACCACCTGTCTGTCCATGGAGGGCTGTGTGTATAGATTTCAGTGGCACTTCCAGGCTAAGAGAGACTAGGAAGAAATGCCTGGTAATCGTCTTCCAAAAACTCAGCCCATGAGAACTCTGTGGATCACAACAGTCCGATCCCATCGTCTGGGTGGTTGCTGACTCTAGTTGAGAGCATGCTAGTGGATGCTAGCTGTAATTCTTAGGTGTCCTCGAGCTGATTCCTACTCACAGCACCCCCTAGTGTCACAGAAGAGAACTGCTCACAGTGTTCCCAGAGCTTTACAGATTGCCAGGGCTTTCCCTCATGGAACTGCTGGGTGGATTTGAACCACCAACTTTTAAGGTAGCAGCTGAGTGCTTAACTGTTGCACACAAGGTGAAAGCTAAACCAAAACCAAGTCCTTTGCTGATTCTGACTCACAGCGACACCCCAGGACAGAGTAGAACTTCCCACAGACTTCCCAAGAATGTAAATCTTTAAAGAGGCACACAGCCTCACCTTTCTCCCTTGGTTGTGCTGGTGGGGTAGAACTGTCACCTTTTGGTGGTAGCCCAGCACTTAACTCACAGCACCACCAGGGTTCCTTGGAAGCTAGCTAAAGCTAAGGTTCTGTAGAAAGCAGCCTCAAGCTGCCTGTTGGTTTGGGGCGGCCCCGCAACCACAGCTGAAAAGCATCCTTGCAGGCACAGCAGCTGGGCACAGGCAGAAAGCTGGGACAGCCCTGGGTCAGGGGCCTGGCCCACACCTGTTTCAGACAGACAACTTCTGTCTGTCATCTGCCTGCTCTTGCTCAGTCCTGAGTACACTCAGCCTTCAATAACCCTAACCAAGTCAATTATGCTCTGATGAGCCATTTAAGGAAAACCTCTATCCCATTGTACCAGGGTATGCAATCTGTATTAGGACAGAGCGTCATAGGCTCCCAGAATCCTGAGGGCCAGGTCATCAGTGACATCATTTAAATGTTCCTTATACGTTTTTATTCCTGAAAAGTCAGTGAATTGAACCTGCTCTGAGGCAGAAAGGCGTGGCAACACGCTCCCATAAAGATGACAGCCTAGGACACCCTGTGGGGCAGTTCTCCTCCGTTACACCAGGGGGGGCTGTGAGTGGATGATCTATAAGAGTATATATGAGTATATAGTGACACAATAGATGACAGCCTAGGAAACCCTGTGGGGCAGTTCTCCTCTGTTACACCAGGGGGTGCTGTGAGTGGATGCTATATAAGAGTATATATGAGTATATAGTGACACAATAGATGACAGCCTAGGAAACCCTGTGGGGCAGTTCTCCTCTGTCACACAGGGCACTGTGAGTCGATGACATATATGAGTATGTTGTTGCATTGTTGTTATTGTTAAGTTCCATCAAGTTGATTCCAACTCATAGTGACCCTGTATAGGATTTCTGAGGAGGGGCTGGTGAGTTTGAACAACCGACCTTGAGGTTCACACCGACCTTGAGGTCGAGTGCTTGTTCTACAGCAGCACACGTTAGCACAGTTTCTCCCTCTTTCCTGCAGTAACTGGGTCCTGGTGGCACAGTGGGATAAATCATCAAGGTCAGCAGTTCAAACCCACCAGCCACACTGAGGGAGAACGATCAGATTGTCTGCTTCTATAAAGATTGGAAATCCTATGGGACTGTCCTATTCTGTCCTAGAGAATCTCTGTGAGTCGGCACTGATGTGATGACCATGGGTCTGGGTTTGTTTTCGGTTCCCTTCAGTAAACAGAGTTGATTTCTAATGATAAGCCTACTTTTTATTTCATTGGCTAAAATACCTTCACGTGACTCTAGTTTTCTCACACTTTCCTCCCTCACAATATGCACTTCTTTCACCACACACAGATTTTTAATGTACTACTGGGAGAACATAAAGGAGGCCCTGGGTAAATGCCAGACACTTTAACTGATAGGTTGGCAGCCTGAACCCACCCAGAAGAGCCTCTGAAAAAAAGCCTGCCAATCTGCTTCCGTAAAGAAACCAGACGAAGCAGTTCTACTTTGTATCCATGGAGTCACTACAAGTTGGAATCCACTCCAGAACAAATAACAACAGAGGCAAATAAATCTATTTTATGTAAATTCACTACAGTCTCAGGCTTCACCGTTTCCTTTCTATGCAATCGATATGTCTAGTTTGGTTCTTTACGGGATTTCAGTTGGAGAGCAGATTAGAGTCAGGGCACCGAGCGGGTGAACCTGAAGGAATAAACTTCTAATGCAAGGACACTCCAAAATTAGTACTAGGATCAAATGCCAAAAAAATAAAAATAGAGAAGTCAGCGAAACTCAGCTGATTTCAAGCGCCTTGACTTGAGGGAAACCCACCACCACGAAGGTTTCACGTCTGTAGGGATTTGGTGCCTTTCTTCCTGAGCCTGAGGAGTCTCGCATATCAAGAACTGGGAGGCAGGAGTGCGGGCCGGATCTGAGCCAGGCCGCCAAGGGGTGGAAACTCCGTGGTGAGTGGGGCCATCCGGGCCGGCAGGTCAGGGAAGGAGGGAAGGAGTCCCCGGAGAGTCAGACTAGGCGAGGCGAGGCGCGCAGAAGGGGCAATGGAGCCGTTGAGGTGACGGCGGCGCAGCGGGAGCGCACCCCCCGGTTCCGTGCGGCAGGTCTCCGGCGGTGCCTGGTGGCCGGGATCGGCGCGACCGGCGGCCGTGATGAGGACGGATGGAAAATGACCAGCAGACAGAACCCTTCCAAGACGCAGCTCCGAAGGTCCATCAGCGAGCAGCTCCGGGACTCTACAGCCCGCGCCTGGGAGCGGCTATGGAATAACGTCCGCGAGAGACACTTATCAGGTTAGGGCGTGCGTTCCGGGACGTGGGCTGCGGGACGCGGGACTCCGTGCGACCACCAGGCTGTCTCTGGCTGGGTGCCGGGCACGTAGCGAGCTGGTCGGAGCATGGCGCGTGGAGACAGGCGGGAGGCCCCACGTTCTCCACTCCCCGCCCCGGACCCCTCACCAACTCCCTGTGATCCCCAAACGTTCCCTCCGCGCCCAGCGGCCCCTTGATCACCACGCCACTCGCGCCCCCACCGCAGATTTGGCTCGGCGCCCCGCGCGTCCAGACAGCCCGAGGCACAGGGTGCGGGGAGCCCATACATAGCAGGGGCCACCTGGGGGGGTCTGCTGGTGGCAGCTTCCCCAACTTTGGTGCCTGCCACCATGCGGGAGAATGAGCGCAGAGCCCAAGGGACCCCTATGCGCTTTGGCCTCTCCCCACTTTGCCTTCCCACGTGGGGTGTGCCAGACAGAGTACGTGGGAGTGAAGGGTCACTATATTGCCAGGAAGCGGATCCAAGCCTCAGGGGGCCAGGCGTTTGGGGAGACTTAGGGGACTTTGTTGGTATAAGCAGACAGCTGCTCACAACCCCTGCTCAGCTATAAGCTAGCCCTCCTCATTTTGGGGGTGCACAAGAAGAACCTCCCTTCTGGAATACACTGCCTTCATTCATAAGGGAGGAGGTGATTATTATAAGCTATCTATAGAAATCTTGCTTCAGCACACCAGCCACTCCTTGGTCTCCACGCTGTGGGTTCAGTGGATCACTGTCTTTGGCTCAGGGCCAGGGGGGCAGTGAGTGGTCTTTACATCCCCTTGTGACCCTATTCCACAGCGCCGTTTCTGAGAGCTGCATCCCCAATCATCAGCGCTGGGAGATGATTCAAGAATAGAGGGACATGCGATCTGAAGGGCCTCTGACGTGGCCCTGGGTCCAGTGTCTGGACCTGCTGTCCTTGGGCCGCTCCAGCAGGTCTCCTGAGTGGGCGGGGCCCCAGGGGCGGGAGAAAGTCCTAGAGAGGAGGCTTGTGGAACCTGCTCAGGAGAGAAGATGCTAAGAGGAAGCCATTCAACCTTCTCTGGGCTCCACCCCTTCCTTGTTTAAACTTTAAAACAAATCCTTGAAGGCTGAGAGTTCTGACTTTACATTGGTGTAGCTCCTGCTGACCATGAGGTCTGTGGTTCACACCCACCAACGGTCTGCAGATGAAAGGCAGTCAGGCCCGGTAAGGACTGACAGCCTTAGAGACACCATCCAGTGTCACTGAGTCTCACCGACCCCGATGGCACTAGGTTGTTTGGTTTTATACCCCTGCTACCTCTCTCCCCAGAAGGAGCTCTGGTAGCGTAGTCGTTATGAATCGGGCTGCAAACCGCAAGGTCATCAGTTCGAGACTACCAGCGGTTCTGTGGGAGAAAGATGAGGCTTTCTGCTCTCGTAAAGATTTACAGCCTCAGAAACCCTGTTCAG
The DNA here is from genome assembly GCF_000296735.1 of Chrysochloris asiatica. Taxonomy (NCBI): domain Eukaryota; kingdom Metazoa; phylum Chordata; class Mammalia; order Afrosoricida; family Chrysochloridae; genus Chrysochloris; species Chrysochloris asiatica. Next base: position 602,424 of record NW_006408790.1, on the reverse strand, counting down.
GGTCGCTATGGGTCAAAACCGACTCCACGGCACATGACCACCAATCCCAATAGATTCTCAGTCTTCATCTCCTTGAACAGCATGTTCTCATCAACCTAAACCAGAGTCCACTCAGACTCACGGCGACCCCCTTGTGTGTCAATGAGGAACTGCACCCCAGAGGAATTTTCGGGAAGCAGACCTCCAGGCCTTTCTTCCGGGTTCCCTTATCCTTCTAACTGGTTTCGTTTAGAAGCAGGGTTTATAGAGGGACCCAACACTCCATGTTGTGAGCCTACAACCACCACCCGTATTTTCTTTCCAACGCAGTGGCCCTGTTTAGTAATCACCCACAAAACAAAGACCTTCTAGTCTGCACCGAGAGGGACGTGGTAGCTCCGGAGTTTCTACAGATCTGTATGCGTATGTGTCCGCGACACTCGCTGCGATGTGGACGCTATACGCCGCTGCGTTAAAAACTTGGATGGTTTGGTAAATGAGGGTTGCGTTCTCACTTCACCATGCTGTCTGTGATGTCTCCCTCAGGGTTAATGGGTCCTTCAGAAAACAGTTGTTTCCAGGAAGAAAGCCAAGACAGTAATGGGTTTTTATAGTCACAGAGACCAATGGAGATGCTGGAGGGAGGAGAGGTTGTGTAAAGATGGAAAAGCATCGAACTCTTTCGTTCTTGTGAATCTCAGAGGCGGCAGAAAGTTCAAGGGGCGCAGAAAAAGTCCTGACAGGGTTCTTGGGACTCGTATGGATTCCATGCAACAGGGTACAACTGCCTGTAGGGTCTCCAGGTCTTTCTCCCCCGAAGCACAAGGCGGAATCCAACCACCGACTTTTCTGTTAGCAGCCAAGTGCGGAGCCATTGTGCCACCGGTGAAGTTTTAAAGACATGGCTGTATGAGAGATAAAGAGTCCCGGTATGGAGCTGCAGGATAAGCACTGGGCAGCTAACCTCAAGGTCGATGGTTCAAACCCACCAGTCACTCCTCAGACGAGTGGCTGAGTTGGAACCCCCTCCATGACGCTCACACACACACACACACACACCCTCCCAAAATTAGACCTGAAAGTGGTCAACAGGAGGCACATGAGTTTTCTCTCTTGGAGCCATGCAATATTTTTAAATTGCTTTCAATATTTAATCAGAATATTAATATCTGCTTCCCAGTAATCTGCTTACCACCGTGCTCACAGTGGATGCCAGCGGTTTATTCAAGCAGGGCCCAACAATCCTCTCAAAACACACTGCCACTCGGGCTTCTCCCTGCAGCCTGGGATGTCTGCCACAAACCCAGCCAAGCTCATGAAGGAGCTTGTAGATGCAAATTGATTTTCTTGCTAAGGTAGCTAAAATATGGAATTTTGGCCAGGAGACACCAAAATGCCTTGGTTATTAACGTTGGCATTGACTCTAGTTGGAACTGTTCTGCATTTGTAACAGTGTCCTCTTACAGTTGGACTTACAGTATCACAGTAACCAGCTATTGGAATATACTTCCAGAGAATGTCTACCCTG
>NW_006408790.1:598782-600681 GCF_000296735.1 Chrysochloris asiatica | reverse complement strand
GTTAGGGTTTAAGGGAACAGAGGGAAATACTGTTAAGTTATGGTACATAAAAAGGGTTGCAATCATTGTAACAAAGCAAAGTATATGATTTATTTTTAAATGCAAAACTGATGATTCACAGTAAAAAGTTCAAAACGCAAAAACAAGAACACCTAAGCCTATTGCTGCCGATCGATTCCACCTCCTGGTGACCCATGTATTACAGAGTAGAACTCATCCACCAGCTTTTCTCTACTGTAACCTTTATGGAAGAAGATTGTCAGGCGTTTCTTCTGCAGTGCCATTAAGTTTGAACCAGCAACTTTTAGATTAATAATTGAGTGGAAGCTGTTTGTGCCACCCAGGGGCCTTCCAAGAGGAAGGAGACAGACCTTTTAGGGCATGACCTCTGTCCTCTCATTTTTACTATGAATGACTTGGTGTATCCTGTGATCAGGAGGAACCAGTCCCTGGAGAAGGACATCATGTTTGGTAAAGTGGAGGGTCAGCAAAAAAGAGGAAGTCACCCAACAAGATGGACCAACACAGTGGCGGCATCAGGGACTCAAACATGACAAAGATTGTGAGGATGACGTAGGACCTGGCAGTGTTTCCTTTTGATGTACGATGGGTTGCTGGGAGTAGGAGCTGATTCAATGGCACCAAACAACATTTGATATACGTTGTAGTTAGGTGCCACTGAGTAAGCCTGACTCATAGCGACCCACGTTGCAGAGTAGAAGTCCCCTGCCTAGGCTGCCCCCTTACCGGAGCGTGCTGCTAGGTCTTTCTCTAGCAGAGCCTTTGGGTAGGTTTGAATCACTACTCTTTATGTTAGCAGCTGGATACTAAGCCAGTGTGACACCAGAGCTCTTTGTAGGAGCTTGCAGAGTGGAAACAACCAACACCTTCCTCCTGCAATCCGTGCACAGGTGGAGGGTGACAAGAATGAGCAGCTGCTTAAAATCCAAAGGCATAGAAGCTTTTTACCAGCTGTGTGAGTGGTATCTCCAGTTCCTAAGTTAGCTACCATTGGTGACAATTCTAAACTTGTACTGCATCCTGTAGCGCTTGGAGTCTGTACCACAGCTGGCAGTAGGTTTCAAAAGCAAAGGACGGAGAAAATCCAAACTGCGTTCCTAAGCACGCTGCTTGTTAAACCCCACTGTCTTCTAATGGAGACCTAATCCATATGTTTGATTCCTTCCACTCACAAAACAATATGGAGGGACCGTGTGAATGAATTACTGTCCAAGGCGTTCATCTCCTCTATTGTCTCGTTTCAAATCCTCCCACACAGACATAGGAAGCTACATCTCTGCCAAGATTAAATTCACTTAAAACGCTGAAAAGTTTGAGTTTCATTAATGCCACCAAATTTCTGTGAGACCTTGTCGTGTTAAAACAGATTCGTCCATTCTCCGCGGCAACAGCAGCAGCCTATGATGTGGTGTAACCTGAGACTGGGGTTTCAGTGCAGAGCAGGATCTTAAAAAGATTTCCTTGGATGGTAGAAAACCCAGGATGCTGTGAGAACCTTGCCATGTGTTTTAGATCCATGTGACGAACAGGGCCGTCCATTCTACTCTGCCAGGCCTTTCTTCCTCTGCCATCTCTAGGAACAGAAACACATTTGGACATGCTCAGTACTGGTAATAAAAGACATGAAACAAAACAAAACAAACAAATCTAAGCAGTTCTGAGCTAAAGTTGCAAATAGGATTCATGTGTTATTAGTGTTGATGCCTTTGAACAGATTTCAACTCCTAGTGTCCCAGTATGACAGTGTAGAATTCCCAAAAGGGTTTCCTAGGCTGCCGTCTATTGTGTCACTATATACTCATACATATATACTCTTATATATCATCCACTCACAGTGCCCCCTGGTGTAACGGAGAACTGTCATATAGGGTTTCCTAG
>NW_006408790.1:593956-597522 GCF_000296735.1 Chrysochloris asiatica | reverse complement strand
CTACGCTACCAGAGCTCCTTAGGCTGCTCCAATCTCGACTCACCCATTTCACCAGAAATAGAGCAAGCTTCCAGAAGCTTCAAAGGGCAGTATAGAATATGCGTGACCATACAGTATTGGAGCTCTGGTAGCGTAGTAGTTACGAATCAGGCTGCTAACCTCAAAGTCGGCAGTTCAAAACTACCAGCTGCTCCATGGGAGAAAGATGAGATTGACAGCCTCGGAAACCCTGTGCAGGGTCACTATGGGTCGGAACCGACCTGACGGCCCACCCAGCCCACCAGTTTGTACTGGTTTGTAAATCTGCTTTGTCATTTCAGCCCACTGACCCCAGCAGCATCTTTCCTGAGTCCCAAGGTTCTGTTATTATTCTTTTTCATAAAGATTATTTTTTCCTTGTGTAGTAAAGATATTTGATCTTTATTTTCTCATGGCAGGTGATAAATTTTGAATCGTTCTTTCTCCTCCATATGTTGGGAATTAAATGAATGATGTTTTGTGATTGGTTACCTTTGAGTAGATCTCAACTCAGAGCAGCCCCCTGTCACAGAGCAGAACCACCCCATAGAGTTTCCAAAATTGTCAATCTTGCCAGGAGCAGGGGGCCTCAACTTTCTCCTGGGGAGCTGGTGGGTTTGAACTGCCGACTTTATCATTAACAGGTCAATGCCTAACCCATTGCACCACCAGGTATCCTTAAGTGAACATGACGACAACCACTGGGTACATTCATAAAAAGTAACACATTCGTATAGTCACTAACCATGCTATTGTGTCAGAAAGTTTTATAATATGTTTCTATTTCCTCTGCGGAACCACTGAGTCGGTTCAAACCGCCAACCTTGTGGTTCCCAGCCAAGTGCAAACCGTTTGTACCACCTGGGGACCCTTTCTCTCCATACCTCGTGAACTCGTTTTAGACCCCATTCCAGGAACTTCTACACCCCCATTCCTGCTCCACTGGGAATCACATGGCGGGCAGCCCCTTGCATAAACCCATCGGTGTTGCCGCAGGAATCATGCACTGGACTAGCACTTCATCTTTCTCAAAAATCACCCATTACTGGATCAGTTCCTCGGCATCGCCGTCTGCTTTGGAGTCGTACAGCGAAGTCGTCTCCACGTCCTTCCTTGTTCTCAGGGGAATGTGCTGGAGCGCTAATTAAATAACGTCAGGGGGGCTGGACTAGACAACCTCTAAGGCCCTTTAGCTTTAAAGATCAGTCAGCCTGTAAAGCGATACAGGAGACCTAAGAGAAAGCAGAACGGTGTAGGTCTTTTCATTCTGTCTCTCTGTGGGTATCACAGGGCTGCTCTGACCAGTGAGAGAGAGAGCCGGCCAGGAACACAGCCTGGGAGGCCTCCTATCAAAGTCACTCACAGGAACAGAAACTAACTTTCCTCTGGAAACTTTTCAGCCATTGGCTGACGCAGTCACTGAAGTGTGTGCGTCACTACTAGACAAAAGACTGACGGTTCAAACCCACCCCTAGGCATCTTGGAAGACAAGCCTGGTGATCTGCTTCTGAACGTTCCAAACCAAACCAAACGAAACCCACTTCTATCGAGTTTATTCCAACTCATTTTGACCCTGAAACTGTAAATTCTTTCGAAGGCAAACAGTCGCATCTTTCTCCTGAGCACTAGAGGGTTTGAACTGGCCGACCTTGAGGTTAGCAGTCCATCGTTCATCCTACAACACCAATGGGCCTAAAGACCCTACGGAGGTTCTTCAGGTTCTACTCTGCACACATGGGGCCATCATGAGTTCAAGTCCACCCGATGACCACCTGTCGCCGCCGTCAGGGGGACCTTTCTGGGACGGGAGCAGCAAGTGCTGTCATTGGAGGGAGACACACCCCAAAGTCTCACAGCACACTCAGGCCTGCCTACAGGGTACCCACACACGGGCCCAGCTCACCGGGCTCACTGGGGATTGTTTTCACCGTCTTGAGATTCTCAGTCATTTTGAACAAAGAGGATGGTGTTTCATCTAGCGCCGTCCCCACAATCTGCTTGTTGACCTGCAATCCCAGGAACCTAGACTTGTGTGGGAGCACACGTCCATCTATGAGGCCTTCATTGCTTACTTGGTGTGGCATGTTGTTGTTGTTCCTGACCATAGAGTTGGCCCGATCTTGCGCCGTCCCCATGACTGGTTGTGGATCAGCCTGATTTCAATCTCCAGGCCTTTCTTCCACGTGCATGTTAGTCTGGAAACGCCACTGACACCTGTTCAGGATCACAGCCACACGGAAGCCTCCGCTGACGGACGGGAGGTGGCCTGCCAAACCCCTGGCCATGGAGTCGATTGCAACTCACGTGTCACACAGTGGAGCTGCCCCTGAGGGTCTTCTTCACAGAGGCCAACCGCCAGGCCTTTCTTCATAGGCACTGCTGGGTGGGTTCCAACTGCCAACCTTTGGTCACAAGCCAAGCACAGACTGTGTCACCCAGGGCCCCTTAAAAAACAACACAACCCACTGTCATCTTCACAGCGACCCTATAGGGCAGGGCAGAACTGCTCCTGAGAGTTCCTGAGACTGTCAGCCTTTATGGGAGCAGCCAGCCTCATCTTTCTTTTACAGAATGACAGGTGGGTTCAAACTGTAGCCCAGCACCTGATCACAGCGCCACCAGGTGCTGTGTAAAACCACAGGACACTAGATCTACCAGGAACGTACAGGGCTTTCCTTGAACATCTGGGCTGTGTTGGACACGGCTGTTTGTGCCTTGGAGAGAAGGACTTCCCAGGAAAGAAACAGCATGCTTGTTTGATCTAATTACTTATCCGTTCTGACCACATCATGATGAGATGAGGTCCTATAACTGCTTCTGATGTCGCAGCAGTATTATTATTGTATCTTGGCTATTAGATGTTAAGCAAATGTTGTCATTACAATACTTAGGCTTTCTAAGAAACTGGAATAGACTGCAAAGCCATTTGAACTTCAAGGTCGGCAGTTCAAACTCACAAGCTGCTCCTTGGAAACCCTATATAGGGGCGCTATGGGTTGGAACTTACTCTACGGCAATTTTAAAAAAAAAAACAACACACAACTCGTGAAATGCAAGACTTTATGATCTTTGTTCTGAAAGCTTCCTAATTAAGCAGTTTCTTATTTTAAAATGCATTTATAATGCCCATCATACATTAATTCGTTAATTGACTTCTATTAAAACTATTAATAGAATCACTCTGGAGGCCTGGTGAAGCGCTGTAGGATAAGCACTGAACATCAAGGTCTCTTTGAACCGCAACGTCGGTGGGTCAAACTCACCAGACACTCCTGCACAACTCTAACAAGGGTCACTTTGGATCAGAACAGACTCCACAACACTTAACAAGAACAACAGATAAAACCATCAGAGCTAATTGTTGGAGTGCCTGAGGATAAGCACGTGACACCAAGATCACTTTGAACCACAAAGTCAGCTGTTCAAACTCAGCAGTTGCTCCTTAGAAACCCTGTACAGAGTCATTATGAGTCAGAACAGATTTAAACAACAACAGAGTGCACAAAGGTACTAACAGAAATACTCTTCATATATACACTTTTTTTTTT
>NW_006408790.1:580522-593051 GCF_000296735.1 Chrysochloris asiatica | reverse complement strand
AAGAATGAAGTCCTTGACAACTTCAATCTTTTCTCCATTGATAAGAATGTTGTTTATTGGTCCAGTGGTGAGGATTTTTGTTTTCTTGACATTGAGGTTTCTCTGGATAGGGTTCCACATTCTGCTCAAGCCCCATAGGGTTTGCCAGGTTGTCATCTACTGTGTCCCTATATACTCATATATACTCATATATCATCCACTCACAGCGCTCCCTGGTGTAACAGAGGAGAACTGCCCCACAGGGTTTCCTAGCCTGTCATCTATTGTGTCACTATATACGCATATATACTCTTACACATCATACGCTCACAGCGCCCCATGTGACAGAGAATAGTCCCACATGGTTCTGTAGAGGGAGTAATTTGCCAGATTTTTCTCCTGCAGGACAGGTGGTTCAGAACCGTCCACATTTGGTTAGCGTAGAGAGATTGACTGTTGGACCCAATACAGACCCCACTGTCATGGAGTTAATTCCTCCCATATCGACCCTCGAGGAAGAGGAAACTGCCCCACTGGGTTTCTTGGCTAGAGACTTTATGGAAGCAGACTGCCTCAGTTCTCTTCATGAGAATATTTGGTGGATTTGAACTGTTGTCCTTGTGGTTAGCCGTCCAATGCTTAAGCACTATGCCACCAGATCTCTTTGTGCTGACTGGAAACAAGATGAAACAGCAGAAGAAAAGTGTTGATTCTGGACTGACAACTTGCAAGTACCGGTTAACTGAGACATGGTAACATGCGTCTTCTTTGTTCCTGGAGGTTTACTTTCTGGAATGGTTGTGGTTCGTCCCTCAGTGTCACCCAAAGCAGACTCTTGGTGGCACCAAATCAAGTGACCGTGCAGCAGACAGTAGTGCTTAGTGACTCCGCCCTCTCTGATGGCCTCTGTAGAAATTCTGTTCTGATCCCCACCTGCCATTTTGAATGTGAAATACATGAATCCTGTACTTACGACTTCCAGGGAACTGGGAGCTCAGGGAGATTGTTGAGGTTGTCAGGGGAGAACCCCGAAATGTTCCTTGACCCCATTCCTTTTCATCTTTCTCAATCAACCTTTCAAGAAGACGAAACCATGCAGATGCTACCCAACCCCACAATTCCTATTGTTTATGTTATTAAATGCCAAGGACCTAATAGTCTTGTAGCCAATAGGAGAACCTTTTCAAGTATTCTGTACCATTGTTCTTTCTTGTTATAAACACTTTCCTGGTAATAAGAAGACCTGGAGGCTCTGTAGAATAAACACTGGACTGCTAATGACAAGATCGACGGTTCAAACCCAGCAGCCACTCTGATGGAGGCATATGAGGCCGTCTGCTCTTGTCAACCCTGTGGGGACTGCTCTCTGTCCTGTAGGGCCACGATGACTTGGGCTGGACTCGAGGGTGGTGTGTTTACTTTGGTTTCACTGTGAAGAGCGGGCAACCCTACGCTGTCACGTGTTTCTCTCACTCCTCCAGAAACAGGAGCCCACTTAAATAGGATTTTAAAAATAAACAAAAATATAAGCAGATTTGACAGTTAGAGTAAGGGGCAGACATACCTGATCTATCAGCACCCTTCTCTATATCTGCATATAAGGGTCCTTTGCTGTGATTGTTGGGTGCACTTCAGTTGTCTCAGACTCCTCTGTGGCAGAGCAGACAGTGCTCACAGGACTTCACGTGAGCAGGTCTCCAGGTCTTTCTTCTGCTGAGCTGCTGGATGGATTTGAACCACCAACCTTTCAGTTAGTGGTTGAGTGTTTAACCCCTCTGCTACCAGGGTTCCTTGTCTTTCACATTGCTACGTGCCTTGAGTGGGTTCCAACTCAGAGACCCTACTTACAACAGAACGAAAAACTCTGCGGTCCTGCGTCATCCTCACAACTGTTATGCTTGAGCCCCTTGCTAAAGCCACTGTGCCAATCCATCTTGTTGAGGGTCTTCCTCTTTTTCGAGGACCCTCTGCTTTACCAACCATGATGCTGGTCCCTCCTGACAGCATGTCCAGGTCTCACCATGCTGGCTTCTAAGGAATGCACTGGCTGTGCTTCTTCCAACACAGATCTGTTTGTTCTTCTGGCGGCCCATGGAATACTCAGTATTTTTTACTAAAACAATTCAGAGCATCAATTCTTCTCCGATCTGTCTTACTCACTGTCCAGCTTCCACCATGCATATGAGGTGATTGAAAATACTGATGTTTAAATATCACAAGACACTCGTTTCACTAGGCACGTAGCTCCGGGTAAGGTGCTGAGTCCTTAACCATTGGTTTCACCAGCAGCCGCTCCACCGGAGACAGATGTGGAGGTCTGCTTCTGTAAAGAGGGCATCCTTGGAAACCTGATGGGCAGTTGTGCTCTGACCTCTGGGGTCTCTGTGGATCTGAATAGACTCAGCAGAGCTGGGCAGTTAGATTTCATGGATTTCAGTGAGGAAAAGACTTTGAGAGGAAAGCATGCATCTCTTCCCTAAGGCTCTTCATTCGTCTGCTCTCTGCAAATCATCCAGATACTGTTGTTTATACTTGCATGCTGAAACATCTGTGTGTGTTAGCTGTAGATTGTTAAGCGCTGTCAAGCTGGTTCTGGTTCATAGCAGCCCTGGATACAATTTCCCCAGCAGGACCTTGCTCTACTGCAATTGTTGTTGTTGTTGTTAAGTGCCACCAAGATGGTTCTGACTCATAGCAACCCTGAGTAAGGTTTCCAAGGAGTGGCTGGTGGCTTTGAGACCCCTTCTTGCAGTTAGCAGTTCAGTGCGTCTTCTACGCATCACAGTAGGACTTCTGTTTTCACTATAATGGTTCCAACATGCGTACTCCCCCGTCGTCTCATTTCATCCATTTGATCACGATGCGTGTCTTCAGGACCCCTGCTCTAACAGGAGCAGCAGCAGCAACGTCAGGTGGGAATGAAGGTGTGCCCTCACCATTCTTGTCTTCTGTTTACAATGCTGGGGCAGAGGCTGAGCACTGGGCTACTCACCACGAAGTGAGAGATCCCAGGGTTAGAGATGTGGCAGCCCATGTCTGTAAGGGTCCCAGCCTTGGAAACTCGGCGGGGAGGGGGCAGTTCTCCTCTGCCCTCCACTGTGGGTGCCTGTAAGGGTCCCAGCCTTGGGAACTCCGAGGGCGGGGTGGCAGTTCTCCTCTGCCCTCCACTGTGGGTAGGAGTGGGAATCTGCCTAACAACAGTGGGTTTTCTCTGATTTATTTAAAGCGAGTTTACACATCCTGTAATTTTAAAAAAGTTGTTCTGGAAGGAAATGCTTATATTTAACTCCGCGGAAGCACACCACCTGTGTTTTTGGAGGAGCGGAAGATGGGATAAATCGCCTTTGTATTTATCCCCGAATGAATAGATTTTATTCTTTCAGCCTCACTGTGTTACCTGCTGTTACAGGAAAGGGAGGCTTTAACAATGCTAGGCTTCTGGGGGAGTCCTGATGTGGTGCTGTAGGTAAGCACTGAACTGCTAAACAGGAAGTTGGCAGTTCAAATCCCATTAGTCACACCTCAGAAACCCTATACAGGGTCGCTGTGAGCCTGAACCGATTCATCGGCTGTTCACAACAACAAAACTTTGGGCGTAGGAGCCCTGGTGGCGCCATGCATTTAGTACTGGGCTGCTCACCAGGTCACGGGTTCAAACCCACCAGCTTCTTTGTGGGAGAAAGATGAAGCTGTCTGTTTGTGTAAAGATGATAGCCTTGGAAACCCTGTGGGCAGTCCTCCTCTGTCATATAGCTGGAATAGACTCAGAGATAGTGGGGGTTTTAAGTTTCATAGGACTCATAATGAAATTGGAAGATGCTAAATTTATGTGTCAGACCGTACAAGAGGCAATGTTGTTGTTGTTAAGTGCCGTCAAGTTGGTTCTGACCCACAGCGACTCTCTAGAGGGTTTCCAAGGAGCAACTGGTGAGCTTGAACCACCAACCTTGCAGTTCAAACTGACTTTGCAGTCTAGCGCATTAACCCACAGCGCCACCCCAGGACCCCACTAGAGGCAATATGCATCTCTTTTTTCCCTCTTTTGGAGATGTGGCCTTTGCATCACTTCATTTAGCTTTAGCACAAACAGTTGCACTCTGCAGCGAACCCAAAGGTTGGAAGTTTGAGCCCACCCAGTGACTCTGAGGGAGGAAGCTGAGACAGTCTGCTCCCATAAGGATAACAGCCTTGGGAAGTCTCTGAGACGGCTGCACTGTGTTCTCAGGGTCGCTATGAGTGAGAATTAACTCAATGGCAGAGTGTAACGTGTATACCTCCTGTGTGTGAAGAGAGAAAATTGTGTAACAATGAAAGAGACATTTCAGGTTCTACCTGGTGTGGCGCTGTAGGATAAACTGCTCCTTGTAAACCCGACACAAGGTTGCTATGAGTCAGATCTGAGTCAACAGCATCAACAACAGGAATGACATTTATTGATTAGATGGGAAAAGCATTGCCCATGATCAGGAGGGAAGCTTCTAGAAATAAACCTGAAATGAATCTACTTATAAATCAAAATTCAGCATAGATAGAGTGAAGCAATTTACAAGCATTTTTACCAGCATCTGTCTAGGGCTGTGAGTCCGACTGGACTGGACAGCGAGCGGTAGGCCTCATCTTTGTGCTCTCATGGAAGTCTTGGGTGGTACAAACAGTTGGCATACCCGCCTGCTAACAAAAAGGTTGAAGGTTCCAGTATACCCATTGGCACCATGGTATAAATGCCTGGTGATCTACTTCAGAAAATGCAGCCACTAATAAACCCTGTGGGCACAGTTCTACTCTGACACACATGGGGGCACCGTGAGTGGAATCTACTTATGAAACATCATCCACTGAGAACCCTGTGGGGCACAGTTCTACTCTGACACACATGAAGCACCATGAGTGGAATCTACTTATGAAAAACCATCCACTGAGAACCCAGTGAGCACAGTTCTACTCTGACACACACGGAGCACCATGAGTGGAATCTACTTATGAAAAACCATCCACTGAGAACCCTGTGGAGCACAGTTCTACTCTGACACCCGGGGGCACCGTGGGTTGGAGTCAACTTTATGGCAGTTTGGTTGTTTTTTTTTCGTTTTGTCTTCTGTTGTTTCTCTGTATTCACAGGGCACATAGGATCGTTTTAACGGATGGAAATAGATTACTGCTGAATTTAAATAATCCAAATTTTAAGCCCTCAATAGGGTCTTTTCACTTTTCACTTTTCAAAAAGTGAGACACGGGATTTTTCCTTAACATTCAGTAAGAAATAGAGATTGTAAGGCTGAGTCAGGTCCAGGCAGTGCAGTGTTTGGTTCATAAGGACTTTGTGAGTTTGGGGCCAACTCGACAGCACCTAAAAGCAACAACACGAAGACATGGGACACGGTGAAGCCAGTGGGGGGCATAGAAGTGGGGGTACACGCTGTTCTCTGTTTCCCGAAGAATCCACATGGGTATTTTTTAAGTATTTGTGTAAACAAGTATAGAAGATTTAAAAAAGAAAGGAAGGAAGAGCTTAAATAATAACCCAGTGCCGTTGAGTTGACTCTAAGTCATAGGACCGAGTGGGGTTGCTCCATAGGGTTTCCCAGGACAACGCTGTACAGAACTTGAATGTTCCATCTTTCTTCCTGGGAGTGGTTGATGGATTCGAACACCCAACCAGCCCAACTATGTAGCCACTGAGCTACCAGGGTCCCTTAGAAATGGAATCATAGTCCCGATGAATACCTTGCTTTTGGAGCTGAAACTCTACTTCTTTACTCAACGTGAACATTTGGTCTTGTGTTTGACATGCTACTGTTGTTGTTGTTAAGTGCCATGGAGTCGGTACTGACTCATAGAGACCCTGTATAGGGTTTCCGAGGAGCGGCTGGTGGATTTGAACCACCGTCATTGTAGTCGAGTGCTTGTCCTACAGCGCTACACCATACGTGAGTCGTAAAGAGACGCACCCACAGAATCGCTGAGGAACACTAAGTCCCTTGTAAACCGCATCCGGCTGTCCTCCTTGTTGGCAGAAGGAGGCTTTGTCACATAGAACCCCAGGAATGGCACAGCTGGGGACATACCAGTGGATAGGTTCGGACAGATGGGTGTTGGGCGTGAGTCTAGAATGTTCACACCCCTTCAGCAAATGTTTTTGAATATTCTCAAGTAACACAGTTCCCTAGAAAACAAACATGGATTTGCTTACTTTAGGGTGAACTGTAATAATTGTCATTGGTCAGATGTAAAACTATCCGTTCTGTTTTTGCATCTCAGAGTGCCAGATTCATCTGTCACTTTCTATCTGCAGACCTTTGATGGTCTTGTGCAGAGGGAGAAAACATACTTTGGCAGAAAACTGTTTCAGCTGTTGAGGAAAACCACTTTTTTTGTTAATGCTCCCCCCTTCAGCACTCCCCGTCCCCACCTAAATTTAGTATGATCTCAGCTGTGAAACTGACCTCATGAAATCCCCAAGAGGGATGCAAGATGATCGGACCGATATTTTTATTTCTTTATTTTTCCTTGGAGGAGACTGTGAAACCAGACCAAAAGGGAATAACACGAGAATAGAAATCAGACTGGCCTCAGGAGCAACATGTTGTCTTTGTTTTTGTTTTATTTTGTCATTGCTGTGTCACAGCAGAAAATATACCAAATTAACAGTTTCTACATGTGTGATTAGGTGACATTCTTCAACTTGTGCCACCATCTTCCCACTCCTTCTCTGAGCTGTTCCTCCCCGATGGACATCAACTCACTGTCCTGCTTCCTAGCTAAACTTCCGAGTTGCTGTTGTCAATTTGTTGCTATACAGAGATCCTAAAAACATCTTAATAAGATGAACCCTTCCAACGAGCTGGAGTGACACAGTGGTAGCAGCAATGGGCTCAAATGTAACTGGCATTGTGAGAATGGCGCAGGACTGGACAGTGATTCATTCTGCTGTGCACTGTCCACTGTGAGTGGACACTGACTCACTGGTCTCTAACAGCAACAACAACAGCAAAGATCTTAAAGGGGCACAGTGCTTAATAAGCAGACTTCTTTACTAGTTAAACTGAACTATTTCTCGGTTTTAAGAAGAATTCAGGGGGTATCTGGATTCCATGGAAATTTTAAATTCTGTTCTGAATTTTGCCCCTTTTGGTCAGGATTCATCTATAGAATTTTTGATCAAAACACTTGTTCATGGTAACTGGGCACCATCTAGTGCCGGTGTCATGGCAAAGGTGGCAGCTGTCCGCAGAGGCGATTGGCCACAGGATGTCATTTCTATGGGTCAGTAATCTCTTCATGTCCATCAGCTGCATTCTCTCTCTGGCCGTATTTTTTGTCAAGGTCCATTTTCCTCTGGCCATTAACTTCATTAAGTGCCAGAACATCTGTTTAAACTATAGAAAAAGGGGAAAGCCCCAAGGTTGTAGAATGAGAGTATAAGGACTTGCATTCTTATATTGGGTGTCTGTCTATCTTGGGTATTTAGAAGGCACATAGAATCCTTCAATATTTCAAGTTGAGGCTTGAATTTTTTCTTCAGTTCCCTCAGCTTGAGAAATGCTGAGCATGTTCTTCCCTTTTAATTTTCTAACTCCAGGTCTTTGCACATTTTATTATAATATTTGACTTTGTCTTCTCAAGCTGCCCTTGGAAAATTTCTTTTCAGCTCTTTTACCTCATTTCTTCCATTTGCTTTAGCATCTGTATGCTGGACATCAAGTTTCAGAGTCTCTTCTGGCATCATTTTGGTCTTTTCCCTCTTTCTTGTCTTCTTAATGACCTTTTGTGTTCTTCCTGTATGGTGTTCTTGAAATCATCATACAAGTTTTCTGGTCTTCAGTCTTTGGTGTCTAATGTGTTAAATCTGTTCTTCAGATGATCTCTAAATTCAGGTGGGATATGTTTAAGGCCATATTTTGGCTCTTGTGGACTTGTTTTAATTTTCTTCAGCTTTGGCCTAAACTTACATATTAACAATTGGTGGTCTGTTCCACAGTCTGTCCCTGACTTTGTTTTAGCTGATGATCTGGAGCTTTTTCACCACCTCATTCCATAGATGTATTCAGTTTGATTTCTGTATTCTCCATCTGGTGAGGTCCCATGTGTGTAGTCATCTTTTATGTTGTTTATAAAAGGTATTTGCAATGAAGAAGTCATTGGTCTTGCAAAACTCTGTCATAAGATTTCCAGCATTGTTTCTATCACCAAGGTCATATTTTCCAACAACTGATCCTTCCTCTTTGTTTCCAACCTTTGCTTTCCAATTGACAGTAACTATCAATACACCTTGATTGCCTGTTTGATCAATTTCGTACTGAAGAAATTGGTAGAATTCTTGAATTTCACCATCACTGGTGGTTGGCGCATAAATTTGAATAATAGTAGCATTAACTGCTTTTTCTTGTAGGCATATGGCTATTATCCTACCACAGACAGCATTGTGCTTCAAGCCAGATCTTGATATGTTCTTTTTAATGATGACTACGATGTCATTTCTCTTCAATTCATCATTCCTGGTATAGTAAGCAGTATGATTGTCAGATTCAAAATGGCCAATTCCAGTCCATTTCAGCTCACTAATGCCTGGGATAAGGAGCTCTGGTAGAGTACTGGTTACGAATCGGGCTGTGAACCTCAAGATTAGTAGTTTGAAATTACCAGCTGTTTGGTGGGAAAAGATGAGGTTTTCTGCTCCTTTAAAGATTTACAGCCTTGGAAACCCTATGCAGGGTCCTTATGAGTCAGAACCGACTCCACGGAGCAGCACCACCACCAATGCCTAAGATATCGATGTTTATGTGTTCCGTTTAATGTTTGATTTCCAATTTTCCTAGAATCATACTTTGTGCATTCCATGTTTTGATTATTAATGGGTTTTTACAGTTGTTTCTCCTCATTTTGAGTTGTGCCCCATCAGCAAATGAAGGTCCCAAAAGCTTTACTCCATTTGCGTCATCATGGTCAACTCTACTTTGAGGAGGCAGCAATTCCCTAGTTGTATTGTGACTGCCTTCCAACCTGAAGGGCTCATCTTCTGGCACTATATCTGATGATATTCTGGTGTTCTGTTTCATGTTCCAACATTCAATAATCTGGTGCTGACAGTGTTCCGCTGCTATTCATAAGATTTTCAGTGAAAAAATATTTGGAAGTAGTTCATCTCTCCTTCTTCCTAGTCTGTCTTATTCTGGAAGCTCAGCTGATGCCTGTCCACAGTGGGTGACCCTGCTGTGGCATAGTTCCAGAATCACAGAAACTCACAAGCCACCACAGTATGACACACTGACAGATGAGTGTTGGTATGCTTCATCATGGGATTATCATTGTGACCAATGCTATGTGAGGGCAGTGGTGGTCAGTGAGAGGACATCAGTGGAAGACCCTGGCTTGATTCCTGCCAGGTCCTTCCATGGCCAATTCTGCCTGTAGTTTAGACTTGCTTTGATGCCAAACAGATTTCAGCAGAACTTCCAAACTAGGACAGACGAGGAAGACAGGACTGGTCTCCTGGACTCCCTGCAAAATTAGCCAAATAGAGTCATGAGGATGACAGTGGACTGTTTCTCGCTCATTATTCAGATGGTCCAGAAACAAGGCAGCATTTTCCTCCATTGTGCATGGGGTCAACATGAGCGGGGCAGACTCAGTGACCGCCAACACCACCACCAAGTGCTAGGACAAGAAGAAAAGGAAACTCCAGGCATCTGAGGTTTGGAGGAGTTTCCACTGAGGATGGAGCCATTGACCAGGTTCTGGAGGGTAGACATGTGTGAAGGCTCAGAACCACGGATGCCCCCCAAGCATAGAGGTGCAGGGGGCACTGGCTGGAGACAAGGCTGCTGAAGGAGGGGGGCAGATCATACCTGAGTCACATAGGGCGATGACGCCATTCACGATGCATCACTCCATGGGGGGGTGATATAGTACTTTATATCCTGAGTCCTGGGCTGGTGCTGTGGGACCAGAACTGGACTGCTAACCACAAGGGTCGGTGGTTCAAACCAACCAGCCACTCCTTAGAAACCCTATACAGCGGCACCGTGAGTCGGAACTGATTCCACAGCACTTAACAACAGCCCAGAACTTGGTGGCAGTTGGTGCTACTTATTTTCTGGTAGGAAAAAAAAAAAATATATATATATATTTGGGACTTTCAATGTGCTTCATGAAGGGACTTTTAAAAATTTGTAGAAAAATTCCACTCTTGTCCAATTCTGTTTTTGCACAAACTTTTTGAAGCCTTCTTGTATTATCCTATTATACTTCCTACCTGTGTCTCTGATGTGGCGCTGTAGGATAAGCACTGGACTGCTAACTAAAAGGTCTGCAGTTCAACCCCACCTGTCACTCCCCAGAGACTGTACACAAAGTGGCCATGAATGCGTCTGAACTGACTCAAAGGCGCTTTACAACATCACCAACAATGTGAGTCTCTGTCTCTAAGTTGTTCAAAAATAAGTGTGTGATTTCTTTGTGCCTGAGAAGAAGTAGT
Source organism: Chrysochloris asiatica (assembly GCF_000296735.1). Taxonomy (NCBI): domain Eukaryota; kingdom Metazoa; phylum Chordata; class Mammalia; order Afrosoricida; family Chrysochloridae; genus Chrysochloris; species Chrysochloris asiatica. The sequence continues at coordinate 582,598 of NW_006408790.1, read as the reverse complement.
GCATGCTCAGCATGACCTGTGAGTTTAATGCATTTCTACAAGGGACTTCTTGTAGTCTGTATATCTTTCAAACCCTGGACGGTTCCTCCTAATTCCTGGAAGTTAGAACTACTTTTGAACACGACAGTAGTGCCTATGGGCTGTGCATGGGCCAAACAAACTGCCATTGAGTCGATTCTGAACCGTAGAGTCCCCACATAGGGTTTCTGACACCAAATACTTATGGTAGCAGCTTCCTCTGTCTCCCCGGGTGTGGTGAATGGGTTTGAACAACCAACCTTTTGTTTAGCAGCCCAGCACCTAAACCACAGCACCACCAGTGTTCCTTTGAAGAGCGGCAGCCCCTTCCTTTTCCGTTTTTTTTTTTTTTTTTTTTTTGGGGGGGGGGATGGTTTATAAGGAGAAAAATTAATCAACTCTTGTGTACTGAACTGTGAGGAGGCGTCATGGAGAAATTAAATAAAATGGAATGATAATGGCCATTTTCCAAACGTGTGCGTTTTGAAGGTCTCGCACGGAAGGCTCTCCTGATCCCATTTCTGAATAGCTGAATAACATTTCTGCAGCTCTGACGTCGCGCTTGAGCGGGCAGCAGCTGCCAGGCCGTTCCTGAGACTGCCAACAGTTGTTCCTATGTTAAGACGGCCAACATTTTTTATGGGCAGATGTAAATTTTTTAAGTTTTATTCAGAGAAACCACACCCTTCCAAGTTGCAAAATAGAATCTCAGGTCTGCTTGTCAGAAAAGAAAAACATCAGATAAAATGTTCAGTGTCCTTCCAGAGGGTTAGCATCTCAGCCAAATTCTGTGACGCAGGGGACCAGCATCAAGATGGCCAGGTGGATTTACCTGAAGGGCAAGCTTTCGTCGACTACATTGTTTGGAAGAATTTGAGGTGTGTATCTGTACATTGTGTGCTTTGTGAAGAAAGGTAAAAGCCACCATGCTGATTGCCACAATCAGATATTACAAGTTATATAAGCGGTACTATCAGCTCCCACGAAGAACCAACTAACGTTGGTGGAGGAAGCCAATTTGGAAATGGGATCCCATGTTCCACAGGCTGTTGCTCACGTTCACCTCCAAACTGGCTGTGATTCATGTGTGGGGAATTGATGGTATCTGCTGGACACCTACTTTATCCAGAACATTCTTGCATTCACAGGTCATAGCAGAAGAATCAAAGAAAATAGGGAACACAGTTTTCTCTTTGTAATTCAATAAAAACGGAACCTGCTATATAACACACATGTGTTTGATGATATTTGCAACAAAAGTGACGATTTCTAACTAATGCTCTGCAACACCGAACTGATCTCAGTTTGGATGACCGCTGACTGTGAAGACATCATGGGCTTTTTCAGACCACTGCAATGAAGCCAGTGGCACACATTTTGTTGTTTCACAGTGCGTGGAAAAGTTATGTTGGCATGAGACTGCAGCCCGTGAAGTGAGGAAAAAGTTTTAAATAGAGCTCGAGTGATCAAAATCGGACAGAGACACAAAGTGAGTACACGCGGTTGTAAAAATGGAGCCAACAGATGAGCTTAATGCAGCGTGGCCGCAAGCCTTCCATTGATAAAGACACCGTGAACTGCAATAAAGCCAAGCACAGCAGAGCAAGGCATACTGCTGCTTATAGACGGCGTTCAAAGGAAATGGATTTGGCTTCAGAGAAGACAAAAAAAAAAAAATGAACTGATGCTTAGTGCTGAGCTCCACAGAGAGGAGAGGCCCTTAGAGTTCCAGGTACATCAAATGGTTAACTGCACTTCTCTGCTAACTAACTGAAGGGTGGGAGCTTCTAGTCTACCACAAACACCTGAGAAGAAAGGTCTGGAAATCTCCTCAAAAAAAAAAATAGTCATCCACTGAGAACCCCGTAGAGTATAGTTCCACCCTGACACACACGGGGGCACCATGGGTGGAATCTATTTATGAAAAATCATCCACTGAGAACCCTGTGGGCACAGTTCCGCTCTGACACACACGGGGGCGCCATGAGTGGAATCTACTTATGAAAAGTCATCCACTGAGATCCCTGTGAGCACAGTTCTACTCTGACACACACGGGG
>NW_006408790.1:557602-580232 GCF_000296735.1 Chrysochloris asiatica | reverse complement strand
TGAGAACCCTGTGGGCACAGTTCTACTCTGACACACACGAGGGCACCATGAGTGGAATCTACTTAGGAAAACTCATCCACTGAGAACCCTGTGGAGCACAGTTCTACTTTGACATGCATCGAGGTGCCATGAATTGGAGTGTTTACATAAAGACCTAAGCTTTCACATTTGCTACTGGACTCGTCTGCTTGGTGGAATGTGGGTGATGATCAGTTTCTCTTTAATACTAGATGTCGCCAAAGGCTCTCCTTACCTTCGCTTTTGTGTGTGTCTTTGTTTTAGAGGTTTTTTAAGAAATAATATTTCAGTGAAAGCTTATATAGCAAATTAGGTTCCTGGGTGACAATTTCTATACCAATTATTCAGTACCATTCTTTACATATTTCACTATGTGTCTACATTCTCTCTCATTGCCTTCTGATTATTTCATTTTTTTGCTCTAGTCTCCCTGACCCCTTATCTTCTCATTTTTGTTTTAGAGTCTTTGCTGCTGTAATCATCTTGTTTTACTTTTAAACATTTATTACTATGTTCTATTTGTCATGCTTCATGCATTCAAACTCATTTAATATCTTTAAGAGTAGACATACTGTTACTCCGTTTTGCAGGGGAGGAAATGGGAGTGGTGCAAATAACTTGTCTAAGGTCACCCATTGAGCAAGGGATTTGAACTCAGAAACATCATGCCTTAAGACCTCATCTTGACTTGAAGTACTTGTCTAGTAAGTAGCACAGTGGTTATGTGCTCACCTGGTAACCTGAAGGTCAGTGGTTCAAACCCACTCAGTGGCTCCTCAGGAGAAAGAGCTGTAGATCTACTCCTGTAAAGATGTCCTAGAGAAACCCATGGGGCAGTTCTTCTCTGTCACATGAGTTGATACAGATCAGAATCAACTCAAAAGTACACAACATCAATTCTGGTTTTATTCCCAAGATTTCTTCTGAAATGATTCCCAGTCTGAACAATCCCAGTATCTGGGATTCTCTGTTAGTGAAATCTGGGAACACTTATGAAGGAACCACAAAATCAAAAACCAAATTCACTGCTTTCAAGTCAATTGTGACTCAAAGTAACCCTAGCGGATAGAGAAATACCCCATGGGATTTCTGAGGCCATAAATCTTTATGGAAGCTGGCTGCCTCATCTTTCTCCCAGAGTAGGGGGTGGGTTTGAACCATTGGCCTTTTGGTTAGAAGCCCAACACTTAACTCACCACAGCACCAAAGTTCCTGATTGGGGGTGGGGGACAACCAGGTGTCTCTAACTAACATTGCTGTTCACAGGTAATGGTTGAGTTGACTGGGAGTCTCAGGGCTCTCTGTAAGGATGTACTTAGGCTGTAGGTACCCACTCTAAAGTTCCAACATGTGAGGTCTGTTATATGCAAATACACTCACAACTATGCTATCTAAATTTAACTTCCAACCTGTACTGAAAGTGGTTGACAAGATGGTCCACGGATATTCACCTCAGCTCAAGGGAAGAACATCATGAATTGGGTGACATGAAGAAGTAGGGAATTCCAGGGGTTTCCACAGGCTAAATCAAGTTTCTGTAATTTTTACCAGGGCCCTTCCCACTTTAACCATGGCCAATGAAGTAACACCAAAACAGATCCAAATTTGTAAAATGTGGGTGAATCGTCACAATAACTGGAACAGGAAAAACTCATGGGTCAATACCCTGCTAGAAGCAAATTCTCCCTCTTAGCAAACAAGGACAATGTGTATGGCATGGCAACCAAAGCTCTGGAACAACAGAGTCAGAAACAACGGTGCCAGGCTCAACAATGCCAGCCAACTACATCGCTACAAGTGTTTGCTGCTCTCCATGGTCCTGGAGACAATCCAATAGTTCACACCAGGCTTCTGAAGGGACTCGCTGCATCTCTTCTGAGTAAATTCTTCCATTCTTGTTATCATTCTGGTATACCCACATTTTATGAATTTGAACCTCTGATTTCACTGCATTGGCCATGATTGAACCAGGCTCAAGTCCCTGATTTTTACTTCACAATTGTGTTACAAAAAAAAAAAAGCATGCAAGGGGAACTGTGTTCCAGCTGTTGTTGTTGTTAAGTGCCTTCAGCTTTAGTGTGCTGGCAGACCTGGTTTGAATCCTGGCTCTGCCATTTACTCCTTTGATCTTCTCGTTGTCTAATATTACTGCCATTTGTAGCAATCGAGGTTGGCTGTTTCTCTTCTCTCCACCTGTTTCTTTATTGTTGTTGTTGTTGGGTGCCATGGAGTCGATTCCGGCTCACAGCGACCCTGTCTGACAGAGAAGGCTGTCGTTTTTTCAGGTGCAGATCACCCGGTCTTTCTTCTTTGGAACCACTGGGGAGGTGTGTGTAATCATTGCACCAGCAGGGCTGCTTACTGACACAGTCACATGGAGGACAGGAATTGTACTGACTGAGAGCTGCTGGTTCTTGGGGATCTCATTGGGGTGGGGAGTTGACAGGTTAGGTGAAGGAGAGAATTTCAACGATCAGGTTGAGACATTCTCTCCAGAAGAAATAACTCTTGGGATGAATGTTTAAGAATAAACATAAATTCACCTGTAGAAGGACCAAAGGAGGGAGCAGAGAGGATGTTCCAGGTTGAGTAGGCTTCCTATGCAAATACATTTGGGATGAAGACACAGCACGTGGGGGACAAAGGGGCTAGGGCTCCAACTCAATGTCAAGGTGCCTGAACCACAAGCAAAAGGGGCCATTCCGTGGGGAGGGGTCATTCTACTTGTTGGATTTATGTGAATTTTTAATTAAGAGCCTCTGTTCATGTTCTATAGTAGAGAACTTTTGAGTGGAAGTAATGCTTTCTTCATTCTGCTGGTACCATCGAGTCCACTCTAAATGGACCCATAATAACATAGTACAATTGCTCTTTTGTGGCTTCTTGGCTGTAAACTTTATGGAAGCACACCCAAAGAACTGGGTGAGTTTGAACCACCAACGTTCTAGTTAGCAGCCTGGTTATTTACCTGTTGTGCCCCCAGGGTGCCATTTCCTCATTCTAGATACCCTGTTTTTCTAATAGAGATCATGGCAGTGAACTTGTGATATATTTTTAAATCTACCCAACAATGACATTTTAAACTATAATTAATTTTTATTGGACATGAATACAGCTGTTATCCATGTACCCAGACAACCTATAGAGTTTTGAAAGCATTCAACAGCAAAAGTTTTACAAAGAGATTAAAAGGAAGTCATGGGTTTGGTTGAGAACTCCAATTCTAACTAGGATCTCAGCTTTCAGAACCCTCTACACTGTGTTAGAAGCAGCACTCCAGACATCAGTTTACATATTGCATTGGGCAAATCAGACTTCAAAAGATCCCTTCGAAGTGTCCAAAAGCAAAGATGTAAATTTGAAGTGCGCCTGACCCAAAGCAGTACATTTTCAGTCACCTCACATGCATGCAAAATTTGGACAATAGTATGTAAGGTAGACCAAAGAAGGATTGATTTATGGCGCTGATGAAGAATGCTGGCTATGCCATGAATCTACCAGAAGAATGAACAAGTCAATGTTGGAGAGCTCCTTAGAAGTGAAGATGGTGAGATGTTTTCTCTTGTACTTTTGACACATTATCAGGAGGGACCAGTCCCTGGAGAAGGACATCATGCTTGGAAAAGTGTAGGTTTGGTGAGAAAGAGGATGACCCTCAACAAGATGAATGACAGAGTGACTACAACAATGAACTCCATGATTGTGAGGATGTTGCAGGAGTGGGCAGTGGTTTACTCTGCTGTCCATGGGATGACTCAAAGGCACAAGTACAGCAGTACTGGATGTAGGGAGCACTAAGAATACGAGAAAGCTAGGAAGACCCTGAAAAATCTGACTCGCCAAATGGATCACTCATAATGAAATTTTAATGTTATATTACTATAATTTTTGTTATTTCTTTTACCTGACAAGGATGTTCCAAGATGGAATTCATCTGTGGGTCCAACTGCAGGTATCCACATCCTAATTCAGCATGGTTTTTCTCTTGTTGACACATCATCTACTCAAATGGATTAGTCTTACTATTTAAACTGACTCTCTTGGAAGGAATACATCCACATGGAGTCCTGGTGTGGGGACTGTAGGGTAAGCACTGGACTGCTAACCGCAAGGTCGGCAGTTCAGAGTCACCCGCCACTCCTTCGAAACTCTATACAGGATCGCTATGAGTCTGAACTGACTTGACAACAACAGTACAACACACATCAGATGGCACTCACGTAAGGCACGTTGTTGTTGTTGTTAGGTGCCATCGAGTCAATTCTGATCCCTAGCAACCCCATGTACAGCTGAACACAACACCACCCAGTCCTCACAATTGTTGCCACACTTGACCCCATTGCTGCTGCCATGGTGCCAACCCATCTTGTTAAGGGTCTCCCTGTTTTCCGTTGACCCTCCGCTTCATCCAGCATGATGTCCTTCTCCAGGGACTGGTCCCTCCTGATAACATGTCCCAAGTATGAGAGACAAAGTCTGTCCATGTTGGCTTCTAAGGAGCATTCTGGCTGTACTTCTTCCAACACAAATTTGCTTGTTCTTCTGGTAGTCCATTGTTGTTGGTAAGCACCATCAAGTTGGTTCCGACCCACAGCAACCATGTATAGAGAACCTAGCAGTTCATGTTACCTTTAAAATTCTTCTCCAACACCATAACTCAAATGCCCCAATTCTTCTACGGTCTTCCTTATTCACTGTCTAACTTTCACATGCATATGAGGTTATTGAAAATTCTATGCCTTGGGTCAGGCGCACCTTAGTCTTCAAACTGACATCTTCACTCTTCAATACTTCAAAGCGGTCTTGTCATTCAAATTGAGATCTGGCAAACTGCTTATTTTATTTTTGTGTGTGTGTATTTTTACACCAAAGGGCCTGGTAATAAAATGGTAAGGAGACATCTGAAAAAGAAATGGAAAGGGAAAAACAAACAAATGAACAACAAAACAATCCAGAAACCAAGTAAGTTTAGCTTAATTAGTGAAGAATGTTTTTCTTTGAGCATTTTGCTCTTTTAAGAACCCTGTCTGTGGAATCGAGCTGACAACAGCCACTGGAACGTTTTTATAGAAAGCTGTGAGGGCCAGGGAGTTGATGTTCCTGGGGGAGGGTCCACTCTGAATGGAGGATGAGAATGGCTGTACACCTCAGAGCTTGTCATGACTGTCGCTGAATATACATGTGGAAATTGTTGAGTTGGTACATGTGCTGCTGTGTCTATACTCAACAACAAAAAGAAAATAAAATACGAAAAATTTAGGTGCCATCAAGTCGGTTCTGACTCACATCAACCCTGTGTAGGCTTTCCTAGGCTATAAATATTCTTGGGAGCAGAAAACCTCATCTTTCTCCCGTGGAGCAACTGGTGGGTTTGAACCACTGACTTGTGGCTCACAGTCAGTGTTTATCTTACAGAGCCACCGCACTTCCTACTTAAATGTTGTTGTTGCTGTTAAGTGCTGTCTAGTTGGTTTTGACCCACAGCAACCCTGTATAGGATTTCCGAGGAGCGGCTAGCGAGCTTGCCTAGGAAACGCCATGGGTATTTGTACTCTGTAGTTGTTGTTAGGTGCCATTGAGTCAGTACCGACCCATAGCGACCTTATGCACAACAGAACGAAACACTCCCCGATCCTGGGCCAACCTCACTACTGTTGCCACGCTTGAGTCCACTGATGCTGCCACTTTGCCAATCCATCTCGCTGGGGGTCTTCCTCTTTTTCTCTGACCCTCCACCATGCCAAACATGATGTCCTTTTCCAGAGACTGGTCCCTCCTGACAATATGTCCAAAGTATGAGAGACAAAGTTTGGCCATTCTTACCTCCAAGGAGCACTCTAGCTGCATTTCTTCCAACACAGATCTATTGGTTCTTTTGGCAGCCCATGGCACTTTCAATATTCTCCTCCAACACCATAATTCAAAAGCAGCAATTCTTTTACAGTGTTCCTTATTCACTGTTCAGCCTTCGCATGCATATGAGGTTATTGAAAACACCATGGCTTGGGTCAGGCACACCGTTGTCCTTTGCTCTTCAACACTTTTAAAAGGTCTTGTGCAGCAGAGTACATAGGGCCAAAATAACTAAAAATCAGCACAAGGACAACTATTTCCAGGGTTGTCCCTTAGGAAGTTGTATCTGAAGCATTGAAACAAGTTAAGACTTATTTATATTGTGCTGAATTTGATTACCAGTCTAACATTTAACACACTGAGCAATCCGGGATCCTGTGCTGCAAACCAGGTCAGTGGTTCAAACCCACCAGCTGCTCCTTGAAAACCCCATATAGGGTCACTATGAGTCAGAACCAACTCGACAGCACTTAAAACCAGTAACAACATCTATACATGGACTCCTGGTGTCACAAGGTCAGCAGTTCAAACAGGGTTACTATGAGTTGGAACGGACTCAACAGCACTTAACAACAACAACAATATATATGTTGAGTCCTGGTGTAGCACTGGAATGTAAACCTCAGGGCTGGCGGTTCAAGTCCAGCAACCATTCCATAGGAGAACTATGAGGCTTTTTGATGCTGCAAAGATTTATAGCCTCAGAAACCCTATGCAGGAGTGTTCCTATGAGTCAGATCCTACTCGATGGTATTGTTGTTGTTGTTAAGTGCCACTTAGTTCGATCTGACCCATATATAGCAACCCTGTCCGGGGTTTCATAGGAGTGGCTGGTGAGTTTGAACCTCTGACCTCATGCAATCCAGTGCTTAGCTAGTACCATATCTTTCTCCCACAGAGCCGCTGTGTGGGATCCAACAACCAACCTTTCTGCTAGCCTACAAGCACTTAACTATTGTACCACCTAGGCCCATTTCCTTGAGTACAAATGCCTAACATGCTCAGTGCTAACCACAAGGTTGATGGTTCAAGTCCTCCAGAAGTCCCCCAGAGCTGCTTCAGAAGAAAGGCCTGAAAAAATCACCCTGAAAACCCAGTGGAGTGCAGTTCTACTCTGACACGTACAGGGGCACCAGAGTCAGGGTCCTTGGCCTCTGGTTATAGTGAGCTTGTTGGTGTTTGTACCCTCAGTGTCAAACACATAGTAGAGGATCAGTAACTATTTGCTGAATAATGGATTTTTAATGTTTTCATTTTTGTCTCTGTAGAGAAGGTGGATATCCTGGTGTGGCACTGAGGATAAGCACTCAAGATTAGTTTGAACCGTAAGATTGGTGGTTCAAACCCACCAGCCACTCCTCGGAAACCCAATACAGGGTAGCTGCGAGTCAGAACCCACTGGCAGTACTTAACAACAAGAAGATGTACTGACAGTAAACAGTCAGTTAAAATAGAAAACACAAGACAGAAGAAAAGTGTAAACAAATAGTTAGGGTGGGTTCACCTGAGGTCAAATTCATGTCTTGTTGGGGGGATACAATATTTTCATAAATCACATTTATAAAGTGCTGTCATATTTTGGATGGGTGTTGGAAAGTCAGGCAGGATTCCAGCAGGTAGAGATGGTAACCCGAGCCCAAAGCCAGTGCCATGAAGTGCATTCAGACTGACGGCGACCCTAGAGGACAGACGTACAGACGTCTCATCTTTCTCCCATGGAGTGGCTGGGGGGCTTAGAACCGGTGGCCTTTCCGTTAACAGCCCAGCACTTAATCCAGAGCATTACCAGTGATTTTACAGTTGGTTGGCAGTGGTGGCTCTTTTACTCACACTTTTTTGGAACAGAGCAACTCTTACTCTTACGGAACCTCAAGACTTAGGGGTGCGACGGTTACACGGTAGTCTGCGGGGAAATTCAAGCTTTTTAAAAGTGAGTTTGATTTTCTTCACATCACATGGAATTTTTTATAAGATTTAAAAGTGAGGGACTTGGAATTTCAGTATCTGAAATTCACATGAAGTACATATTCCTGCCCTGGTGTGGCGCTGTGGGCTAATGTGTCAGACTGCAAAGTCATTTGAACTGTAAGGTCAGTGGTTCAAGCTCACCAGCTGCTCCTTGGAAACTCTATACAGGGTCGCTATGGGTCGGAATCGACTAGACGGCACTTCACAACAACACATTCCTGTCAGTTTAAATTGTTTTGGCACCAGGTCGAAGGGCTTCAGCTCTTTCCTCGGATTGAAAGGAGTCACGGTGTGGTGCTGCGGGATAATGCACTGGACTGAAAGGTTGGTTTGAACCATAAGGTGGGCAGGTCTATTCACCAGCCACTCCTTAGAAACCCTATACAGGGCCTCTGTGAGCCATAACAACAACAAAAGTCTAAATCAGTTAGACCTAGAAGAAGGACAATTGTACTTATCATGATTGATCCTATGAAAAAGATGATTTCAATAAAAATAAATGAAGCAATCCCTAAAATTCCTCCCAACTGCTGCCATAGCTGAGATTCAAAACACCTTGAGGCCAAGAGCTCTGGCCTGGGGAAGTGCACACACTCATCTTCCTTGTTTACTAGAAGTGGACCACCCACACGATGCCCTCTGAGTGATTCCCACTCATAACTGCCCTGCAGGACTTCCTAGTTTCTGTACCTACTGCTGTGAGGCTGTGAGTCTGAGTCTGTCAGTACCTTCATTTTGCAGATGGAGACACTAAAGCTAAGACATGCTCACAGCGACCCAGTAGGGATTTCTGAGGGGACTGCTGGGTTTGAACTGCTGACTTTGTGGTTAGCAGTCCAGTGCTGATCCTACAGCATCAGAGATACACAAGCACTTGACTGCTAACAAGAAAGTTGGCTTTGTAGGGTCAGCACAGGACGGCTTACCACAAGGTCAACGGTTCAAACCCATCAGCTGCTCCTGTAGAGAGTCACTATGAATTGGAGTCACCATGACGTCACTTAATACCAACAACAGCAAGGTGCATTGTGGGGGAGACTAAGCCATCTGCTCCCAAAAAGCACAGCCTAGGGAATCCTCTGCAGCAGCTCATAGCCTTTTATATAGATTTTTCCCTCATAATCAATTAAAGTATCTCTGAATTGTTTTAATTTACTGAAAAAAACCCAGAAAGGTTGACGATATCACCATCACAAGTGCTGTCCGTCACAGGTCCCAACACGGCCCACGCTAAGCTCTGTCCGCCGCGGGTCCCAACATGGCCCATGCTAAGCTCTGTTCCCTCCGAGAACCCAGCACAGGGCCTGGCTGCCCACTGCACTCATAAAACAGGCAGAGACCTGGGGCTGCTCATAAATTGAGGGACACCATAGGACCCTCCCTTCTTCCTGCTCATCAAATAGGGAATACCAGAGGGTCCTCCCCTCTTTCTGGGGTGCTCATTAATTGGGGATACCATAAGACCCTCCCTTCTGCCTTGGGGTGCACATAAAGTGGGGGACATCATAATACTCTCCCCTCTGCCCGACTGAGGGTTCCAGCTTTGTTGGCTCTGGGAAAGGTTCTGTGTCCTTTAACATGTGTGGAGCCGCTGGCTTCCCTTGGAGATCTCCATGTATCTTGACCGCAATCTTCCTCTGTGTCGAGGAATCCCAGGTCCAAAGGACGTAGTCGCTTCCCAGCTCATCTTTCTTGTGGATGGGGTCCCTCCCCTCTGCTCCGTTTTCTCTCCTTTGCTCTCTTGTAAGATAAAAGGTGATGCACACCCCAGGGGAAACGCCCCTTACATGGGGTCAGGGCTGGACCTGAGTAAGGGGGTTACAGCCCACCCTGATTTTGCCTCCATAGCATAAGAAACACAGCCGAATTCTCAAGACCATAGCCTTGTCCTGCACGTTAGCACACAGCTGTCAGGATTTACAATGCATCACAGTGGAGATTCACCTCATGGAGTGTGATGGCATCGTTACACTGAGAGTCCTGGGCACAGTTCAACTCATGGCACAGACTCATCTAACTTGAGACCAGAAGAGCTAGCTGGTGCCCAGTTCAAGCACCTACCATTCTGACCAGGGACTCATTCAATAGCCCCAGATCAAAGTGGAGAAATTATGGAACAAAGCTCAAAGAAGGTCTGACCTACAGGACCAGTAGAAACTAGAGGAATCGCTACAGCGTTGCCCTGAGACAGCCTTTCAACTTTGTCTTGAAACCACATCCTGAGATCACTTTTCAACTAAGTCGCAGATTCACTCTAGACAGTACCACCTGCGAATACTGTGCTTAAAACAAACAAACATGGATATGAGAGGGAACCATCAACATTTACCCTAAAGTAGAACAAAAAACAACAGTGAGAAGGTAAGGGGGCAGGGAAGCTGGATGAAAGGAAATAGTACAACGAGAAGGCAAACAATGAGGATGTTGACACATTTTGAAACATGGAACCAATGTTACTGAACAGTATGCAATGGAATGATTTAATGGGAAGCTAACTTGCTGTATAAACCTCCAGGGAAATAAAATAATATTAAATTGAGAGAGCAAGCATTATGGGCTTTCTTCATGCAAACATTCCAAGTTCCAAGAACATTGCAAAGCAGAGAGTAGGCGGTCAATAAATATTTGTTGGATGATAGTGATTGCAAATACCTCATCCCTTACTGCAGCGTGCTAAAAGTGCCTTTTGGAAGTGTAGGCCTGATGCAAACATCAAGAGACCCACAGAATGTCTTCTCAAACTTGATCGCAGATGACCCCATGGGACCTTCCAGGACTAGGTTTGGGAGTTTTTTTGAAAACTTTATCTTCCTCCACACTGAATCAAGGATCATGTGTTTGTTTCTTCTTAAACGAGAACTTGAAGCGTGCTGTACTAGTAGAAATCACAAGGAATCCTGATGGTGTAGTGGTTAAACACTCAGCTGCCAACAGGAAGGTTGATAGTTTGAACCCACCCAAAGGCTCTGCGGAAGAAAGACCTGGAGCTCTGCTCCCATAAGATGATAGCCGAGGAAACCTTATGGGGCAGTTCTGCTCGGTCCTGTAGGGCCCCTGTGAGTCGGACTCAACTCGAAACACCCAATAATACATGGAGCTTCCGAAAATCTGTGGAAACAACATATATAAATATACATATAGGGACTTTTAGAAAGTTAATGGAAAAAATACATTACCTTTTAATTCCACTGTTCCATGTACTTTTTGAAGCCCCTTCGTATATCTACACACATACCAGGAAAAGTCAAAAAGTACTGCTACTGGAGTTGCAGTTCACACGTGCAAGGATTTGTTCCTAACAAAACATGTTTAAACATGTCTTTGTGATCAGTGGATGGTGGATGGCTGCAGCCAAGTTCTCTCAGGAACACGCATGTCGTAGCCTCATTAGGGAGCCTTCCCAAAACAGGCCCAATCAAAACAGTGGCTTCCAAGGGATCTGTTAGACCGGTTCAAGGCAGAGGTCAGCTCCCAAGGTTCCGGGATTCCCAAGGGGTCATCTTGATAGATTTTCTCAAAGGGCACAGGATGGTCATGAGGGCTTATTAGGAAGAAGTTTGAAGAAAATGGAAAACTGCAAGGGTGAGGAAAAGGCCAGACAAGTTGCACAAAGGATGTTTTGTTTTTTTTTTCAACACAACAATGCACCTGCTCATTCCTGCAGAGTAGGAAGGACTTGCTACAATCATTTTGTTGGAAAACTTACCCCGTCCACCCTACAGCCCTGAGCCTGCCCCTTCAGACTTCTTTGTGTTCCTTTTCAATAAAAGTAACACAACTTGAGTCCCTCAAGGCCAACTCATTTTTACGTGATGTGCATAGACAAGCACAAAATTCTTTGGGGATGGGTTTGCTGTTGTTGTTAAGAGCCATTGAGTTGATACTTACCCATAGCGATCCTGTATAGAGTTTCCAAGGAGTGGCTGGTGAGTTTGAACCACCAACCTTGAGGTTCAAAGCGACCTTACAGTCCGGCGCATTAACCATGGCACCACACCAGGAAGGGTTAAAGAGGTGGACAAAGCGCCTCCAGATGGAGGAGATGTCAAAAAACAGAAACAATAGCTTCACATGTTGGTATTTTAATAAAGGTTTCGATGATTTTGTAGCAATACTATTTGACTTACTCTTGTGTGTGTATATGCTGTGGTTGTTAAGAGCTCTCACGTTGGTTCTCACTCATAGCGACCCTATAGAGGGTTTGCAAGGCTTCACTTCTTTGAGGGAGCAGAAAGCCTCATCTTTCCAGCTAGGAGCGGCTGGCAGGCTTGAACCGTGGACCTTGTGGTTCGCAGTCCAGTGTTTATCATATGGAGCCACCACGCTCCTTTTATATATGCACACACACATTCACACACACACGTTGTTGTTGTTTAATGCCTTCACATTTGTTCCGACTCACAGTGACCCTGTATAGGATTTCTGAAGAGTGGCTGGTGGGTTTGAACCTCTGACCTTGCTGTTAGCAATCCAGTGCTTATCCTACAGTGCCATACCAGGAGGGGATTCAAAAATTCAGGGGAAAGTCTATTATCTTTAAATTACATTTTTCCATGAACCTTTAAAATCCTCATGTATTTATTATTTTGTAGACTGTGAAGGGACCCCTAAGAGTGACTCACAGAGACAGCTAGTCAGGAGAGGGGGCATTGTGGGGAGACAGCAGAGGGGGAACATGATGGGGGGCTATGCCTGCATGCTGGCCACTTGATGGGGCTCAGGATGAATGGTCTGGGGGGGACTTGGGACAAGAATCACAAGTGGACTGTCAGATGGTCCAGGTGGCGGGCTTGCCCTCAGTGGTGAAGGCATTCATGCAAATACAAATGGAGGTGAGAGTCATGTTTTCAAAAAACTGGGGTGCAGATGCACACAACCAACACACACCCCTGCAACCACACCACATGCACGGTTCAGTCACAGCGGTTGTTTTCAAGCTGTGCCACAGTTCTCGAACCATTTCCAAACTCTCACCACCATGCACACAGATTCTGTCCCCCTGAGCTTCTCATCGAGCCCTTGAAGTTGCTGTTGTCAGTTTGATCACACATAGGTGATTCTTTGAAAGACAACAGTGTTTATTGCAGACATTCATTCCTGACTAGACTGGTGTGTGGTTCGTGGGAGCTGAGGCTTCCTTCTCTCATAAACATTGCTGGTCTTGGAAACTCTACACCGGATTGCAATGATTTGGAACCAACTTGCCGGCACACAATGACAACAACAACATTATGTGGTTCCAAGATGACTCCAGGGGGGTTAGTTTTGGTTCAGAGTTTCAAGATTTCCTCAGGTTCATGGTTCCAAGGGGTTCACCCAACCTCAGTGGCTCGAGAAAGTCAGGATTCCATGAGAATCTGGAATCTTGCTTTGCCTTCCCCCCTTTTGATCAAGGTAAAAGACATTTTGAAACCTCTTTAAATGGCTTTTTTCTCTTTCCTGGATGCAGTGATTTTGCTCAGGAGGGCTTTAATAGGCACCGAGGGATTCAAATGGCCAAATCGGAGCCTAGTGGCTCTGGAAGATCTTTCTCATCTTTCTTTTCCATTTGCACAGATGAGAACTAGGCTGAGTCCTAGCCTCAGGGCTCTCCGCTCCTTATGCCATGGATTGAACTTGATCTCGCAACTAGTAAGGAATCTAACGAGTCATGTTGTTGTGTTGTTGAGTGCTGTCTGTCTGTTGTGACTCGTGGCTATGTCACATGACCTAGTAGAACGGCCCTATAGGGTTTCCTAGGCTGTAAATCTTTACCCGAGCCAGCCTTCCTTTTCTTTCAACTGCCTTTTCTTCCATGGAACCTCTGGTAGCTTTGATCTCTAGCCCTACAACAGAATATTTGGAAAATGGAAGGTTTTTAAAGAACCGCCCATAATCCACCATCCTAAAATAGGCAGGACATTTTGCCTCGTAAGGTGGAGGATCTGAGAAGAAGCAGAAATCCCTCAATGAGATGGACTGACGCAGTGGCTCCCACAATGGACTCAGCCATGGCAACACTGTGAGGGCGGAGCAGGACCGGGCAGTGTCTCTGTCTGCTGTACCGGGGCTTACTGTGAGTCAGAACCCACTCCAAGGCTCAACCAAACAGTTATGATGAGCTTTTCAGTGTCTTTTCTTCTCATTGTTTTGGACTATACATTTCTTTTTACAACATTAGAAGTATAGTCCCCACCTTACCATTATTACAACTTACATTTCCCACTGACCACAATACGCAGATTGATGACTGGGGTGTTGTGGGCCTGACTTCTGAAGCAGGGAACACGGATTGACAAATAAGCCAAGGTCAAGCAGAGTCCTGAGACACAGAAAGCCAGGAAATGAAGAAGGGAATGTCAAGTTCACTGACGGTGGAGGCTAACGTTTTGTGGACTATCCTTCTGTGTATCCACCACAGTTTTGGTGCTTAGCCCTCTTCCTGTCATTGATCTGAGTGAGTCATCTTGGTGGGGTACCAGAGAAGAAGGGGGCCACGCCCAGCTACCACGCTGCAGTTGGTCTGTTTAAACAGGTCCATGTCCGTAGACTCTATGTGGTCATGTAAGTATTCTGTGGGGTTGGCCAGAGGCCGCTGCATGCTGTGCTAAGCATCAGGCTCTGCAGAAATAATAAAACGTGTTTTCTCTAGTGATTGCATATGACACACTGTGATATTCTCTAACAGAAAAGAACTTTCTGGAAAGACTGCGCAGAACAGGTACAACCGCCGAGCAATAATCTTTTTTTTTTTTTCCTTAATTCAGCGTAGCACCAGGGAAGAAGCCTCCCAGGGGCAGTATGAGGAGGCTTCAAAAAGGGTGTGGAAAATGGAATTAAAAGATCATCCGATTTTTCCACGACCTTTCATTTATTGGTTTTGCCATCCTGACTACACTCCCATGGTGCACAACATGGTTCACTAGCCATTCCCGAGTCTTCTCTCTCTCTCTCTCTTTTCATCTCCCCTTCTTTCCTTTCCTTTTTTCATTTGTGGGTAAGTTCCCAGTAGGTTTGTCCTAATGAGAAATAAATATGCACTGTCTCCCTTCCAGCACATAAAAGAAAGAAAGAAAGAAAGAAATTTCCTTTTTTTTTTTTCTCCTTCCTTTTCTTTCAACTGCCTTCCCTGTCACCCGAGTTTACTTACAGGTGTCTGCACTGTATGAATAAAATTTTCCTCCTCTCACCCCTGGTAACCATCCTGGAAAGTTTATTATAGACTTTTTACAGTAGTGTCTCGTACAACATCTGCTCCCCTGTGACCAACTTGTTCACTCAACATAATGTCTTCCAGATTCCTCCATGTTATGCGGTGTTTTGCAGATCCGGAGGTATTTTTCAACGTTGCGTGATATTCCATTGTGTGTGTGTACCAAAGTTTGTTCAACCATTCCTCTCCTGATGGGCATCTGGGCTGTGGCCATCTCTTTGCTGTCATGAATAGTGTGGAAGTGAACATGCGTGTGCATGTAGTTATTCTCCACAAGCTTTTTGAAATACTCTTGTATTGTGGGTTACTTGGGATGCTTGCTTTGTCTGACAAAGTAAAACTGAACTTGCTTCATATGATGAGGGTGTGTAAATACCACAAGGGGTGGCTTTGATGAACAGAAATCATTTTCTCACAGTTTAGGAGGCTGGATGTTTGAATTCAGGGTGCTGGCTTTAGGTGAAGGTTCTCTCTCTTTGTCCTCAGTTGAGGAAGGTCCTTGGCAGTCTCCATATGGTGTGTATCTTCCCTCAATCTGTGTTAGGTTACTTACCTGATCTGTTCTTTCACATGTCAACAGAGCTTGATTGACCTAAGCTACATCCTACATCTCATTAACAGAACAGAGAAAACTCATTCCCAAATGGGACCCTAACCACACAAAACCCACTTGTCTTTGAGTCTGTTCCCAGTTATAGCAGTCCTATAGGACAGAATGTTGTTGTTGTTAAGTACCACGGAGTTGGTTCCGACTCACAGTGACCCTGTACAGGGTTTCTGAGGCTGTAAATCTTTACGGGAGCAGAAAGCCTCATCTTTCTCCCACGGAACCCCTGGTAGTTTTGAACTGCTGACCTTGAGGTTGGCAGCCCAACTCGTAACTACTATGCTACCAGAGCCCCATGTAGGAAAGAGTACAACCTCCCAAAAGCTTACTGAAGCAAATGGCCCCAGCTGTTTCTCTTTGAGGGACTGGTGGCTTTGAACTGTAACCTTCCCATTAGCAGCTGAGCGCTTTGACAATGGCACCACCAGGACTAGACATAGAGATTAGGATTTGCAATAATTTTTTTTTGGGGAGGTGGGGGGGCACACATAGTTCAGTCCATAACAAAAAGCAGTTTGTTTTGCAATACCAGCATGGCATTTGCTGTGTGGACTTTGAGCCCTGGCTGGCAGAAGCCCCTCTCGTCCCTCTCTCCAAGCTGTAACCTCGGCTACTTAGTCCTCCCATAGTCCACAGTGCTTTCCAAAGGGACTGTCTCCAGGAAACTGCCCGGGATGTAGGGCTCTTCATGGGGAGAAGGAGTAGGGTGGACTTCCTGGCTGAGCCTCAGAGACCTCATTGTCCTTGTCACAGGCATGTGTGTGTGTGTGTGTGTGTGTGTGTGTGTGTAGGTGGGGCTCTCACGTATAATCTTGCCCCTGTCCATTCCTGAGCCCACTGTGGCAGACTCTTAGTCTATTCAATGGAGATGCTCACCCGCTTCCTTGCTGACCCTCGACTTGTCCCAGCCTTGACGTCGCTCAGTCCTGGTGATTCAAAATCAGACCCTCAGATGGACAGAGGAGGCACAGCAGTGAGCGTGTATGTGTTTCTGCTCTCCAGGGACTCATTTCCCCCAATCCTATGTCCTCCAGGGATGTGTTCCCTCGATCCTATGTCCTCCAAGGACGTGTTCCCCTGATCCTATGTCCCCAAGGGACACGTTTCCCCTGATCCTCTGTTCTCCAGGGATGTGTTCCCCCCCACCCTCACCCATCCTGTGTCCTCCATGGGCACGTTTCCCCTGATCCTATGTCCTCCATGGGCGCATTGCCCCTGATCCTGTGTCCTCCATGGGTGCATTGCCCCTGATCTGTGTCCTCCGTGGACCCATTGCCCTTGATCCTATGTCCTCCGTGATCCTACGCGCTCCTCCTCCTCACTCACCTGTGCATCTCCACACCATTCCTGACAGAGATGAGGCCCCCACTCTTGCTCTGCTGTCGCTGCCCCTGCTCTGCTTCCACATCCCACCTGCGCACACACCTGGGGTAACGCCTGAACTTTGTCACCAGTGATTGTTCCGGTTCTTCTCCTCCCCATGCTGAGTCGTGTTGCTGAGCACGGGTTTCACTCATCTCTGAGTTCAGCGTGCCTAGCACCCTGATCAACCCCGATACAGACGAGCTATCAGACTCTGAAAGGGGGAAATCCAGGAGCTGGCGTGTGGCTCATCTGTGGCCTTTCGCCACGAAGGCCAGCTGAGATGCGGAAACTTGCCTTCAACTGTCAACCCAACAGTGGACTTGTAAAGTGAATAACCCCCGTGAGGAACAATCAACCAAAAGAGACCAAAAGGGCAGTGTTTGCCCCAAAACAAAGCTCAGGAGGCAGGAAGGAGCAGGAAGGAAGAAGTCACGGAAACAGGGAAGCCTGGGAGGAAGTGGAAAGACTGCTGCTCCACTGAGGGGCTGACAGGCAACATCACAAAACAGAATGTGTATAAACTGTTGAGTGGGAAACTTCTGTGCTCTGTAAACTTTCACCCAAACCACAATAAAAAGTTAAAGAAACAAAAGCCAACACCTTATCTTCATACAGCAGAATCCTTTTGGTGGTGTTATTCCCCAAGCCCATCCACAAAGCCTACAGTGTATCTTCCTAGCCAGCGCCAGAGAGATACTTTGTCACTTTCTCACATTCTCCCCGCTTTCTCTCATTACCGCTATGTTCTAACACTGGCTCTGCACCTTCCATTGCTGCTGCCACTGTGTGAGTCCATCTCGTTGGGGGTCTCCCTCTGTTCTCTGACCCTCCACTTTACCAAGTACGTGTCCTTCTCCAGGGACTGGTCCCTCCTGATAATATGTCCTAAGTATGAAGTGTGGTCATCTTGACTTCTAAGGAGCACTCTGGCTGTAATTCTTGCACCATAGATTTGTTTGTTCTTCTGGCAGTCCACAGTACCTTTTAAATTCTTCTCCAGCACTGTAACTCAAATGCATCAATTCATCCACCGTCTTCCTTATTCACTGTCCAATTCTCACGTGCATATGAGGCTATTGAAAATACCATGGTGTAGTCCATATGAAGGCTGTGGTCTTCATCAATAAATATTTTAAGTCCTCTGCACTTTCAGCAAGTAAGGTTGTATCATCTGCATATCGCAGGTGGTTAATGAGTCTTCCTCCAATCCTGATGCCACATTCTTCTTCATATAATCCAGATTCTCGGATTGTTTCTCAGCATACAGCTTGAATAAGTGTGATGAGAGAATACAACCCTGGTGCAAAACTTTTCCCAATTTTTAACCATTCAGTGTTTCCTTGATCTGTTCAAAACACTGCCTTTTGGTCTATGTACAGGTTCCTCATGAGCACAGTTAAGCGTTCCAGAATACGCATTCTTCATAATGTTGTCTACCTAGCTTGTCATGATCCACACAATCAAAAAAAAAAAAAAAAGCCTTTGCATGGTCAATAAAGCACAAGTAAGCATCTTTCTGGTATTCTCTGCTTTCAGTCAAGATCCATCTGACGTCATCAATGATATCCCTGATTCCACAGCCTCTTCTGAATCCAGCCTGAACCTCTAGGGACTGGTTCCTCCTAATAACACATCTAAAGTGTGTGAGATTAAGCCATCCTGACTTCTAAGGAGCATTCTGGCTGTACGTCTTCCGAGACAGGTTGGTTTGTTTTTCTGGCAGGCCATGGTACTTGTAATATGCTCCTCTGACAACTGTAATTCAAACACATCAATTCTTCTTTGATCTTCCATATTCATAGTCCAGCTCTCACGTACATATGTTGTTGTTGTTAAGTGCTGTTGTGTTAGTCCTGACCCATAGCGACCCTGTATACGGTTTCCAAGGAGTCGCTGGTGAGCTTGAACTGCCGACCTTGCAGTTAAGTGCTGCTAAATTGGTTCCCCCTCATAGTGATCTTGTATATGTTGTAGAACTTTCCAAGAGCAGACATCATCATCTTCCTCACATGGAGTGACTTGTGCACTTGAACTATGGACCTTGTGTTTTGCAGTCCAGTGCTTATCGTATGGACCCACATGTGTATGAGGTGATTGAAAATAGCATGGCTCAGGGCAGGCACACCTCAGTCCTCAAACTGACATCTTTGCTTTTTACCACTCCAAAGAGGTTTTTTAAAGTAGATTCGTCCAATGTGATACATCATTTGATTTCTTGACTGCTGCTTCCATGAGCGTTGATTATGAATCCAAATAAAAGGAAATCCTTGACAACTTCAGTTTTCTTCTCCATGTGTTATGATGCTGTTTACTGGTCCAGCTGGGAGGATTTTTGTTTCCTTCATGTTGAGGTGTAGTCCATAAGGAGGGAAGAGACATTCCATCATATTTCTTGGTTGCCCTGAGCTGAATTTACTCAGGAATATCTAGACCAGCACGTGGTTTTAGATTTAGAAGAGATGCCTTATTCATCCCACATCCTACATCTCCACAGTTTATGGGGCGCCATATTTCTTGACTTTACTCAATGCCCAATTGCAGCTTGTTCCCAGATGGGAATCTGTTGTTTGTGAATATGGAGAACTGATTCAGGGATGGACACCAACACACAGTGTCAATAGTGGCCAACCCTAAAATGTTTAAAACAGATCATTTGGAGAGTCAGTACAGGGCTTTCCAAAGGACTCATCATAGGATTTCTTTAATGAGCAAATGTCCCTCAGATTCACAAATTACAATTGGAGTCAACATTAAGGAAGTATTTTCACTGTTGCTCAAGGTATATGAGGAAGTTATAGAGTCACTTTGTTGTTGTGTGTTGTGGAGTATGACCTACATTTTCCTCCCATTCTATCCAGTCCATCTATTGTGTCCCTGGTCAGAATATCAGTAGTGAAGGCTGGGCACCAGCTAGTTTATTAAATCTCACAGTAGCTGAGCGCCATCTAGTTCTCCTGGCCTCACGGTAACTGGGCATGTATTTACCTTTGTATCTTCCACATTCAGTGTAGTGTTGTGCATGTTTTTGGTAAATGTTGTACTGATGGATGAGTGAATATAGACTTAAAAAATAAATAGTTTCAGACTGGGTCAGCAAAAGTGTAGTTCCTGGAATGCAATAAGTGTGTATTTATTGTTCCTTATACTATAGTGGTTGACATGTCTAGAATTCTAAGTTGGAGTACCAGAACCAATTGCCATTTAGTCCATTTTGTCTAATCTATTTCAAAGTAAAACTATTCTCCATCAGCTTTTCAATAACTTAGTTTTTGGAAACAGATTGCCAGGTCTTTCTTTAGAGGCACTTCTGGGTGGGCTGTTTTTAGGAGTTGAATGTGTTATCTGCTTGCACCACCAAGGACTTCAAGTTCAGAGTGGATGCCATATTTCTAAAGGGAAACCGACAGATATAAAAAGAGGACAATCAGGTTAATGAGTATTTACAAGTATTGTGGTTTGTTGAAAATTAATGTTTAATCTGCCAAAGAAGATTTTCCTAAAGGACATGTTGGTGACTCCTTTTCTGTGAGAACAGATCTACATGGTGCCCAGCTTCCTGACTCAGAAACCAGTTGATGGCAGTGGGCATGGTGTCTATAGAAGAATCTTGGTCAAAAGGGGGGAAGTGTAGAATAGAAATCAAAATTTCCATGGAATCCAGAGTTTCTGGAGCCAGTGAGACAAGATGAGTCCTGAAACTGTTGCTCTGACATAATCTGCAAACTTTAAGCCTAATATCAAAACTGTTCCCTAAAGTCATCTTTGAACCAAATGTAGCTTATCTTAATTAGTGAAGTAGGTAGGTCTGCTTTGAGAATTGTGCTCTTTTGAAGAATGATCTACATGAAATCACATGGGCAAGGGCAGCTCGAAAGGTTAGATGGGAAGCTTAGGGGCAGCGAGTTGAAGGTCATGGAGGTGGGAGGACGTGGAGAAACGTAAGAACAGTGGCACCACTTGAAGAACATCACCGAACTGCACATGTAAAAATTGTTGAGATGGTGGATCTTTCTTGGGCTGTGTCTACTTTCAACTAAATAATTTTTAAAAGATAAAAAGCATGTAGGTTTTCTACAAAGGCCTGAAGGGCAGTGATGTGGGAGAAGATCTAGATTTGGCCCCTCTAATCCCAAATGGAGTCCTGGTGTGGTGCTGTGGGTTAATGTACTGGACTGCAAGGCCAATTTGATTTGCAAGGTTGGCGGTTCAAGCTCACCAGCCGCTCCTCAGAAACCTTGTACAAGGTCATTATGAGTTGGAACCGACTCGACAGCAGTTAACAACAACAACAATCCCAAATGACAGAATTAGATCCAGGACGTGGAAATACTAAAGAAGGATCTCCTTCAACATTTAAGGGTGCTCTGGTTGATTATACGCTCCGTAAGTGTGGGTAGAGAATGCTCTGTTGTCGAGTTGGATCAAAATGATTTAAAATCCCTCCCAAAGCCAAGACTGAAAAACGTTACATCCACATGGGTGTAGGAGGGAAATGGATTCCATCTGAGTGTAGATTAAGCCTTGTGATTCATGCCGTGAGGAGCGGCCATTACAGGAATTCATATAACCAGGTAGGCTATAGGGGTTTGTGTTTGTCATCACACTGAGTCTCACGATGTAGAAGTCTGGTGAAGTACACTGTTCCACAGCTTGGAAACCACTTAGAAAAGGAACAGAATGTTAGTTTGGCAGTGAGCCCGGGATGGGCCAGTCCAGGCTGCTGGTCACCGGAGCTGGAGCTGACCGTTGGGTCCCCAGGTGCTGACATGCGGGTAGAGCATGTACTCCTGAGATGGTCAGGGAGTACAGTTAAGCCAAGGACAGTAGGGAGGGTTGTGAGGCAAAAGAAAGGAAACGTGTTAGCATGCCCAGTTCTTTGTGGCAAGATCAGACTCTGCTGGGAACCAGGACCTAAACCTGCAGATGCTGGATTAGGAGGATTTAGTTTGCAACCTTTCCTGGAAGGTCCTGCATCTGCTTGGGCAAGAGGTCCAACCACATTGCAAGTCCTAGGGGCATCGTGGTTAAGCTCTCAACTGGGAACCAAAAGGTCAACAGATCAAACCCACCAGCCGCTCCGTGGGAGAAAGATGTGGCAGTGTGATTCTTTATCTTTCTAGTGTTAATGCTTCATACAGTGTCATAGACACAGTACCCTGACGTGATCATCTCATACAATGTCAGAGACACAGTACACTGACGTGATCCTTTCATACAATGTCAGAGACACAGTACCCTGACGTGATCATCTCATACAATGTCAGAGACACAGTACCCTGACGTGATCATCTCATACAATGTCAGAGACACAGTACCCTGACGTGATCATTTCATACAATGTCAGAGACACAGTACCCTGACGTGATCATCTCATACAATGTCAGAGACACAGTACCCTGACGTGATCATTTCAAACTGGAATCGTTAAAGGGTATTATTAAGTGGCTCAACTGTTCAGGATTCCACTGCTAACTGAACTGTGGGTGGTTCAAACCCACCCCATGCTCCAGGAGTGAAAGATATGAAAGGCTGTCTCCATAAAGATAACCACCTGGGAAACCCCATGAGGAAGTGCTCCTCTGTTACACCAGGGGGCGCTGTGAGTGGATGATCTATAAGAGTATATA
>NW_006408790.1:549407-557147 GCF_000296735.1 Chrysochloris asiatica | reverse complement strand
AGTCTTGGAAACCCTGTACAGGGTCGCTATGAGTCGGAATTGACTCCACATAACCACCAACCACCATATGAGTATATAGTGACACAATAGATGACAGCCTGGGAAACCCTATGGGACAGTTCTACTTTGTCACACGGGGTCTCTAGGAGTTGGAATCAACTGGACGGTGCCCAACCATGAGCCTGCGTATGAATAATCAACGGATGCAAATCCTCAGACCTTCATCCCCACCCTTTGGGATCACGGAATTTTGACAGCGTTCCTCTAGATGAGTTCAGCTGCGTTTCCGCCTACCACTTACATGGCAAGAATTCTACTTGGCACAAGGGCCCTGGCTCCTGGCGAGCAGACGGGTAGAGAAGCTGGCATGTGTATGAGGGAGCAGCAGGCATAGGATAAGGCCAGCGCGTGGCTCCTGCTGTCTTTAGAAGCTCCCTCGTCTTGTCTGCTGAGGGGACCCAAGATTCCACAGGGCACTGAGCTAGGGTCAGCTACCAAAAGACAGGAAACATTGAAATACTGCGAGTTGTGTTCCTCTCTCTCAATGCCACAGAGTTGGTTCCAGCTCTTGGCAAGGAGTGCTGGTGTGGCACTGTGGGATAAGCGCTGGACCGCAAGGTTGGTTTGAACCTCAAGGTCTGTGGTTCAAGCTCACCAACGGCTCCTCAGAAATCCTATACAGGGTTGTTATGAGTTGAAACTGACTCAACGACACTTAACAACAACAACAACAACAAACCTTTATGGGAACAGACAGCCTCATCTTTCTCCAGCGGAGTGGGTGGTGGGTTTGAACAGCTGACCTTGTGGTTAGCAGTCCAGAGCTTATCTTAGAACACCATACCAGGTGTGTAGCTGTTAAATCTCAGAACTTTACTGTACTTGGAGGGTTTGTGTTGGGAAGGAATGTCCTGGGGAAAGGCCAGACGTGGGCGGAACTGGCCCTGAGACGGAGCAGAAGCCTGAGGTTAAACAGTGAGCTCCATGGACCGGGTGCCCCTGGACAGCACAGTGCAGGCCGGGCACAGATAGGGCTGCATCTGCCCCTTGGCACCCAGGGGGGAGGGGGCTTTAGTTCTTCAGTCCTGGGTTTCCCCCTAAGAGGACTCATGGCTCTCACTGATGAATTAAGGGGTCTGGGCTTGCTGGTTCCCAGATGTCCTATAGCACCGGGTGTCAGTCATCCCATGCCCACATTTCTACATCACATCCATGAGGCAGTGGTAGCTCCTGGGTAGAACCCTCACCTTCCATGCCGGAGGCCTGAGTTCAATTCCCGGACAGTGTATCTCATAATCAGCCACCACCCGTGTGTCAGTGGGGACTTGTGTGTGCCTGTCCTATTAAACGGGTTTCAGTGGAGCCGCTACTCAGATGGATGAGGAAGAAAAGCCTGGCCATCTACTTCTGAGAATTAGCTGATTGAAACCCTGGGTGACTTGGGGATGGCATAGGACCGGGCAGAGTTTTGTACCTTTGTGTGTAGGGTCCCCATGGGTCTGGGGTCAACTCGACAGGTCTTCAAAACAACATGTCCAAAAAAACCCCAGATACAAATCCAGTGCCATCAAGTCAATTCCAACTCATAGCAACCCTACAGGGCAGAGTAGCAATCCTACAAGGCCCCATAAGAGTCCTAAGACCATCATCTTTACAGGAGCAGACTGCCACATCTTTCTCCTGAGGACCGACTGCTGGGTTCGAACCGCCAACTTTCCCACTGTTTCGAAGCACTTAACCACTTTGCCACCAGAGCTCCTTCAAGTGGGAGAAACCCCACCATAATCCCACTGCACTATGACAAATTCTATTTGTTTTTACTGTAAGAAACAGGAAAAACTACTATGATACTATAACCAAATTTTTTCTGTTAAAAACTCAGGGGAAATGTTCTTTCATTTTGTTGTTGTACTTGAAAATGCACACAGGCACACAGGATAGACCCCATTCTGACCACTTCCATACGTACAAGTCAGTGGTAGTACTACATCCTACAATGCTGTGGCCATCTTCTGTGTCCTTCTCCAATTGCCCACCACTGTCTTCTTGCACTCACTTCCCTTTAAGCTTATTTTCCTCGTGTGTAAAGGAAGGAGGTCTTGGAAAATCCACTAAGTTGTCAACATTGTCTCTCTGGATCCTTGGGCCCTCTCTGGTCTGGGAAAAGAAAAAAACGTCTTCTCATAAAATCTGTAAGATCCACAGGGTCCCAGGAAGACCCACCCTGGCCGGGAGTCGAGGAGGAATGATTTATGGAGAGTCTCTGGGTCCATAGTGAATGTGCAGCTGACAAGCGATGAATGCCATATTGCTGAGTGTGTCCAAATCCCACTGCCACCGAGACACCTCGGACACTGAGCGGCCCTATAGACATTTTAGAAGACTTTATGGGAGCAGACAGTCTCACCTTCTTCTGAGGAGTGGTTGGTGGGAGCCTTGAGGAGCCTTGAGGCTGAATGTTTAGGGCTCGTCGTACAGAGCCATCAGGGCTCCTGAAATACTGTGTTGCTGTTGTCATCTTAGTGCCACTGAGTCTGTTCCGACTCACAGCAACTCTATGTAGGGTTCCCAAGGGGAGGTTGGTTGGGCTGAACCACAGGTCTTGTGGTTAGCAATCCAGTGCTTATCCTACAGTGCCACCCTAGGACTCCAAATACTAGTATGTTGTTGTTAATAAGTGTGGTTTAGTCAGCTCTGACTCACAGTGACCCTGTTTCCGAGGAGTGGTTGGTGGGTTTGAACCATCGACCTTGTGACCACAATTGGGAACTTTTATAGCTCCACTGTGAGCAGCTACAGGACTTGACGGAAGCCTAGGGGGTGTTGTGGGCTCAGTGGTAGCATTCTGGCCTTCCCTGCTGGACTTTGATGGGAATCGCAGCCAGTTCCCCTCCTGGGCGACCACCTCACGTCTATTGAGTGTTGTCAGTATACTGGTCTCGGTTCAGGGGAGCTTCCAGGCTACGACTAGAAAGAAAACCTAGGAACTGCAGTGATCCAGGGACAGTGCATGGCACACGCCTGGGCAGCGTGTCACCATGAGCCAACTGGACATGAACTGGCGCTTCCTGGAACATCACACTGTGCAGACAGAAGTGCCGGCGCATACACTTCGTGGGATCTGCTTACTAAAACAGTCCGCATTAGCATTCTCAGGCTTCACTCTACACGGTCTTTCTTTGAATCCAGAAACAAAATTTCTCGTTCGTCTTCCTTAATCTTGGTTCTTGGTCATTTCCAGCCTCCATGAAATAGGGCCTTGTTGGTACTGCTGCTTACGTTCACCCAATGAAAGCTCATCCACGATCCTGATGTTTTCTGAACAAAAGACTTTCAACACATATTTCAGCATTAATGTTGTTGTTAGGTGCCATTGAGTTGGTACCGACTCATAGCGGCCCTATGCACAACAGAACGAAACACTGTCCCGTCCTGGGCCAACCAACCTCGCAATTGCTGCCGCGCTTGAGCCCATTGATGCTGCCAATCTATCTTGTTGCGGGGGTCTTCCTCTTTTTCTCTGACCCTCCACCTTACCAAACATGATATCCTTCTCCAGTGACTGGTCCCTCCTGACAATATGCCCCAAGTATGAGAGACGAAGTTTGGCCATCCAGGACTCCAAGGAGCACTCTGGCTGCGTTTCTTCCAACACAGATCTAGTCATTATTAATTATGAAACTGAAAGAAGGCATTGAAAGCTGGCCATGATAGATACAACTATAGTGCTTCTCAGAAAGAATCCTTTTATTCTGCTTTCTTCAGTTTTTAGAGATAATTGATTTGATTTGATTGCTGTTTTTGAGAATCGGTACGAGTACACTCGGGGGCACTGATGACTCGCTCTGAGTGGGACAGCTCCTTTTCTGAGTTGCTTCTACTCCGTGAACATAATTTCTGTCCCCACAGGCTCTTATCAAACCTTCCCAGGTGCTGTTGTCAAGTTTCCCCCATTCAAATAGTCCTTACAGGAGCACAGCTAGCGGTGGTGGTGATGTGCTGTGGAGTCACTTCCTTCTCATGGTGACCCTGCATAGAGGTTTCCAAGGCTGGAAATCTTTACGGGAGCAGAAAGCCTCATCTTTCTCCTGCGGAACAGCTGGTAGTTTCGAACCGCTGACCTTGAGGTTCGCAGCCCGACTCGTAACCACTACGCTACCGGAGCTCCTTGTCTTTATTAGTGGAGTTAAGCTATTCCTTGGTTTGTAGAAAACTTCACAGAGTACTCGGTTTAGGGTTTAAAGATGATGTCATGAATATATTTTCAGTGGTTCATCCAGACTTGGGCTCCAGAAAGTCATTGTATTCATTGTTTAATAAGCTCGTCTTTTCATAAGCTCGACACAGAACTGCAAGTTTGGTTTCAGAAATGGGTCATCTTTCTTCAAGTGTTTTTCACAAGCTATCAAGCCACTAAGAGTTCTTTCCCGCCTTTTCCCCCTAGATTCCCCAGAGTATAGCTTCTAAAATTATAGTCGATTCTCAGAGGGTTTCCAAGGAAACAGACTGCTACAGCTTTTTCCCAGAACAGCTGGTGGGTTTGAACCACCAAATTTACAGTCACAGCTACGCACTTTACCACTGTGCTACCAGGGTCTGTCCCACATTCTATGTTCCTGTGTTCTCATCTCTCTCTCTCTCTCTTCACTAGCCTCGCACTGAGGTGATACCTGGCAGGTGTCTGGCTCGAACACACGTGTACAGTAGGGCTGTCCCCAGTGTTGGGCCATCAGGGGCTGACATGAGCTTCCCAATCAGGTAGAAGCGGACGTTCCTCTCTGGTCTTGGCTGTCCTCGTGTGCGCTGCAGTAAACCCCATAGACTAGAATGGCCCCGAGGGGTATTCTTGAATACCATCTTCCCAGGAGCAGACCACCAAGTGAAATCATAAATGTGTTATTGTTATTGCCGGGACCATAGACTGGATCCCAACTCTAGGGCCCCGTGTGCCAGAGAAGAATTGCTCCATAGGGTGGTCTTCATTGTCTTTCTGGGAGTGGGTCACTGAGTCTTTCACCAGCTATGCTTCCGGGTGAATTCAAACTCTCAGGTGGGGAGCAAAAGGGAGCAGTGAGGACTATGGCTAACTGTCTCTGAGGTGGACACTGTGAAGGTCCAGCAAACCTGTTTCTCAGACACCAACCCACAACCTTGGCTTGAGAAGTTTTACTGGCAAAAAGACAAACCCCATTTATAATCAGTAAGTGTCAAACACGAGTAGGTACATAATTGTATGTACGGTGTGATGTTGAACTGAATAATGTTGTTATTGTTAGGTGCCATCGAGTCGGTTCCAACAGAACGAAACAGCGCCCGGTGCTGGGCGATTCTCACGAGCATTGCTATACTTGAGCCCATTGCTGCTGCCACTGTGCCAATCCATCTCGCTGGGGGTCTTCCTCTTGTTCTCTGACCAAACTGGATAATGTTGTTGTTGTTAAGTGCCATTGAGTCGGTTCTGACCCATAGCGACCCTTTAGGGTTTCCTAGGAGTGGCTGATAATACTCCTGTGTATTTGAGTGTGTGCCTCCTAGCACAGTGCCACCTGAGAGGGCTGGAGCGCTGAGGGACCACCTTGTTTCTCGGGTCTCACAAGTTCCCACCTATGACAGGGTGCAGTGGTAACACTTTACCTTTAAGGAGCTCTGGTAGCGTAGTGGTTATGAGTTGGGCTGCTAACCTCAAAGTCAGCAGTTCGAAACAACCAGCCGTTCTGTGGGAGAAAGGTGAGGCTTTCTGCTCCCAAAGAGACTTATAGCCTTGGAAACCCTATGCAGGGTCGCTATAGGTCAGAACCGACCCCACCACCATGGCTCCTTTTAGTGGAAAATACTTGCTTTATCCTTGTCTTCCCAGATCCTGCCTGACACTAGCCTTAGGGTACAGGGGGGCTTTCAAAAGTGCATGGAAAAATGGTATTTGAAGATAATGGAATTTTTCCACACACTTTTGGAAGCCCCCTTGTGTATGCCCAGGAAGAAAAAAATGGGAGGAAAGATGTAAAACTGTGGTTTCAGTTTAAAAAAAAAAAAAAATTTTTTTTTTTTTTTTAAACTGAATCAAACTGGGGAAGTGGACAGTGTGAAGGGGAGTGTGCGCAAATGAAAGCACATGTGGTCACTTTGCAGAGCTGGGTCTTATCTCTAAGAACCCTCCACTGCCCAACTCTGAGGCCCACTCCAGAGGGTACTTAGCCAGCCTGCTTTGTTTTTCATGTGGGGCCCGCAGTGGACGTTGGGCTGCTCGGGTTTTATGTGAAGTAGTTTTATGTGAAGTAGTTATGACCTTGCTGTCCTCTGTGTCCTCTCAACGCGGCCTCAGCTGCCTGGCAGAAAGCCAGCCAACTCTCTGAACTGTGTACAGGTCAGAGAGTTTGAACCCACCCGCGGGGCTTCTGGAGAAAGACGTGGCCATCTGCTCCCGTAAAGGGGTCAATCTCGGAAGCAGTTCTACTTTGTCCCGTGGGGTCTCTGTGAGTCGGAATGAAGTCCATGGCAGCGGAGGTTTTTGTGGGGAGGTGGGGGCGCCTCCCCCCACAGGTCTGATCGCCCCTTGGTTTTCTCAGCGCCCAGGCCTGTCCCAGACTTCTGCAGAGGTTCCTAGCTGCTCAGCCGGGCACAGTCCCACTCAGCTCTCTGCCTCCCATTGGTCCCTGAGGTCACATGAGGGCCTGGGGGCTGGAATTCCGAGTTGCGGCTCAGGCATTCCTCTCTCTCTCTCCCTTCCTTTAAATCGCCGGTCTGCCGAGCTCTGCCGGGCGGGCGAGCTCTGCTCTTTGAGCCTGGAGACAGGGAAGCGCCAGGCGGCTCCTCGGACGGTCACCTGGGATGTTTAGCCAGGTGCCCAGAGCCCCAGCTTCAGGCTGCTACAGTCTCAATGCCATGCCTTCTGAGGACCAGGAGATGTTCCTGAGATTCGATCCGATGGCTAGACGTTCCCCGTACCGGGTGAGCCGGATCCTAGCCCGCCACCAGCTAGTGACAAAAATCCAGCAAGGTAAGTCCCCCAGAGAAGCGAAAGCGTTGGAAGGCTGTTGCTGTTTCTAACGCCATGCCGGCCCAGTTTTCGGTGTTTGTTTTGTTTTGTTTTGCTTTGCTTACAATCTAGGGCGGCACAGCTTTGGGAAATCATTAGAAACTCCGGTTTTCAGCCATGGGTGACAGCGTTGTGCTGCCACGTGACCCCACACAGAGGTGCACAGAAACTTCAGGAGACGCAGGTGTGAGGGTTACACGCAGAACTCTAGGGAGAGTCCAACAGTGGGCGTCCGTCCGGTGTGCCTGGCCGCTTTTCCTGCAGGCACGTCGCCCTCTGTCAGCGCTCAGATGTGGACACTGCGCAGTAACCCGGAGCCGAGCCGTGGGAAGGTTTGCCAGCCTCGGAACAGCCCCTCCGCCGTTCAGACACAGGGAATGCCTAAAATTGCTGCCCAACAGCCTTAGGGTAAAGCAGATGGAAATGGTTTAGTTGGTTTTTCAGGAAATGGCTTTGGTGACAAGAGCGAGGAGATCTTTCTTTTCTGCAGATCATAAGCTGACAAGGAGAGCCACGTGTGTGTTTGTGGTCAGTGCAGTTGTTGGTGTTCTTCTGGTTAAAGGATAAAGCTGTCTGCCGACCTTGAAACAACCCTATGGCCTGCACCCGGCAGCACCAGCTTAGCAAGGGGCAGATGGCTCACAAGTGACCAGGTGCAATTTGTCTCCTTAATTGTAAGCTAATTATTTATATATATATATATA
>NW_006408790.1:535414-548623 GCF_000296735.1 Chrysochloris asiatica | reverse complement strand
TATATATATATATATATACACACACTGCTAACTGAAAAGTTGGCAGTTCAAACCCACCAGTCATTCCAAGAGAGAAAGATAAGGCTTTTTGCTCACATAAAGATTTACAGCCTTAGAAACTCTGGGCAGGGTCACTATGAGCCAGAATTGATTTGATGATAGTGAATTTGGTTTTGGTTTTATATATATATGTGTGTGTGTGTACAAGTTGTGTGTGTGTGTGTGTGTATATATATATATATGTATATTTTTATGTGTGTGTATATATGTATACCTACATACACACACACATATATATCAATAGCCTGGAAGTCACTAAAATTTAGGATTCTTAAAAGAAAGAAAGAACAAAAGATTGCACCATGCTCCTTCTCTTAAGTTAGGTCCATGCCATGGGGAAAGTTGAACATGCTTAAGAAGCCCCTGATTGCTAAGTGGTGGCCATTTGAAAGATACATCCACACATCCACATATAGACAATCCGTTAAGCACCCCACCCCTCCCAGACTAAATGAATAAATGCCATTCCTTAGTTATTAGGGCAATGGTACCTTGACCAGGGCTCAGTGAGAAAATGGTGTTGCGGAGTGTGAGGGGGAAGTTGAGTTTGTAATCACAGCACTGGGCTTGTTACAGTACCAGAAGGAAGAAGGTCGGGTGAGACTATTTCCTTGGAAAGTCGGATTTGTCTGCTGAGGTTCCGGAACTGGTTGTGTGTGAAGGGTGCTGTTCCTACCTAGTGGCCTGGCTTCAGGAAGGACATTATGTCATACCCTAAACCCCATGTGTGGCTCTGCATTGAATAGGAGTAGAAATCATCATTTCCCTGTGACTGGATTTGAAAGGAGATCTAACTGACAGGACAAACCTACTCGACGTGGCACTGAGAAATGACTGACAACAGTGTCTTTGCCATTATGGGTGTTGTGGTTGTGGTTGTGGCAGAGCAGAGCTGCCCCACGGGGTTTCCCGGGTTATATCATCGTTACGGGAGCAGATGGCCATTCCTTCCTCCTGTGCTGTCTCTGGCTGGGTTTGAACCGCCGATCTTTCGTTTAGCTGTCAAGCCCTTGGTGCTGTCCACCAGGCTCCTAATCATTCTGGATATAGGAGCTTAATCAATGTTTGGTGATACTCTGTGATTGATGATGCGTAACATGTAAAACCCACAGGGACCCTATGTTGTTGTTGTTGTTAAGTGCCGTCACTTTGGTTCTGACTTATAGTGACCCTATATAGGGATTCTGAAGAGCATCTGGTGGGTTAGAACTCCTGACCTTATGGCTAGCAGCCCAGTGCTGATCCTACAGTTTCACAGCCAAACTCCTGTTGTTAAGAGCTGTCAAGTTGGTTCCGACTCATAGTGACCCCGTATATGTTTTCCAAGGAGCGGCTATTGAGTTTGAACCTCTGACCTTGTGGCTGAAATCTATCTTTCAGTCCAGTGCTTATCCCACAGTGCCACACCAGGACTCCTTAGAGCCAGACAGGTGAGAAGACAGATGCAAAGGATTTCACTGGGCTGAGAGTCTTCAAGACAATCGTAGAGGGAGCTGACTGAACCTTCACTGTACATCACAGCTATTCTGAGACCTTTGTGTGTATTTCAGTGTATTCAATCTGCAAATAAAATCCTGTGTGTGCTCTATTAAACCCATTTTAAAGGTGGCCAGACAGAGGCGTGTGGAGTTTAAGTAACCTGTCTGTGGTATGACAGCAGTAGCTAGCATTTCTGTACCACGCTTGCTACAGCCTCTTAGGTTGTTTGTAGTTTGGACAATTAGCGCTGAAGTCATGGAGCTGAGATTGATTCATCTGAACTGTATGCTATCCCAAGACCTTTCAGACTTTGATGACCACAATGTGGCAAAGAACTGCATCACTGTGAGGCTTCCAGCCAGGTTTCAATCCCCCGAGTGGCTGGGACGGTCAGTATCTTCTAGTGCCTGTGGTCAGACTCCGGGTGGGCGCTGTAAGATCAGCACTGCGAACCACAAGATCAGCAGTTCAAACCCACCAGCTGCTTCCTACATCTTGTCGGCACTGACTTGACACCACTTCACAACAGTGACTGGGGCCAGGTGATTTCATTCCGAATCCGATGCCATCGAGTTGAATCTGACTCATAGCGGAACAGAACCACCCGTAGCATCTTTACAGATGAAGTCCCGGGGGGCACAGTGGTTAAGTACTCCGCTGCTAACCAGAAGGCTGGTGGTTTGAAGCCCCAGGGACTCTGAAGGAGGAAGCTTAGGCCATCAGCCTCTGTAAAGATGCTCTGTCCAATGGGGTCACTGCGAGTTCGAATCAACTCCACAGCTGTGGGGTTGGTGTTTTTTCAGGGAAAACTTTACAGAAGTAGACTGTTACAGCTTTCTTCTGAGGAGCGGCTGGTGGATTCTAACCAGCAACCTTACAGCTACTAGGCAGAATCTTAAACCACTGCGCCACCAGGGCCCCCGTCAGCGTTTGCCATCACCCAA
This sequence comes from Chrysochloris asiatica, assembly GCF_000296735.1. Taxonomy (NCBI): domain Eukaryota; kingdom Metazoa; phylum Chordata; class Mammalia; order Afrosoricida; family Chrysochloridae; genus Chrysochloris; species Chrysochloris asiatica. The sequence goes on along the minus strand of NW_006408790.1, from coordinate 546,140 downwards.
TGAAAGTGTATCAGGCCCCTGTTTTTTTATTTTGTTTCGTCATTCACCTAGCCTCCTCTTGAGATGAGACCCACCTCAGTGAGATGGCTAGCATGCCTGAGATGCTCCCATGTCTCCAGGAAACCAGCGGTTCTAGTTGGTCTACATTGGGGACACCCTCATCCTACAGAATTCTCATCTCCCGCTGCTGCTCTGGGGTGCGGTTTCCAGCAGGAGCCAGTTACTCCCGGCTGATCTCATCATGATGAGATCATGGATGGTTACATGGCAAGGACGTGATTCAACGGCAGATACACTCACAGGGAGGAAAACAAAGAGGGGAATGAAAGGCATCTTTGATGAGACACAGGATCAGCATGAGGCGCCCCAAACCCGGGATGAATCCAAACTTGCTCTTCTAGGGCGCGCGCCAAAACACACAGGGTTCTTTTTCCCTCTGCTTCTGGAGTGGGGTACCCAGCGAACAAGACGGAGCTGTTCACAAAGAGAGGGTCTTGTTTTGCGGAGTTCAAGTTCATCACAAGTCTCGTTGCTCATAATCCCCACCTCACATTCACTTGACTCAATAGGGAAATTGTTGTCAGGAGAGAGAATGGGAATACTAACCTCTCCCCCCAAAACACCCTACTGCCATCGAGTCCTGGTGTGGCATTGTAGGATACGGCACTGGACTGCAAGGTCGGTCTGAACCACAGGATTGGTGGTTCAAACTTATCAGCCGCTCCTTGGAAACCCAACACAGGGTCACTATGAGTCTTAACAATCCATTCCAACTCAGCGACCCTATGGGATCGAGTAGAACTGCCCCATAGGGTTTCTGAGACTGAGTCTTTACAGAAACAGACAGCCTTGGAGAAAACTGATGGGTTCAAACTGCTGCTCATTCGGTGAGCAGCTCGGCACTTGACCCATGACACCATCAGGGTTCCCCAATATTCCTTGGAATATTAGTGGTCCTTATTTCCCTCACGGGATTGGGTAAGAGACCAGATGCCGAGGAGGTAGGGAGGAATGTGGCAGGCCCAGGGAAGGGAGAGTTGTGTTTATCGTCTGATGTCATGGTGATGACTTATGGAAGGAGCCCTGGGATGCCGTGGGTAAGGCCTGGCAGAGGAGAACTGCCCCAGGCTCTACTGCTGGAGTCTTTACTGGAAGGGTCACAGGGCTTTCTCTGGACCTGCTGGTGGGTTTGAACTGCAGGCCGTTTGGCTAGCAGCCAAGCACTTAACCAGGATGCCAACAGGCAGGGCTCCTTTTTCTGTTTTTCCGGTTCGATAACCTTCCCTCTAGCTCAGTCAGTTGCTTTTGCAGATACAGTTTCTGAGGACCGGCTAGGGAGCTTGAACCACCGACCTTGCAGTTCAAACCAACCTGGCAGTCCAGCGCATTAACCCACAGCACTACACCAGGGCTCCATCCGAAACCGTAGCCAATCCAAATTAAAAACAACACAGTAGCTTTATAATATAGTATCAGTCAGTGGTTTCTGTGTTTCTGTGACTTGTAACGTGGAAATCAGATTTTAGATCTACCTCTGTGATCCAGCTCACTTCCTGAGCCTCCTTTTCTTCTTCCAAAAAATCAAGCGCTTGTTTTAAATCCCCTCTGAATCCCCCATCATATCTGTTGTTGTCTTTGACAGCTTCAAGCACTTCTCCATTTATATGGTAAGATGCTAGAATCTTCATGGTCTTATCATCAGCTCTGTAGGAACACTAGGAAGTGCAGGCTTAGGGACTACTCACATGCTTGGTAAAATTCTCACCTTCCACGTGGGACGCCGGTTCGATTCCTGCCCAGGAATCCTCATGCTCAGCCAACACTGGTCTGTCCGTGTGGCTGTGCTACTGAGCAGGTTTCAATGGAGCAGCCAGACTCTGAGAGACCAGGAAAAAAGGCCTGGCAACCGACTTCTGGAATTCAGTCAGAATCACCAAGTTCTAATGATGGGAATGGCACAGGACCAGCGATTGCTCTGTTCTGCTACCTATGGGAGTCATTGTGAGTCGAGCTGACAGGCAGCGAACAGCAACACAAGAAAATTAAAAAGGAAACTTGTAGCAGCCTGCTTTCTTGGGCATCCAGGCCTGTGAGGCCGAGAGGTTGCATGTCTGGCTATCGCGAGGGCTGTGGGGTCTGAGGGTGCCTCTCTTCTTGTTAGAAGCTACTTTTAGCAGAAAGGGAATTCATGACTGAAGCTTGGCTTTGCATTTTCATTGTCTCCATTTTTGTAGTTTCTGATGCTTGTTTGAGACTACTTTACAGAGAGCAGCAGAGGTAATGTTGCTGTTGTTGTTACTGTGTGCCGTGGAGTTGGTTGAGACTCGTAGCAACCCTGTGTAGGGTTTCTGAGAGTGACTGGTGGATTTGAACTGCTGACCTTTAGGTTATCAGTCCAGTGCTTATCCTGTAGTGCCAGAGGGGAATACACTGCCCTCTCTGTTCCCAGGAACCCTGGTGGAGCAGTGCTTAAAGCACTTGACCGGGAACTGGAAGATGGGAAGTTTGAACCTACGAGCTTCTCTGTAGGAGAAACATGTGTCAGCTGCTCTCAGAGACACTGACAGTCTCGGAAACCCTAGGGTTGCTTCTGCTTGTCCTGTAGGATCGCTGAGTGGGATTTGCCGATAGTGGGTTTTCTCTGGGTGTGTGTTCCCAGAGAACACCAGTGGGTCTCCCTGATGTCTCTACCCTTACTGTTCCATCAGCTGGATCTGGGGGATTGGCCCGGCCTCAGGGGTGAGTGTTCCCCACCCCTGTACATGCGACCACCACCATTGAAGTTATCCTCAATTCAATGGTCGTTTGTTCTTTCTAAGACACTCTACCTTCAGCTCTCACCCCACTCCCTCCAGAAGTGAAGGGAGGCTGGAAGGAAGGCAGGAGGGTGGCTGGAGGGAAGACTGGAGGGAGGCTGAAGGGTTGAAGGGAGACAGGAAAGAGATGAGTGTCCATCACACAAGCTCTTGCGCAGACCATGCCTCGGTGCGGACTTCTATTCAGCGGCGGGTCACTGAGGTTGTTGCTAAGTGTCATGGAATCAGCTGTGACTCAGAGTACCCCATGTAGACCCCAGAACTGTAGAACAGCCCCGACAGGGTTCCCCAGATTGCAGTTTTATGGGAACAGATCACCAGGTCTTTGTCCTATGGAGCCCCAGAGTGGATTCAAATCGCTGACCTTTCGATTTGCAGCCCAGCACTCAACTGTTGTGCCACCAAGTCTCCTGGTTCATGGTGGGCCCCGTGTATAAAGGATCCTGTTTAACCAAAAGTTACAGGACAATCTGCCACGAACTTTGAGTAACATGCACACAGCTATTACATAGTAAGAATGGCAAAGTAAATGGTGAAAGCTGAAGGGAATTCGCCAACGCGCAATGTGCTTGTCCACATGAAAGGTTCGAGCGTTTAACTTCAGTAGTTCCCTGCTCCAACTTCCATCTTAGACACAAGAATCCTGATTGTGCTGTAGGGTAGACACTGGGCTACTAACCAAAAGGCTGGTAGATCAAACCCAGCAGCCACCCCACAGGAGGTCTATGAGGCCATCTGCTCATGTACAGACTTACCGTCTCAGAAACCTTGAGGAATTGTGAGTCATCATGGACTTGAGAGCAGTGGAGCTAGTTTGTTGGGAACTTATAAACACACGACTCGAATGCAGATGATGAGGATGCAGATCGGGGCATGTAACTATTGTCGTCTGCCGTGGAGTCAGTCCCGGCTCACCGCTACCCCGCACAGGGTTTCTGACGCTACTGCAAATCTCTACGGAAGCAGAAAGTTTCACCTTTCTCTTGAAGAGCAGCTGGTGGATTCGAACTGCTAACTCTGCTGTGAACAGCACAATGCGTAATCCGCAACGCCACCAGGGCCCCAGGGATACATAATTGTTGTTGTTGTTGTTAGGTGCCATCAAGTCAATACTGACTCATAGTGACCTTGTGCACAACGGAACAAAACAGCCCCGTCCTGCACCAAGCTCACAATCGTCGCTACGCTTGTGCTTTGTAAATTACAGTGTAGTTTACCGAGGACAACAGAAGGATGAGGCTGTCGGCTCCTGTACAGACGACAGACTTGAAACTCTATGGGGGCGTTCTACTGTCCTATAGGGTCACTAAGAGTCAGAATGAACTCAACTACAGTGGGATTCTCCCCCCTCCCCCGCCCCCAAAGAAATGGTAAGGTGGGAATCAAATTCCAGTTCTAGCTCTGTCTAGTTAAGTGTATGTCTCAGTCTCTCTGCCCTTTCTTTTCTCCTTCCATAACATAAAGGGTTTGCAGGAAACAATCTCTTTAGAGCCCCGAGGTGATGCAAACAGTTAGCATGCTTACCTGTTACCAGAAACTAGTGAGTTCAAGACTACTCAGAAACATTCGGAAGAAAGGAGTGGATGTCGACTTGGAAAGATCTGCCATTGAAAACCCACGGAGCACAGTTCTATATATGCTGGAGTTGGAGTTGATTTACCAAGTGCTGATTCAAGTTCCTGTCGTCTCTAAAATTCCGGGATTCTCTGCTGGCAAGTTTTACCCAAAGAGAGAGATGTTTCTTAGTTATGCTTTCCTTATTGTGCTATTCAAGGAGCCTTGGTGATACAACTGTTAAGCACCCAGCTGATAACCTGAAGTCAGTGGTTCAAACCTATCCAGGGGCTCCACGGGAGAAAGAGCTGGCGATCTGCTCCCAGAACGGCAGCCTGAAAGTCTACGTGAAGCAATTCTATTGTGAGTCACATTTGATTTAATGACACTTAGCACCAGCACCCACTGGCCGTGTAACCCTGGAAACGTTCCTATATGCGCTCTTTAAACTCTGAAGTGAGGAAAACAACAATGCTGCCATAGAGTGATTACGTGAGGAATCCTGGCAGCATAGTGAGTTACATGTTGGACTGCTAATCACAAGGTCAGCATTTCTAATTCATCAGCCTCTCCAAGGGAGAAAGACGAGGCTTTCTGCTCCTGTAAAGATTTACAGCCTCGGAAACCCTATACAGGGTCACTATGAGTCAGAACCAGCTCCACGGCACACAACAACAAAGGGACCATGGGACGGTGAGGAGTAAAGTCCCTATGGATATAAAACCGCTGCTACTGTGTGGGCGCTTACAGCTTCACTGTGCTCAATATATGGACACCACCGTGTTACCCAAGAGCCCTGTGCCACCAAGGATAAGCGTTCAGCTGAGGACTGAGAGGTGATGGCTGAAACACACCCAGAACTCGGAGGAATAAAAGCCTGGTGATATGCGCCCACACAGAGGAAGCCTAGGGTACCTCGCAGGGCAATTCTTGTCTGTCTCATCGGATCTCTGGGTTCAAATTGACCTTGCAGTCTAGTGCTTATCCTTCAAGGTCACACCAGTCATAGATGTGTATATAGTGCCACAATACATGACAGCCTAGGAAACCCTATGGGGCAGTTCTACTCCATTACACCAGGGGGCGCTGTGAGTGGATGATCTATAAGAGTATATACGAGTATATAGTGACACAGTAGATGACAGCCTAGGAAACCCTGTGGGGCAGTTCTCCTCTGTTACACCAGGGGGCGCTGTGAGTGGATGCTCTATAACAGTATATACGAGTATATAGTGACACAATAGATGACAGCCTAGGAAACCCTGTGGGGCAGTTCTCCTCTGTCACTCAGGGGCTCTATGAATTGGAATCAACTCCAGGGTAGTGGGTTTATGAAAGGTTGAGCTCCTGGGTAAATCTGGGAATGGTCCTCTGCTGCTACAGCTAGTTCAGGACATTTCTGGCTGCTGGGAAGTGGAGCCACCACCCACAGGAAAGGTGCAGGAAGCTCTGGAGGAGGGTGACGTCCTCCCAGCTCTGGCCGATGTGAACGATGTGAATGAGAACCACATGTGGCCGAAGGTTGGGGCTCTGAGTCCGTTTCTGATCATCTGACCCAGACTTACTTTTGGTTACATCGTCTCTCTGTGTATGGTTATTGTTGTTGTTATTGTTAAGTGCCATCAAGCCGGTTCTGACTCATGGTGACCCTGTAGGGTTTCTGAGGAGTGCCTGGTGGTTTGAAAACGCTGACCTTGCAGTTAGCTGTCCAGTGATTATCCTATCGCACCATACCAGGATTCGAGTAAAGTGAATTGGTGGATAATTTTAATTAGTAAAATCTGTTGATTTTCATTGTCTAAGCAATTCATCAACTCCTTCAGAATGCTTGCAAATTTTGCCTTAAAGTATTTATCTGCCAGCTGGCAACGAGATCATGTGTTAGTGTCGCCAATATGAAACCAAACCAAGCCCACTGCCATGGAGTCTATTCCGACTTAGAGAGACCCCATCAGACAGAATACAGCTGCCCCGAGGGTTTCCGAGACTGCAACCTTCACGGCAGGACCTGACTGCCACATCTTTCTCCCGTGGAGCGGCTGCTGAGTTTGAACTGCCCACCTGGCATGTAGCAGTCCAGTGCTCATTCTACAACGTCCAATGATGCTTTGTGAGAGAGACCTACAAACCTGCAAACACTGGCAACAGAATGTGCAAGGACTTAGTTACACCTTGTAGCCGTAATGGAGCCCTGGTAACCCAGCGTCTAACTGTAGGGTCAGCGATTCAAACCCACCAGCTGCTCCGAGGGAGACTAATAGGACAGCCTTTAAAGTCCTGTGGGAGAGTTCTACTCTGTCTTCTATGGTTGATACCGTCAGAATCAACCTGAGTTTGGTTTTTGATTGGTCTATCCTAAACCCCTTAGCTGTAAAGCCACTCTGGACCATTTTCATTCACTTAAGAATAGTGAAGAAAGGGCAGAACTGCAGAAGAAAGACCTGGCTATCTGCTCTTGTCAAGATGTCAGCCTAGGAAACCCTGTGGGGCAGTTCTCCTCTGTTACACCAGGGGGCGCTGTGAGTGGATGATCTATAAGAGTATATATGAGTATATAGTGACACAATAGATGACAGCCTAGGAAACCCTGTGGGGCAGTTCTCCTCTGTCACATGGGGGCGCTGTGAGTCCAAATTGACTGGACAACACACAACAACAGCCAGAACTGGTTTTGTTATTTGTTTTCTCATGACATTGGGAGGCAGCTGTGTGGCATAAATGGTCAGCAGTGGTCTGCTCACCTAAAGGTTGGCCACGGAGTGGTGTGGTTGAAGAAAGATCTGGCAATCTGTTTCCATGAAGGTCACAATCTAAAAAACCCAGAGGGCCAATCGTACACTGTCACATGGTGTCACTATGAGTCGTAATCAACTTGAGGACATCAACAGCTACAACAAACAGGGCAGGTTTGATGTCTAAATCATGTGGAAATGCAAACACTCCTTCTTTGAAAAGACATGAATAATTCCCATTTCTGAGATGCTTAGGATCCCGAGGAATTTTAAATAGGGCACCTGGGCTTCAAAAAGAAAGTCATTAGAAAGAAATCCGAAATGTCTGGTGAGACGGTTAAATGATACCATGGCAAGTGGCAGGGCCCTGGTGGTTCCGAAGGTGGACAGAGGCAGAGCTGAGGGAAGTGCATGAGCTGGACACACGCTGCTAACACTCAGGTGACCAGTGCAAAAAGGACTGGGCCTGAGAAAGAACCGGGCAGTAAAACTGTAGCCAACTACCACGTTGGGATTTTGAGCTAAGGAAGGCATCCTCCTTGTGGGTGCCAATGACCCTCTTTCTGGTGGGAAATCCCAGGCCGGATGGGACAAGCTGGCAGCTGGAATTCAGTCTCTGTAAGAACAGGGTCCCTGCATGTGTGCTTGAAGTCACCAAATGACACAGAGGAAAATGTGCACGTTGTCACTGCCCTGTTTTCCTCCGACCCACAGTGCCCCCATGCAAACAGAATGAAGGGGTCAGTCCCCAGTCCTGTGCCATTGTGACCCACCGGGTTTTCAGTGGCTGATTTCTTTATAGCTTGCCAGGCCTTTCTTCCTGGTCTTAGTCTGGAAGCTGCACTGCAACCTGCTGAGTAGCACAGCACACACAGCCTCCGTGGACAGACGGACAGGCTGAGCATGAAGGACACTGTCCGGGAATCGAACCCGGGTCTCTCACGTGGGAGGCGAAGGTTCAAGCACAGAGCCACAAAAGAGGTCATGGAAAATGGAGCTAAAGAATCCTGGAAGCTTTTCCGGGAGCTTTTTGAAGCCCCCTCATGTATATGTGTATTTATGGGGAGCACAGTGGCTCTGTAAGGTAAACACTGGACTGCAAACCACAAGGTCAGCAGTTCAAGCTCACTAGTCGCTCTTCAGGAGAAAGATGAGGCTTTCTGCTCTCACAGAGATTTATAGCCTCAGAAACCCTACACAGGGTCACCATGAGTTGGACCTGACTCCACGACACTTAATGAGAACAACAACAGTGGATATGTGTATGGGTATATATGATGGCGAGTGTATGCTATGGAGTCAGCTCCAACTCATAGCGACCCTCTATAGGGTTCCCAAGGAGTGGCTGGTGAGCTGGAACCACCAACCTTGCAGTCCGGTTCATTAACTCACAGCACCACACCAGAACTCTCTCTCTATATATATATATATATGCATGTATACACATATAAGGAGTCCTGGTGTGGCGCTGTGGGTTAATGCACCAGACTGCAAAGCCATTTGAACTGCAAGGTTGGTGGTTCAAGCTCACCCGTCACTCCTCAGAAACCCTATACAGGGTCGCTATGGGTCGGAACCAACTTGACGGCACTTAACAACAACATAGACATATAAGCACATGTACTCATATTTGAGTCCATAGTCCTATTTTCCTCTGATGGACCCTGTGTGAGAGTGGAGCTGTCATCTTTACAGAAGCAGATCACCAGGTCTTTCTTCTGCAGCACCACTGCGTGTGTCCAAACTACCGATCTTTCCGTTAGCAGCCGAGCACTTAGCCACTGTGCCCCTTGGGCTCCTTCTGAGAGTTTTACTCCCCTAAAATGATTTCTAATATTCAGACAGTTGCTGGAGGGAAGAAAACAGATTCACAGACTGTGGTGTAGTGAATTCTGTAACGTCTCTTCTAGCCATAGCCTGACTCCCACCAAACGACGTTTGTGCCCTGCTGGTTTGGGTAAGACAAGGTGGGAGAAGACACTAGTGGGATGACGGGATGCAGCTGTGGATATGAGCAGAGGTCACTGTAATTGTGAAAACTTGAACCTCTAGCACGGGTTTAAAATGAACCATCTCAGAAGCAAGTTGGTAGTCGATGCCACATATTGTTACACAAATCCAGCAAAGAATGATATTCCAGCCAAGGAGCCTTCAAGTTTCAACTGTAAGAGAAAAGGAAGACTCTAATGCTTTGATGTACGTGTTTTCCACTAAATGCATTTCTCAAAATAAAGAATTAAAGCAACTGTCAGCACCAAATTGTTTGGCCCAAAGGAGCCCTAGAGGTGAATGGTGAGTGTTCATCTGCCGATATAAAGGCTGGTAGTTTATAAACTCCCAGAAGCTCTGCAAGAGAAAGACCGGGTGATTGGTGCCTCTGAAGATGGCTGCACTGCTCTGGCACATGCATTGCTGTGAATCACAACTGCCTGTGGGTTTGGTTTTGGGTTTTGCAGCAACTCTGGTGACACCAAGGCTAAGTGCTCAGTTGCTAACCAAAAGCTTGACAGTTCGAGCCACCTATCCACTCCACAGGAGTAGACTTTGGCGATCTGTGCACTGAAGGTGGCTGACTAGGGCACTCTGGTTTGTACCTGTTGGTCCTGCAGAGGCCTGTGAGAGCCGGATCTCCACCGGACCGCCCTGTGTTCCCGGGTCTCACAATTTCCCCCTTTGACAAGGTGCTATCTTATCACCTTTCTGTGACTCATTTTCATGGAAAATACTCTAATTCTCCTTTTCTGACAGGTTTCCGCCTGACCCAGGCTCTGGCTCTGGCAGGTTGTACTAAAATGAGGAAGCTAGGCTTTGAGCTACTACAGTTTGTGAATCATTGATGAACCAGTGGGTGGTTCAGATCCGGGGTTTCCTTTTGCTTTAGAGGAAACAACTTGCTCACCTCCAGCATCACAGTGAGCTTCTGACACAGCTCCTGCCCGTCTGTCTGTCTCTCCTGAGGTCTCTCTGTCACCTTGCTCTCCTCCCCCACCTTTGGTCCCTCACCCCAGCCAAGCCTGGCTGCTGCACCTTCCTCCCTGCTGGATTATTTGCTTTGTCCCCTGATGTCAGGACCAGTGTCCAGCTGACACAAGCGATTCTCAGTTCACTCACCTCCAGGCTGCTGGACCTCGTGGTCCACGTGAGCCGTGCTCCTGGGCTGGGATGGAGGTTCTCCCACCTTGTCCCCAGCATGAGAAGAACTTGGCCTTGAGAATGGAGCCCAGGTTACCAGCAGAATTTATTAGTGTGTATGCCCTGGTGTGAGGCTGAGGGATGAGGACAGGATTGCTAACCGCAAACCTGGTGGTTCAAGCCCACGAGCAGCTCCTCAGAAACCCGATACAGGGTTGCTGAGTCTAAATTGACTGACTTCACAACAGAAACATGTGCATTCCAATAAAACATATTAGTCTAGGAATTGGTCATTTGTCTTCGTAAATTTCATGCAAAATTTTTTAGCTTGAGAGACAGGTTTAAGCCTGTATGACTTTAACACATTCTGACTCGTAGCAACCCTATCTGACATAATAGAACTGCCCCACAGGGTTTCCTAGGCTGTCATCTATTGTGTCACTATATACTCATATATACTCTTATAGATCATCCACTCACAGCGCCCCCTGG
>NW_006408790.1:525012-535085 GCF_000296735.1 Chrysochloris asiatica | reverse complement strand
ATATATACTCTTATAGATCATCCACTCACAGCGCCCCCTGGTGTAACAGAGTAGAACTGCCCCACAGGGTTTCCTGGGCTGTCATCTGTTGTGTCACTATATACTTGTATGGTGGTAGTGGCTGTGTGCCGTGGAGTCGGTTCAGACTCATAGTGACCCTAAGCAGGGTTTCCGAGGCTGTAAATCTTTATGGGAGCAGAAAGCCTCATCTTTCTCCCATGGAAGAGCTGGTAGTTTTGAACTGCTAACCTGAGGTTAGCAGCCCAGTTCATAACCATTACGCTACCAGAGCTCCTAGTATATCATCCACTCACAGCACCCCCGTATGATAGAGTAGAACTGTCCCATAGGATTTCTAAGGTTGTCTTCTTTATAGAAAGGCCCTGGTAGTACAGTGGGTTAAGTGTTGGCCTGCTGACCAAAAGTTCAGCAGTTCAAACCCACCAACTCCAACAAAGGAGACAGATGAATCTGTTTGTTTATAATGAATTCGTCTCAGAAACCCTATGTGACAGGCCTACTGTCTTATGAGGTCGCTGTGAGGTGGAATCAGCTCCCTAGCAGTGGGTTCTGTAGGTTTTAAGTTGAACATCTTGTAAGTAGCAGAGCGGGGTTTTACATTCCAGTCTGTGTGACTGGGGCTTGTGTGTTTCGCCCTCATATCAGATGGTGGACACGTTTACTGTGAGCCCAGGGGGGGTTTAGTTCATCATCACAGACCTGCTGTGGGGCTGGGGGGTGCACACAATACAGGGAGACTCTGTCAGGGGGGTTACCCCAGAATGACTTGTGTCAAATATGTGTTGTGTTTTATTAGGGATGTATCATTTCGGATAAACCTGGCCCCGCAGTTAGTTATAACAACAAAAACCTGCCCAGTTTGTAGGAATTTGATGGAGTTCTGGTGTGGAGCTGCAGGATAATACACTGGATTGCAAAGTCGGTTTGAACCGCAAGGTCAGGAGTTCAAACTCACCAGCTGCTCCTCGAAAAACCTGTATATGGTCTCTATGAGTGGGGATCGATTTGATGGCACTTAACGACAACAACGAACTCTGGTCAGAGCTGTCATTATAACCCAGTTACAGGGACGTTTCAAATCATGTGGTTTCACTGTCATGCACTACAAGTACCCGATGGTGTTTTCTTGATGCTGGTATTTTTACAGTTGTTGGTTTTGTTCCATTTTCAGATTTTTAGCTACAATATTGTGAAATAAGTAACATTTGTGAATCTATTTCAATAACTTTTTTGAGACTGAAGTAATCACTAAAGGAAACGGAGAAAACGTCCAAAAGATTTCCGCTCGGTTACTGATAACATTGTTAGTAATAATGTTGTAATTCAATGTAGTAAGAGTCTAGAAAACAATGTTATTGTTTAAAGAAAACAAACCAACCCTCTGTCACTGAGTGTATTCAGAGAGAGTATAACTAACTGCTCCTTAGCGTTTCCAAGACTATCAATCTACAGGGGGAGGCTGGTTCTGCCAAGGAGCGGCTGGTGGGTTTGAACTGCCAACACCATTGTATTCTAACTACTGTATGCTGCCCTCTGGTGGGCTAGCTGTGTCCAAATTCAGTGTCAGAGCTGCAGCCTTCAGGCGTTGGGCCAAGAATCCAGTGAGGCTTATCGCAGTTGTTAAATGCTTTCGAGTTGGTTCCAACCCATTACCCTGTTTAGGGTTTCCAAGGAGTGGCTGGTGAGCTTGAACCACTGACCTTGCAGTCCAGCGCATTAACCACAGTGCCACACTAGGACTCTCTAGCAAGGCTAAGTAGATGCCAGGGCAAAAGAGAGAAGGAGAAATTCCTCCACCCTCAACCTGCTTCGCCACTTCTCACCCTTCTTCCTGGAAAAGGCTGGGGGTGGAGGACCCTCTCTCCCCACAGTCTCCTAAGGGCCCCATCCTGGTCACCGTCCGGAGTGGGGATTGGATCTGACCTATGTACTCTGAATTAGGGCAAGTAGAATTCTCCCCTCTTTCCCAAGATGAACATGAGGGTCTCCATTTTTGGAGACAAGTCCTAGGTGCAGACTCTCCCCCAGATCCCACCCCCTACCCCCAGAGTTTCCAATTCTGACCCAAGTCCCGTCCCGTCCCAGTAAAACTAGAATGATCGCTGATGTTCTCTGTGCTCTTTGCTACAAACAGTAGCCAGTCTGAAGAAAATACCGATGTTCTGCCAACTTCTGCTGTTTGTGAAATTTTGCCAGAAGCAAAACAGGATCAAAAAATTATAAACAGGCCTCCTCCCCAACTGGCCAAGTGGCTATTTACAAGAAGAGATTGATGCACTGCCTGCCTCGGTATGAACACTCAGGAAAGGGGGTTTTGAAAGAAGAGGTTCACACTTGGGGTATTTGCCCGTGATGTGAGGTTTTCACACTTAACCTGGTTTCCAGAGCTACAGTCTAAATTGCGCTGCCCCTGCAAAAGTCCTATCCATCTAGACTGAGGGGAAGATAACCTTCGACGGGACCCCAAGAAGCTGGTAGACAAAAGAACAATGTGGGCTGGAAGTGGAAAATCTTGAGACCCAGGGGAGAGAAAATCTGAGCCTAGGGCAACCCGGGAACCTGAAATACTGCAGGGCTAGGTGCCCGGACACCTGTCCCCCAGCTAACCAGGTGGCCACCAACACTCAGTCAACCTCTAGGTGCCTCCATTTCTTCATCTGCTCAGTGGGAGTCATAGCCGCCCCTGCTGCTATTCAGTACGACTGAGGATACAGTGTTGTTCCTGGGTGCCCTACGTGTGTCAGAGAAGAGATGTGTGCCATGGGGTTTCCTTTTCTTTCCGACCCTCCCCCCCCCCAGAGTCCATTCATTCCAATATATATTTTAAATGTTGTAAGAATACGTACAGAAAAACACAAAAGTTTCTGCACATACCACTTAGTGACACAACGTACTTCGAATTGTATAATGTTCTCACCTCCTTTTTCAAGGTTTCCATGAACATGAATTCTTTGCCCCGTTTCCCATCTGACTCTGGAGTTGCTATAGTCCATTTGATCTCTCTGTAAGAGAGTTCTTACAGAGCATGGTGCTCAAGGTAGACATTGTGACTATCTGTTGTTTGGTTTAAAGAAGACTTCATGGGGATATTTTTGGCATAAGGTTTAAAGATTATTTGAGGGCAGAAGTTCTAGGGATTCATCCAGTCTCCATGGGTCCATAAACTCTGGAGTCCATGAGAATTTAAAATTCTGCTCCGTGTTTTCCCACTTGTGATCAGGATTATTCTTTGAGATATTTGACTATAACGTCCAGTCATTTGTTCTGTCTTTTGTTGTATGTGGTTTTGTTTGATATTAGATAATCTATTGTTGAAAGCCTGCCCTGATAGCATTGAGTCTGCTTTTATTCTAAGAATTGTATGGCTTTAGTTTGCACATTTTGATCCTTAATCCATTGGAATTCGTTTTTGTATATGGTGTGAGGCATGGATCCTGTTTCTTTTTTTTTTTTTTTTTTTGCATGGGGGAATACGAATGTCTCAGCAACATTATTGAAGAGACGACGCTTCTTTTCCTATCAAATAGACTGAACAAATTCAGTTGACCATGGATGTGTGGGTTTATTTCTGGGCTCTCAGTTCCACTCCATTGGTCTGTACGTCTGTTGTTCTACTGGCACCGGATTGTTCTGGTTACTGTAGCTGTATGTTGTTGTTGTGAAGTGCCGTCGAGTTGATTCTGACTCATAGTGACCCTGTATAGGGTTTCCAAGGAGCAGCTGATGAATTTGAAACACCGACCTTGTGGTTCAAACTGATCTTGCAGTCCAGTGCTTTATCCCACAATGCCACACCATGGGTTTAAAATCAGAAAATGTCAATTTTCCTGCTTTATTTGCCTCTTTTTACAATTGCTTTAGCAACTCAGGGCCTTTTGGCATTCCACATAAATTTGAGCATTGATTTTTCTATTTCTATAAAGAAGGCTGTTGAAATTTTTATTGGAATTGTGTTTAATCTACAGATCGCTTTGTGTGGTATTGACATCTTAATATTATCTTCCAAACCATGAACATGAAGTATCCTTCCATTTATTTAAATCTTCTGGATCATCTCCCAGCAGTATCTTATAGTGTTCATTGTTGTTGCTGATAAGTGCTGTTGAGTTGACGCTGACTCACAGTGGCTTGTAGGTTTGAACCGCCGACCTTGCGGTTAGCAGCCGAGAGCTTGTCTACAGTGCCACACCAGGAGTTCACAGTTTTCATTAGACTTTCATCTAGTCTTTCAGGTCCTTGGCTAGATCTATTGTTTCTTCGAAATTTTATTCTTTTCTTTGCAAATGAAATTGTTTCCCTAATTTCCTTTCAGATTTCTCATTGTTGTTGTATAGAAAACCAACTGATTTTCATCTGATGATCTCGTTCGTACCTTGCAATGTTTCTAAATTCCTCTATTAGCTCTAGAAGTTTTATCCATGGGGCTAATTTTTAGGAAGATGACCTTTTTCCCTAGATGCCTGTGGGTGTACTCAAACCTCCCACCTTTGGTTGCTAAAATACAGGAGCCAGATAGAGCAAGATCTGGTTCGTGGAGCTGGATACAAAACCCTACTCCACTACTTTATCTTCTGTAAGAGTATTTATATTACGTAGTAACTGATAGATCACTCCTCAAAAACATGAGAACCGCAACAGCGTGGTGATGTGTGTTGGGTGTTTAGTTGGTCCCTGTCTTAGTTCTCCACTGCTGCTTTAACAGAAATACCACACATAGATGGCTTTAGCAAACAGAAATGGATTCCCTCACAGTTTGTTGTTGCTGTTGTATTAAGTGCTGTGGAGTCAGTTCGGTTTCTGAGGAGCAGCTGGTGGGTTTGAACCACCACTTTAAGATTCAAATCTACTTTACGGTCTAGTGCTTATCCTATAGCGCCACACCAGAAGAAGTCCAAATTCCGAGCGCTGGCTCTGGAGAAAAGTCCTTGTGACCTCTCAGCATCTGAACGCCCAACATTTCCTGGAGATCTCATGTGTCTTGGCATCACTCTTTCCCTGGATCTGGGAGCGATCTGGGAGCTTCACAGTGTTCCACTTTCGGCTCTTCTTTCTTGGTGATTGTAGGTCCTCTGAGCCCAGCTCACTTCTCTCTTCTTTTATATCTCAGAAGAGATTGACTCCAGATACAACCTCATCATGTGGATTGGCCTCTTTAATGTCCTGAGAGTGAGGGTTTACAGTACATTGGATAATGGTATCACATCATGGGGTGAGGGCCATCTTAACTATTAAACCAGTGAAACGGTGGCCCAACCAAGTTGCCACAAAACCGTAACACTTTTCTGCCACTCTGAGGTGTACATTTTTACTCAGCTAAAAATGGATCCGTGTCCCCGTTAGCCCGGAAGAGAGTAAGGAAAGCCTTGTAAAGTGAAGAAGGCCTTTATGTTGTGGGCCCACACATTGTGAGAGTTGTTCACTTCCAGCTCAGAACTGGGCTTCCTGTCCCGGGCCAGGCTTTGTGGGCCTGATTGTTCCTGTATGTGGGAGGGCCTGGGGCGGTGGCTGTCCAGCTAGATGGAGGCCTGCGGGACTCACTGGGGTCACAGCTGATTGTCGGCCTCTGGAAGGAACTGTCCAGACTCTCTGTGGACGGCAGGATGTGCATAGGCTGGTCTGGAAAGTCTCAAGAAAGTGAGGCCACAGGCAAAAAGTAGCCCACATTTTACAAACATCCCACCAAAGCCTCAGAGTTGTGTGCCCAGGGTTCTGATATCAGTTTGACTTTGTTTGTTCTAACTTGCGTCCGTGTGCAGGACGGGGTGGGTGGAGATTCCAGTGAAGGGGCAGCTGCTATGCTGAGACATGTGTAAAAGTCTTTGGAAATCATAGCACACTATTGTTGTTGTTGTTGTTGTTATAGTGACCCTGTGTGATGGCAGCAGAACTCCCATACTCAGTCATGGGATTTCCTAGTCTGGAATCTTTACTAAGGAGCCCTGGTGGCATCAAGGCGTTGGGCTGTTAACCACAAGGTCAGTGGTTCAAACCCACCAGCCTTTGTCTGCTTCCATAAAGATTTACAGTCTTAGAAACCATATGCAACACAGTAAACACTGGATGCCAATCACAAGGTCAGTAGTTCAAACCCACACCCCCACACCCCCAGCTGCCCTTTGGGAACCCTATACAAAGTCACTCTGAGTACTAGATGACAACAACATCGGGCTACTATGAGGCACTGACTTCATTAGGAGGCTTTTTATCTCTACAGGGTTCAGTTACCGGGCCTTTCTCTCACAGCGCTGCTGGGTGAGTTTGCACTACACCAATCTTTCAGTTAGTAGGTTACTTTCTTAAAAACCTTTGTGATTGTTGGGTGCCATCAAGTTCATTCCATCTCATAGCACCCCCGTGTGCTACCAGAGCTCCTTTATACACTCATATATAGGGAGCTCTGGTAGTGTAGTGGTTATGAATCGGGCTGCGAGTCTCAAAGTCAGCAGTTCGAAACTACCAGTGGTTCCATGGGAGAAAGATGAGGCATTCTGCTCCCGTAAAGATTTACAGCCTCGGAAACCCTGTACAGGGTCACTATGAGTTGGAATCGACTCCACGGCACATAACAACAGCAACAACAACATATACTCTTATAGATCGTCCACTCACAGCACCCCTGTATGACAAAGTAGAACTGCTCCATTGGTTTTCCTAAATGTCCGATAGATGTCCGGGTCTTTCTCCTGTGGAGCTGCTGGTGGGGTTCAAACTGCTGACATTTCGAGTAACAGCCAAACACTCAACTGTTATACCACCAGCTCACCTTCCAGCACACTGTACAAAGGGTTACTTTGGGGACCATCTGGGGATTTCTGGAATGAAGTGCAACTGGAGGGCTAACTTGAATAAAGAGCTTGCTTGCTAGAGGAACTCCCAAGTTGAAGGAACTACGCCCCCAAACGATTTGCTTCCAAACACCTGGAGCCCAGGATTTAAGTGATGAGGTGAACCTAACTTTGCTCCACCCCCCACAGGTATGTGCTGCCCCAGGGGCCCCTGCAGCTTTGGCTCAGCAGAGCGGAGCACATTTCTTGTTGATACCTGGCCCTTCTCTGTAAGCAACAGTGTAGATAAACCGCCTGGTGATACAAAGGGCGTTAATCATTTGACATGGGAGCTGAGTAGCTCTCAGATCCTTCCTCTATCAGGGAAAATATCTTCCACGCTCTTGTTTTCTTTTTGTTCCCTTCGGCTCTGGGAAGATGGATCATTTATAAAACCTGGGGTTTTCTCACCTTCAGCTCTGGGAAGCTAGATCGCTTCTGAAACTTGGGGTTTTGTGGGGAAAACAGGTGTTGCTGAAAGGCATGTTAGTCAGATCCAGGGTCAAAGTCCTAGTTCCCAAAGGAGCCGCTGGGTGACTTTGAAAAGATCCCAAGACTTGTGTAAGTCTGTCTCCTCATGGAACTCGAGAGTCAGACATTGACCTCATGGAGTTATGGTTGAGAATCCAGTGTTCCAGTGTCTCGAACTCATAACTCTTCTGGACCTGGGGTCCCTGCCCTCTGAAGCTCCCAGATCCAGGGGAAGTTTGATGCCAAGACACCTGGAGATCTCCAAGGGATGCTGAGAGCCGACAGAGAGAGAGTCTTCCCCTAGAGCCGGCATCCTGAATTTGGCCTTCTAGCCTCGTAGGTAACCTGTGAGAGGGTAGATTTCTGGTTGTTAAAGCCGTCCACTTGTGGTATAGCTGTACCAGAAAGCTGAGATACCAGATCTAAGTCTGTATTTCCCTCTGCCCAAGGCTCCCCTTGACAGCTGTCATTGCTGTGGTCAGAAGTGGGTGGCTGGGGGTGGGGAGATGAAACAGACCCGTGAGGGGTGAGGACTATATATAATGTGAAACTTCATAAAAATGTAGTGTGTCCAGCTCCTAACTTCTCTCCCCATGTTTTTGAGATTTCTGTTGTTTTTTCTTCATGCACCATTAAAGTGTGCTGGTTGGTGCTGTAGGATAAGCACTGGACTGTTCACCTAAAGGCCGGCAGTTCAAACCCACCAGCCGCTACTCAAAAACCCTATATGGGGTCACTATGAGTCAGAACCAACTCGAATGCACTTAACAACAACAACTTAGAATTGACTTTGGTGCTGTGCATTCTACGTGAGATTTCCATCTTACTTGACAACATCTAGTCAGTAAAATGGAGCCCTGGTATGGCACTGCAGGATAAGTGTTGGACCACAAGGTCGGTTTGAACTGCAAAGTCAGCAGTTCAAAGCCACCAGTCACTCCTTGGAAATCTTATACAGGATCACGATGAATTGAAATTGACCTAATGGCACTTAACAATATGAAGTTAGTAATTTTGTTGTTGGTGAGATGGAGGTCTCCTTACAACAGAAGATTCACTCGGTTGTATTTAAATTACCTGGTGAGACAATATACACATTGTCTTCTGGAAGCCTGATCCCTTTAGCCACTTACTGGTAACTCACTGCCAGCTGGTCATTCCACTCCTAGTAACCCTAGGGGACACAGCACAGCTGCCCCCATAGGGTTTCCAAGGCTGTGAATCTGCATAAGAGTAGACAACTTCATCTTTCTTCCACATCATGGCTGATGGGTTTGAACCACTGACCTTGCAGTTAGCAGCCAAGAAGCCTCACTTGGCTTCTTATTCACTGGTAAGGAATAAATAAAATCAGGTACTAACATTAAGTGAACTTATCATGTGTGGTGAGAGATTTGACCTTTAAAACCCCAGACATCATAAGGAGTCACCAGGTGGCACAAATAGTTAAGCATTGAACTATTAACCAAAAGGCAGGCAGTTCAAACCATCTGGAGGTGCCTCGGAAGAGATGCCTGGCAATCTTTCTCCATAAGCAGCAGTTCTACCTGCCCATACCGCATCACCATGAGTTAGGATTGGCTCAACAGCAATTCACAACAGGAAGCCATAGCGCATGTGCTTGAATGCTTTCTCTTTATTTTTTTCTTGAAAAGACAAAGTTTTTTTCTAAAAATGTAATATGACTAAATATAACCGAGGGCCTGTTTTGAGAAATGTGAGTAAACCCAGGCACGAGTTAAAGTGGGCCAACTTGGATGGAATCAGCCCCAGAATTAATTTTCAGAGCCGCTCCATAAACACGTGTCCCTGTGGGTCACCTGCCCTGGCTGTTGACACCCCAAATTCTTCAGAGAGAACTTGGACTGTGGACACTTCCCTTTCAGAAGTAGTTGAAAGATGTTTAAATCTTTTATGAAGTATGAAATCACAGAGCGGCCTCAGATAAGCACCCTGGGGGAACCAAGTGAAAAATACTCTTACAGTATTTCCTAAGAGTGGGAAATGTCATTTTCTTTCTCGCCCTGGATTGAGGTTCACACTCTGAGTTCAGAAGATGTGAAACAGGGATGAGGACAATTAGAGGTCGCAGGACGCAGGCAGCAGGCTTCCTCAGAGAGGAAGTCATGCCCCTGTCTGTGGACCCTGAAATGCACAAATGATGCTGAGGTTTTCTCTAGTTCACGGTCTGCATTTCTCAACACCCTTTAGTGTTTCTTGCCCTGGTGGTACAGTGATCAAGCACTCGGCTACTCAACTGAAAGGTCAGTGGTTAAAACACACCCAGTGACGCCACGTGAGAAAGACCTAGAATATGGTCCTGTTAAGATGACAGCCTGGGAACCCGGTGGGGCAGTTCTCCTCCATTACACCAAGGGGCGCTGTGAGTGGATGATTTGTTGTTGTTGTTAAGTGCCGTGGAGTCGGTTCCAACTCATAGCAACCCTGCACAGGGTTTCCGAGGCTGTAAATCTTTACGGGAGCAGAACGCCTCATCTTTCTCCCGCGGAACACCTGGTAGTTTCGAACTGCTGACCTTGCGGTTCACAGCCCGATTCGTAACCACTACGCTACCAGAGCTTATATAAGAGTATATATGAGTATATAGTGACACAATAGATGACAGCCTGGGAACCCTGTGGGGCAGTTCTCCTCTGTTACACCAGGGGGCGCTGTGAGTGGATGATACATAAGAGTATATATGAGTATATAGTGACACAATAGATGACAGCCTAGGAAACCCTGTGGGGCAGTTCT
>NW_006408790.1:513158-524905 GCF_000296735.1 Chrysochloris asiatica | reverse complement strand
CAGGGGGCGCTGTGAGTGGATGATCTATAAGAGTATATATGAGTATATAGTGACACAATAGATGACAGCCTAGGAAACCCTGTGGGGCAGTTCTGTTCTGGGTCAGAATCGGCTTGGCGGTGGGTCTTTGGGTGAGTCCTGCTGTGTTTCTAGAGAGGAAGCTCTGGGAGGCGACGGGGTTTAGGTGGAAGGCCCACACACTCCGTAATGAGCCGCGTCAGTGTGGAGGGCGTGGTATTCCCACCAGTTTCCTTCCTCTGGAATGGTGGCCAGGACTCCGGTTGGGTCTGGTGGACACTGGAGTCCACCTCCCAGAAAGAGACTCCTAATAACACCTGAAAAGCGGATGCCCACGGCATCAGTGTGCGTCCCCATGCGGGTCCCCGTGTGCGTTCTTGTGCTCCCCAGTATATGTACGCACACGCATGTGCTCATATGTGTGTTTACGTGTACCTTGTTCATATGTGTGCATGTGCGAGTGTGTGTGGTCTGGGTGTTTTGTGGGAGGGCAGTGAGATCTTATCTTACAACGACAAGCAAACAGCTAATTACTTGTAATTTTCGAGATAATTATTTTCTCATCCTGCAAGCATGCTGGACAGAAAATTAATCCAAACCTCACAACACGTGGCTCCTGCATACATAGTCCGGAGCCCCTACTCTATCTCACAGGCTGGCCGGGCACCTAATTCACCTCTAAGTGTGGCCAGGGTTGTGCCAGGCTCATGGGGACGCGAGAAACAAGACAGCTGGTCTGACAGATTCGGGCTCCATCCACACCTGTCCATGCCGCCCTTTGGAGCTGGCTTTCTGATGGACCCATTCACTCAGGATGTGCAGGCACCCTTCTCCCCTGGACAAACCAGGATCCAGTTAAAATGCCCTTGTGCTCCAGAGCTTTAACTTCCAGTCCTGAGGCTGTCTCTCTGCATTTCTACCTGGGAGGATCAATACAGCCAGATCATTCTCCCAGATGAAGTGTCTCCTGGCCTTATTTTCTCAGCACTCCTAGGCCGGGTTAGCGAGGGAAGGCACCAGACAGAACAAAGGGACATGCCGTTCCTGCCTTCCGTCCCCAAGCGGCGGCATATACAGTGTTTTAACTGTTCTGGAAAGAATGAAGCATTCATAAGCCGTTCCATTTTCAATAAAAGAATTTCCTGTGACATTTTAATCCCCTCTTTTTTTATTTTTTATTTTTGAAGCGTTTTGCCTTACCAGGACCTCTGGAATGTTTTGTAACTTTCACTTTCGGCTGAAATGCAGTATTATGAGTCCTCACCCACAATAAAAAAGAATGCCTGTTCTAGAATGAAAGTCCCGTTCTGTGGGTTAGTCTGGGCCGGGGGAAGGGGGTTGGGGGAGGGGGTCAACATCAGAACCGCTGACCCTCTGAAAGTGTCAAGGCATTGTCTGGTCCCAGCTGATGTTGGAAGGACACAGAACTGAGCATGGGATGGAAATGACCACCTAGGCCCCGGCTCAGTGTGGACTATGTTTCTGTGAAATGGACTTTTCTACTTTGGGTACCTGGCAGACGGAGACGGTTTGTCACTAGAATCCCTTGTGGTTTTTTGCTGATTCCTCTGTAGGTCAGGGTTTCCCTGGGGCAGATGGTTCTGTTTCTGGGGAGCTGATCTGTGCACCATAGACTGTGAACTGCCCACCCCCTCCTGGGCTCTGTCCACTGGCCTCCAGCAGCCAGACTGACCCCAAAGCTGCAGAATCCAAGGCCTCCAGACTTGGTCACGTGCCCTCTGCTTGAGAAGCACTGGTTCTGAGAAAGGAAGGGTACTCCCACACAAGTGAACCCTGTCCCCTGCTTAGTCCCTTTGCAGGCATCTCAAGTGCTTACCGTTCTGCCAGAAACTTCTTCCAGATCAAATGAAACCAACCATACCTTCAGCCATGGCGTGGAGCCCCACTCCTAGCAGACAGCCTAGGTCACTCCATGGAACGGAAGATGGGTTCAAATCTGTGACTTGTGGGTTTGCAACTCTGGCACCTGAGGGCTCCTTGAACCTTCTCCAGACACTGTAAAGTTGAGAGATGAGTGTTGCTGTGAGCGGCCGTCAAACCTTCCCAACTCATGCTGACCCAACGCATGACCAAACTAAATGCTACAGGGCCCACACTGTCCCTATTGTAGATTCAGATAAGGTTGTCTTGGGTTCATATTCAGAAGTCGGTCTCCAGGCTTTTCCACCTCACTTATCTTTGTCTGGAAGCTCTACTGAGATCTGTTCAGAGTCACAGCCACACAGCATAGGGTGTGCTGGCCAGGAATCGAACCCGGGTCTCCTGCATAGAAAACGGGGATTCTACCTTGGACTCAACACTGCCTCATGGATGCGAAGACCATACTTACCACCCCACTGCACCTAAATAATTGTCCCCGATGTACTCCGAGAAAGATACGCAGGAGTTCACTTGGGAGACGGCAGGAGGGGCTCACCTCATCCAACGTCTTGGAAATTCTGATCCCAATGACTCAGGAGGTCATCTCCAGGGAAAATGCAAGCTGACAGCAAAACTAACCTTGTAAATTCTTCCATAATCTTTCTCTACTTCTTTTTTAGTGAGGTGAATAGTAACTATCAAGTATATA
This sequence comes from Chrysochloris asiatica, assembly GCF_000296735.1. Classification (NCBI taxonomy): domain Eukaryota; kingdom Metazoa; phylum Chordata; class Mammalia; order Afrosoricida; family Chrysochloridae; genus Chrysochloris; species Chrysochloris asiatica. Next base: position 522,297 of record NW_006408790.1, on the reverse strand, counting down.
GACAAAAAGGGCTGGATATCTATAAATGAATGTGTGAGGAGCCCGGATAGCACAACAGTTCTTTAAACACTCAGCTGCTGAGAGGTTGGTGGTTCAAACCCACCCAATGGTGCCATGGAAGAAGTGCCTGGTGAACTCTCCGGTAGAGAGGGCAGCCTATAAAACTGGGTGGTGGAGTTCTCCTCTGTCACACAAGGGGGCGCCATGCATTGGCGGCCAAATTAACGGCAACAATTGTGCTGCAGGGTAAGCACTAGACTGCTAATCACAAGGTCGGTGGTTCAAACCCACCAGCAGTTCCTCAGAACCAACTCAACAGAACTTAACAAAAACAACAATAGAACCATGAGACTGTTTTTAAAGATCCAGAGTTTTTCAGCTTTTTTGGTGGGGGCGCTCCGTGTAGAAGTTTTGTCGAAGGAAACAGAAGCTGTTCTAACAGCACAAACTACAGAATGAACAGCTTACTGAGACCTGGAGTGTCCTGGGAGTCAGGTGGCAGAATTGCTGCGTCTACTATGTGCCGTGGAGTCCGTTCCGACTCAGAGAAACTCTGTATGGGGTTTCCCAGGCTGTAGGTATGAAGGAGCTCTGGTAGCATAGTGGTTACGAATCGGGCTAGCGAACCTCAAGGTCAGCAGTTCGAAACTACCAGCTGATCTGTGGGAGAAAGATGAGGCTTTCTGCTCCCGTAAAGATTTACAGCCTTGGAAACCCTGTACAGGGTCGCTATGAGTCGGAACCAATCCACGGCACATAATCACCATCACCAGGTACATCTTTACAGGAGCAGAAATCCTTGTCTTTCTCCCACAGAGCGGCTGGTGGATTCGAACTGCTAACTTTGCAGTTAGCAGCCTAAGGAGTAACTCCACTACGCCAGACAGTAGAAGGTTAATTCTCTTCCCCAGGGTCACAAAGTCTGGCAGCAGAAAGGTAGTAGCTGCAATCCAAGGCTTCTGACTCTTAACAGGGTCCTCATAGGACGTTCCCAACAGCTTCGTTAGGGCTGATGTGGTCGCTCTCAGAAACCTGGGTCCACACTACAGCAATAGGTCTGTATGCTCAGCTGTTAACCAAAAGGTTGGTGGTTTCAATCCACCAGCCGCTCCGGAGGAAGAGACAGCCACACAACTGCTTTCAAATGTCGTAAGGAAGCAAGCAAGAAAACGACAATGACATCACCTCGCCTTGTGGCTGTTGTTGAGTGCTGTTGAGTGGATTCCCACTCATGGAGACCCCATGTGGCTGAGAAGACCCACCCCCCAGAGTTCCTAGGCTGGAATCTTTATAGAAACTGAGGAGCAGCTCGTTGGGTTTGACCCACCCCAACCGAGCGCTTAGCAGCTGTGCCACCAAACATCCGTGAACTGGGATTAACATGATCATGATACGACTCGTGAATTATTAACGAGAAGGAATGTGGTTATTCTTGTAGGCTTTCCTCTGCCTTCTCTGCACCACACAAGAGGGCCCCAGAAAGGAACCATGAGACCCAATTTCAGTTTCCACATCTCTGGGAGTTTGCATTGGACAAGAACAGATCATTGCTGTAAATAGGGTTTGCACTTTATAACAGCTGAGACTCATAAACCGAGATTGCTGGGATTAGAACATCTGACATGTTATTGGCATGTGCTGGCTCCAGCCCTCTGCTGACTCAAAGATGATTAAGACTCACGACAGATTTCCAGCTGTTTCATTCAGTCATTGTTTGATATGCCTGTGATAAGGCCTTGACTCACTTTATTTTTAGTGTTTTATGATGATTTGTTGAAAGTTTACAGAGCACGTGGGTTTTCCATTCAACAACCCGTACATGTTTTCACTGGTAAGATGGATTTCAGTCCCCACCATGTGACAGCACTCTTGCCTGGGTTTCTGCTTCCTCTCATCCCTCCTTCTTACCCCTTCCTGCCTCTGAGCTTCATCCCAGGGCAAATGCTACCCAATGGATCTCTTGTAGTTGAATTTCTGAAGGATGAGTACCTCCCTGCCTCTAATGACTCACCTTGTGGCTGACAGGTGAGCCAGACTTGGAGAGTGTCTAAGGACTGTAGTCTTGGGGTGCACTAGTCTCAATCTGACCAGTAAGCCTGTTTTTAGTATTACTATTTGGTTTTATTTCACTTTTTTTTTCCCTTACCCCATCCAAGGCCTCCTACCACGGCCCCTTTCAGAGCCTTCAGAGTGGTATCCGGGCGCCATCTAGTTCTGGTCTCAGGGTGATGGTGCTGCGGTTGGTGGGGGTCAGTAGTTCCCTGGACTCATGGTTTCCATTCATCTTTGCTTTTCTTCACATTTCTTTGCTAAGAGAGGAGAGACCAGTACTTGCATCTTAGATGGATGCTCACAAGTTTTTTGCTGTTATCGGTGCTATTAATTTTTTTAGTTTACTTTATTATACAAGGCAGTCTTCAGAAGCATTTCTGAAAATCATAATTCACCATTATAAAGGCCATGTTGCTAGAGGAAATAAATTTATTAAGCTAGAATAAGAGGTCACACTGTCTCATGTAGTGGGTACGAGTCGGGCTGCGAACCTCAAGGTCAGCAGTTCAATACTACCAGTGGTTCCTCGGGAGAAAGATGAGGCTTTCTGCTCCCGTAAAGATTTACAGCCTTGGAAACCCTATACAGGGTCACTATGGGTCGGAACCGACTCCATGGCACTTAACAACAACAACAACAACAACAATAGCCTTTTCATGACCAAGTCTGTCATCTTTGATTTATGCCACGTCAAAGCGCAGTTTGGGCATCCTCGAGGGATTCAAATGTTCTTTGATTTTGGGGAACAAAAGGAAGTATGAAGGAGCAAGATCGAGGCTGTAGAGTGGGTGGGGTGCCCCAATGAATTCCTCAGAGGACCACCCTTACTGCCCTGGAAGAATGAGTAGATATGTTGGCATGATGGGAAAACAGTGCCTTGGTGCAATTTTCCATTTTCTTAAAACTTCTTCCTAATTAGCTCTTGTGATTGTCCTTTGATAAAATGTATCAAAATTACCCCTTGGGAGTTCCCCCCCCCAAATTGTTACCATAATCTTTAAAAAAATTCTTTTTTGAATTTTATGCTTTGTTGTGAATTATGTGATAGTTTACATGGGAGGACATCAGCTACACATTGATCCTGTTGTATATTGTTTCCTTGCTATGGTTACAATCCTTTCCATGCATCATCAATCAACTAAAGGGAACACCCCGCAAGCCTGCCCCTGTCGTCCACACACTGCCCCTCTCCCTCTCCAGGTCCAAAGTCTCCAGTCGCTCCATCTCCCCATGTCATCATCTCTGCCTCCATCTCAGACGTCACTGCTTCTCTGGGTAGGGTTCCATTCTCTGCTCTTCTCCTTCGATGGTCCCAGGGACCTCCGTTCCTAGACTGTAACATTAATCACTCCCCTCTCCCTTTGCCCCAAAACGTCCACCTTCACATTTCCAGCCCTAACAATCAGTCCTGATAACAATTATTCACTATTTTATCGCAAGGGACCTATCTGAATCTCCTTCTATCAGCCCTGACTAGGCAGAATGGATACCTCTCAGTGGAGATTCCACTTTGCTCCACGCCCTCTGAATCTAGGTTCCCTCTTGAAAGCTTGTAAGCCAGTCACTTCTTGCCTCTGTAGCACCCCCATTCTGGGTAGCCAATATCCAAGTTGCCCATCCCTGTCCTCTCTGTGTGCAGTGGAGGTGGGAATGATCCTCGCTGGGAAGATTTGTTCACTCTTTTGAGCTATTGCTTCCATAGATGTGTGTCAAGATCATCAAATTGTGTCAGATTCTTCTTTTTTGCCCTCTTCTTTCTTTTTCTGTTTGAGCTCTGATCATCAAGCTGTTGTAACCAGGTCAAGTGGGTATTATCTGCAAGTGTGGGTGTACTCATGCATGTGCCCTCTCCTCTTATCAGCTGGATGCTTCACTCTTCATTCTAGTCCTCTGTGGCCATGTCACTGACTCTGAGTCCAAGAATCCCCTGGACTTGGCACACTGCTGGCCAACCAGGTCTCCATCTGGGTTCACAGGTATCTATTGAACGTTGTAGGGCTTAGCTCACTGCTTCATTGCTGTTTTTCCCTCACTTCCCCTTGTCGGTGACGAAAGTGGTCACCAATCAGAGCATGCATTCCCATTGAGCCTTAGTCTTAGAAGGGGGACCCGACCACTTGCCTTGGTGTCTCCTTGGTAAGCCACTTGTTTGTTCTTGTAGTAATCAGTTGGCCTGCCTATATTGTTGTGTGTTTTTCCTGTCAGTCTATCTTTCAGGACATATCTTCTGTTCTTCTGGCCACTCCAGGCTGATCTGCTTGTCCTTTCAAGTGGACCTTTTCCCTCAGAAGATTCTGGATGCTGTTCAGGATTCCATCTATGGTCTTGTGTAATGCAGGGGCTCTGTAGGAAGCCTCCTTCACTGGGCACTTTGTACTCCCCCCCCCCCCCATTTAGGTATTCCAATCAGTTATAGGCAGAAGACGGACTTACAAGCTTTCTATGGTGGTATTTCTGGCTCACCATAATCTTTTGAGCTGACCTCTCTGCCTTGGATTTAGCTGGCCACACAGATTCCTCTGTAGATACTGTTTTGATGAGGCCTTTTTGGGGGGGAGGAATTGTAAGGAAACCAAGGGAAATGTAGTACTGAGAGAACTTGTCTGCAGTCATCTCCTGACGACAGAGACAGGTTCAAGCAGGTTTCGTTTGGAATAAACCCATGTGTGAATGAATTGGAACCCTAGTAGCTATAAGTACTTTTTAACTTATCCTCGTGTTTCTGTAGAAATACCTTCTGTCAAACCTGCCTTTACTAGTGGGTGTAGCCCCATCCGCCTTACCACACCTGTTCAGGTTATGTGCCTGCCTGTGAATCCACTCACAGAGGACAGTGTGTCTCCACCAAAGCTGCAGGATTGTGTGTAGAATAGTGTTTGCCTTTATGAACTTTGACTCGAGTTCCCCTCCCTGGTTCTTCCTTTACCTTCATCCTTTTGTACTCGCCTCTTCTTCATTGTATATTGCCTCCCGTTCACCCAAGGTAAAATGGATTTCCCCTCTCTTTGGACTCCCGGGGTGGCGCTGTAGGATCAGCACTGGACTTTGAACCACAAGGTTGGCAGATCAAACCCACCAGCTGCTCCTATAAGCCAGAACCAACTCGACAGAAGTTAGCAACAACAACCCTCTCCTTTGTGATTTACCCTCCGTTGCCCTCCGACTCCCGGTGAGCTCGCCTTCAGAGAATAATTCTTTCTGTGTGTAAACATTTTCTTGACTTTTCTTATAATAGGGGTCTCATACATTATTTGTCCTTTGGTGACGGACTGATTTCACTCATCTTAATGTCCTCCAGGTTCAGTCACGATATGAAGAGTTTTGCAGGTTCGCTGTTCCTCTTTAATGGTGCACAGTTCTCCATTGCTTGTAAGTGCTGTGGTTTGTTTAGTGGGTGTTTTGCTTTTGCTCCTGTGACTAATGCTGTGATGAACATTGTTGTTGTTGTTGTTGTTAAGTGCCGTCGAGTAGATTCCAACCCATAGTGACCCTGTATAGGGTTTCCGAGGAGCAGCTGGTGAGCTTGAACCACTGACCTTGCAGTTCAAACGATTTTGCTGTCTGACACATTAGCCCACAGCACCCCACACGGGCGTGCGTATTATCTGTTCGTGCGTATTGTAGATCTTATTTCATCTAGAATCTATTCCAAGCAGTGAGATCGCTGGATCCTATGGTATTTCTATTTCCAACTTTGTGAGAAAGCAGCGTTCCAATTTCCACAGTGGCTACACCATTTACCAGTCCCCTCAGCAGTGCAGGAGGGTCCCAGTCTCTCCATTCCCTCCCAATGTTTCTTGTTTCCTGTGTCTTGACAGTTTACTGTAAATGCTGGGATGAAGTGATACTCATGGTTGTTTTGGTTTGCATCTCTCTAAATGAAGTCCTGGAGTCCTGGTATGGGTTGAACTGCAAGGTTGGAAGTTCAAACCCACCAGCTGCTCCTCGGAAACCCTATATATACAAGGTTGCTGTAAGTCTGAACCAACGTCATGGCTTTTAGCAACAACAACAAATGAAGTCCTGCTGTGGCGCTGTGGGAGAAGCACTAGACTGACTGCAGGGTCGGTGGTTCAAACTCACCAGTTGCTCCTCAGAAACCTTGTGTGGGGTGGATATGAGTTGGAACCTACTCCACAGCACTTAACAGCAACAACAGTTGCTAATAAGCATGAACATTTCCTCATGTGTTTGTTGGCGGCCAGAATGTCTTCTTGGTGAAATGTCTGTTTGTATCCTTTTGCCTGTTATTTTTACTTTTCATTAATTAATTACTTTTTTATTCCAAGTGAGCGCATATCTTATGAGTGTTGCTACATGTTACCTTCCTTCCACAAGTGAACGTGTGTCAGACTTCTAAGCAGTGAATTACTCTCCCTTCCCTCCCACTCCAGTAACTGTCAAATAATGTTTCCTTTAGTATGAAAACCTTTTCTGGACTGTTTACAAAAGCAGTCTCATATAGTACTTGTCGTTTTATGATTGACTAATTCCACTCAGCGTAATGTCCTCCTGGCTCACCCACGTTATGAAGTGAAGTCCCAGTCATCTAGTTTGTCTTCTGTTGTGTGTGTGTTTTATTTATGTTTGATAGTGAATTTATACCATAGATATTTCTGCTTTAGCAGCATCTTGGGGTTTGTCAGTTTGTGGTGCTGTGAGGTCTTGAACGTTGCTGTGATGCTGGAAACTGTCCACCTGTTTTTTAAATACCAGCAGGCTCGGCCATGGTGGACAGATTTCAGCTGAGCTTCCAGACTAAGATACACTAGGAAGAGAAGCCGGGAGAGCTTCTGAAAATCAGCCAATGAAAATGCTTTGGAGGCCAACAGACCATTGTCTGGCGTAGTGCTGGAAAATGAGCCCTGAGGTGGAAAAGCGTCAGAACACAACACGGTCACACTAATGTTCTCGAGCATATCCAAGACCGGGCTGCAGGACCAGAGCTGATTCAACAGTAACCAACACTAATGTCCTGATTCTCAGAAGGACTGGCAATGTTTGCTCTTCCTAAGATACTGATGGAGTCCTGATGTGGTGCTGTAGGATAAGCACTGGGCTACTAACCACCAGGTCAGTGGTTCAAACCAATCAGCTGCTTCTAGTAAAACCCTGTACAGGGTCGCTGTGAGTCGGAATCTACTCCAGGCCAACAAGCTGTAGAGAGAAATGTATGATGAATACAGAGTCTTACCAAAGAGGAGGAAAAGTCACTGAAAAGGAACGAGACACCGGTCTCATTGCCACGATTACACTTCAGGCTTGCTTTGGAGCGGGTACCTACTATGGGAGGTCATCTCCACTCTGTGGAGGTGGAAACTCTCCTATCCTGGTGACCTTATCCTCAGTCTCATAGCTGTCCAGCAAAGAGACTGGAAATGGTTTGGACATATTCTTAAGTCTCAGGGGCCAAGGGCAAAAGTCTTTGTGGTTGGATCCAACCCAAGAATGTATCCAAAAAAAGGACAGCCACACCTTTGCTTGAGTTTAAAAATCATTCCTGGAGTTCTGAGTCATTTCCTGAACTGGTTGTTGTTATTAGGTGCCACTGGGTCCATTTGAACCCATAGCAACCCTGTATACAACAGGACAAAACACTGTGTCCGTCCATCTCATTGACCTCCTCCACTTTACCAAGCACTTTACCCTTCTTGGTCCTTCTTGGTAACATGTCCAAAGTACATGAGATGAAGTCTCGCCATACTCACTTCCAATGAGCGTTCTGCTGTATTTCATCCAACACAGATTTGTTCATTCTTCCAGAAGTCCATGGATGGTATATTCAATATTCTTTATGACACCATAACTCAAACACATCAGTTCTTCTTTGGACTTCCTTATTTCTTATAGACACATTGGAAGCTTTCATTGAGCTCTATTTATATAGGACTTCCGTGCATAATGGTGCAGTGGGTTAAGTGTGACAAGGTCAGTGGTTCAAACTCACCAGCTGCTCCTAAAGAGAAAGTTGAAAGAGTCTGTTCCCATGATGATTTACAGCCTCAGAAACCCTCAGCAGAAGTTCTCCTCTGTCCTGCATGGACTTTTGTGAGTCCAAGTCCACTAGATGACAGGGAGTTAAGGCTTGCTTTGGGGTTCCTATATGCCATTTTCACCTCCCAGCCTCCTAACCACCCCACTGAATGGCAAAAGATTTGCTTTTGGGACTGGTTGTGTTTTGTGTTGCTAAGACTCCTTTACTTTTCTCCACATGCAGCAGGAAGGTCCTTGGAATCTGAAGCCCACAGGCGTGTTAGAGTCCACCCTGCTCACTTCCTGCAAACAAAGCTTGAAAGTTGTCACTCAAAGTCTGGCTGATTCCTTTCCAAGATAGGGCCTGGACACAGTCCAAGACTCAGGACTCTATGTGCCCAGCCTTCGACCTGCCCAACGCAAGTCCTCCCTCTGTGTATACATTGTTGTTGTCAGCTGACTTCTAGTTGATTCTGCCAAGGATTGTCCCCATGTGACAGAGTAGAACTGCCCCATAAGCTGTCATTTGTTGTGTCACTATATACTCGTATATACTTTTATATAGCATCCACTCACAGCACCCCCTGGTGTAACGGAGGAGAACTGCCCCACAGGGTTTCCTAGGCTGTCATCTGTTGTGTCACTATATACTCGTATATACTCTTATAGATCAAGGAGCTCTGGTAGCATAGTGGTTACGAATCGGGCTGCGAACCTTGAGGTCAGCGGTTCAAAACTACCAGCCGCTGTACGGGAGAAAGATGAGGCTTTCTACTCCCGTAAAGATTTACACCCTTGGAAACCCTGTACAGGGTCACTATGGGTCGGAACCGACTCGACGGCACATAACAACAACAGCAACTCTTATATATCATCCACTCACAGTGCCCCCTGGTGTAACAGAGGAGAATTGCCCACAGGGTTTCCTAGGCTGTCATCTATTGTGTCACTATATACTCGTATATACTCTTATAGATCATCCACTCACAGCACCTCCTGGTGTAACGGAGGAGAACTGCTCCACAGGGTTTCCTAGGCTGTCATCTATTGTGTCACTATATACTCATATATACTCTTATAGATCATCCACTTACAGCGCCCCCTGGTGTAATGG
>NW_006408790.1:507696-512882 GCF_000296735.1 Chrysochloris asiatica | reverse complement strand
GATCATCCACTTACAGCGCCCCCTGGTGTAATGGAGGAGAACTGCCCCACAGGGTTTCCTCAGCTGTCGTCTTTTGTGTCACTATATACTCATATGTAATCAAATGTAAGACAGTTCCCACTCACAGCGATCCTGTGCACAACAGAACCAAACTGCCCAGTTCTGCACCAGACCCACAATAGTCTTTATGTTTGAGACCTGTGTTAGTCCATATTGTTGGGGGGTCTTCCTCTTTTTCTCTCACCCCCCGTTTTGCCACGCCTGATGTCCTTCTCCAGAGACTGGATAAGATGTCTGTGAGAAGAAGTCTTTCTATCCACACAGCTAATGAGCATTCTGGCTGCCCTTCATCCAAAGCAATCTGTAGGTTCTTCAGGCAGTCCATGCTACTTCCAACGTTCTTTACCAACCCTCGTTTTTACCAACGAATCAGTTCTTCTGTGATCTTCATTATTCATGTGTCCAAAGAAACACCATTGGGCAGTTCTGCTCTGTCCTAGAGTGTGGTAGAGGGGCGGTGATGAGTCAAAATCATCTTGACAGCAGTGGATTCTGTTTGGGTTGTTTGGAAATCTTTATTTACAGCAGCAGACGGCTACATCTTTCTCTGGAGAAGTCACTAGAGGGCTCCACCCTCTGGCCTTTCAGTTTGCAGTCAAGCACTTTGATCACTGCAACACCAGGGACCCTTCCTGGGGAGAATACCCAAAACAAAAAACAAAAAAGGCCACTATGTCATCGGGCTGTCATCTGGGTATCCTGTCAGAATTGTCTGTCTGTCACCTTGTACCGTGCTCCTGAATTAGCATGACGTCGTGAAAGGCCAGGAGTGGACAGAGGCTGGGCAGACTGGGGAGGCACTGTGGTTGGTGGTGTGAGCTCAGAGCGTTCTGAGCAGGGGAAGCGCACCCCCACTTTGTGTCCCCAATTGGACCGCCCTGTGACTGGCAGACAGTAAACTTCCGTGCCTGGCACAGCATCCAGTTTTATTGGAAAAGTATTTTCAGATGAAAATCTGGCGGCACTGTGGGATGTGGGACAAGTTATTAAAATGACTCCACAAATATTCCCCCATCTGAGACGTCCTGATGTTTGAGCAATTCTTCCGAACCCCTCAACCTATAATTCAAGGGACACGCATGTCTGCTGGGTCAATACTATTCTTAGGGTCAAAATGATTTTTCCTCAGGCAACTTCCACATTGTGTTGGCAACCTTGGTGTTGTTGAATTGTTTCTGACTCTTGCAACTCCATGTGACAGAACAGAACTGCCCCCACAGGGTTTCCTGGACTGTTACCTTTCCGAGGAGTCCTAGTTGTATGATGGTTACGCACTCAGCTGCTAACTGAAAAGTTGGTGGTTTGAACCCACCCAGGAGCACCCTGGAAGAAAGACTTGGCAGTCATCCAACAAGAGCCATCTTTATGGGAGTGGATTGCTGGGTCTTTCTCCTGCAGAATCACTGGTGAGTTCAAACCTCCAACCTGCCCACCTTTCTGTTAGCACCTGAGCACTTAACCCCTGCACCACCAGGACCCCTTAGCAACCTTAGGTTTCTACAGTGAGAACTTTTCAGAGCACGTTTGTGAATGTAAGGAAGGCCATGCACTCCATAAAGCCCAGAGAGTAAACACTTGTTCAGACACTTAATGTGGTTAAAACAAAAATGACCGGGGGCTGGGCACGGAATGTCCAGCTCACAATTTTCTCCGCTTCTAGGGCCCTCGGGCAGTCTCAGCAGCTTTGCCCTTGTTCTCATCAAGCCCCCTACACACATCGGATCAGAACCAGGCAGTGCATGTGGGCATTCTCCTGAGGGAGAGGCCCCTGCAAATAAAGAGCAGCTTCAGAGACATCAAAGTTCCCAGGATGCTGGATCAAAATCTTGTCTTTGACCAGAGGAAGCTGAATTCAAAGACGATCTTTGTCATCACCTTGGTGTCCAGTCCACTTGGACTCACAGTGTCCCCATATGTCCCAGAGTAGGTCTGTGATCTTTCAGAAGCAGATCCCCCGACCTGTCTTCCAGGTGCCTCTGGAAACACCTGGTTTGAACCCGCAGCATTTCGGCTAGGAGTTGAGCACTTAACTGTGTTGTGTACCCTGGGGCTCCTTTGATAATGTTATGAACGGTTTATTGATCATCTTAAAGATCTGTGGCCTTTCTGGATGGACAAAGCTTGCAGTTTTGATATTTACGCTTATCTAAACTCTACAGAGTCGAGTTTTAGTTTGTCTGTTTTGAAAAGAAAGGCAATTTACTCTGGAAATTTTGTTCAAGAGAAAAATGATACTTGCTGAATGTAAGTAGCAATGCTGTTTGACAAGCTAAATAGGATTCTAAATTTTATGCTCTCGGAAAGTAGACTTTCTAATTCTCATCTAATATAAAACTATATTCCGTTACAACCTACCGCTGAGGGATGACATTACCTTGCATGTTGTTGTTGTTGTTAAGTGTGGTCGAGTTCGTTCCTGGAAAGATAGGGTTTCCAAGGTGACTTTGAACCGCTGACCCTGTGGTCCAGTGCTGTATCCCACAGCTCCACAGTTTTCATCCAAAACTCCACAGTTAAACCAAAAAAAACCTCTTTGCTTTCAATTCCAACTCCTGGCACCCTCAAGTGTTACAAAGTGCAACAGCTCAGTCGGGTTTTCTTGGCTGCCCTTTATACAGACGCCGATCACCAGACCTTTGTTCTGTTGCACCACTGGGTAGGTTTGAGGCATCAGCTTAGTATCTGGGAACAAACCATATTTGGCAGACAGATCATGAAGGAAACAGCCTCTGTCTATATATGGAGTCCTTGGGTGGTACAAATAGTTAATGTCTTCAGCTTCTAACTGAAAGGTCAAAAGTTCAAGTTAACCAAGTGGTGCCTCAGAAGAAATGTCTGGCAATCTACATCTGAAAAATCAACCCCTGAGAACTCTATGGAGCACAGTTCTGTCTCTACATACCTGGGATTTTTTATTGGTACTTCATACAAATGAAGGAGCCCTGGTGGCACCATGGCTTAAGCACTGGGCTGCTAACAGTCAGCAGTTGGAACTGACTAGTCCCTTTGAGGAGGAAAGCTGAGGTGGTCTGGTCCCAGATAGATTTACAGTACTGGAAACCCTACGAGCAGCATTTCCCTGGAATTGATGCCCAGGCAGTGGGCTGGATTTTATACAAACAGCCAATTGAACTCCTGTGTTTTCTTTTGAAGAAAAGGACAAACATTGGGAACGCCCTCTGCATACCCCCTGTATGAGGTCCCCCTCTCCCTGCTGGCAGCCTGGGGTCTCTTCCCACACTTCCTCTGTGGGAATACACTCATCAGTGACAGCCACCAGAGATGCTGGGCACCTTCAGAGGGGACATGAATCACCCTCAGCATGCAAACGGTTCTCCTAATGAGTCATCAGAGGGAGAGGCAGTGAAATAGGGATGCAGCCAGATTCTGCTGCAGCGGGAAGGTCTCCTACAGAGACCACCCCCCAAGTTCCTTCCGCTTCCCCTGCCCCTGCCCCTCCTCCCACCCCTCTAGCCTGTCTCCTCCTTTCTCTCACTTCCCCCAAGTTCCTTCCTCTCCTCCCCCTGCTCCTTCCAGAAGGTCTCCTCCCCACACCCTGCCCTCCCCACCCCCCAACCTGTCTCCTTAACCCCTCAGCCTCTCTGCTCCTCTCTCCTACCCCCTCCTCTGGTTCCTTCCTCCCCCTCCCTCCCTTACCTCTCCCACCCCGGTTCTGTCCTACCCAGCCCTCATTTCCTGATCCGTCCATTCATTCAAGGAGCCCTAGTGAGGAAGTAGGTTATGCTTTGGGCTGTGAACTCTAACGGTAGTTTGAACCCACCGGCCCCCTCCACGGGAGACAGACATGGCAGCGTGCTTCCGTAAAGATGACAGCCTCAGAAATTGTGAGGCACCTCTGCTGTGCCCTGTGGGGTCACTAGGAGTCTGAATTGACCCCACTGAGATGGGTTCAGTTGTGGTTTTATATACCAACTCACAGAACCCTGGTGTTCTTTGTGTACAAAGTTCTCTGCAGTCAGCACTTAATAAAAATAAAAATGGGCGTTGATAGAGATTCAGGACTACGAAACAGTGACTCGGACAGTATGTGTGTTGAAATAAGCCAGAAGTTTTAGGACACGTTTTTCTGTTTCCAGTTGATTCTAATGCGTGGGGAGCAGCACTCCCAGTCCCTTCCCCCCACAATCAGTGTGTGTCAGAACAGAACTGTGCTCCACGCGGTTTTCTGAAGCAGACCTCCAGGTCTTTCTTCTGAAGTACCTCTGGAAGGACTTTGGTATGTGCTCCACGCACGCTCCAGTGTGCCTTAGCTGGGTCGTACTCACTGCCTCATATTCACTGCCTTTTGTGAAATCGCCACTCATGTGTTCCTCTGTAGTCACTTCCCTTTGCCCACTTGAATGTTCCTGTCCTGAGTTAGAACCACAGGAATGACTATGAAGTCACTACAGAAAAAGAAAAGCATTTACATCTACAGCTAGAGACCACGCCCAGTCATCCACACACACTCGGAAACAGTCACTCTGTTTGACCATATTCCCCCAGACAGCAGACCACTCTCCCACTATCTGAACACTCCATGTTCCCTCAGACAGCAGACCATTGTGAGTGAATGATATAGAAGAGTATATGAGCATATCTAAGATATATAAGAGTATTGTTGTTGTTGTTATGTGCTGTGGAATCAGTTCTGACTCATAACGACCCTGTACAGGGTTTCCGAGGCTTTAGATCTTTACAGGAGCAGAATGCCTCATGTTTCTCCTGTGGAACAGCTGGTAGTTTCGAACTGCTGACCTTGTGGTTCGCAGCCCAATTCGTAACCACTACGCTACCAGAGCTCCTTATATAAGAATATATACAAGTATATATGGTGACACAATAGATGACAGCTTAGGAAACCCTGTGGGGCAGTTCTCCTCTGTTACACCAGGGGGCGCTATGAGTGGATGATCTATAAGAGTATATATGAGTATATAGTGACACAATAGATGACAGCCTAGGAAACCCTGTGGGGCAGTTCTCCTCTGTTACACCAGGGGGCGCTGTGAGTGGATGATCTATAAGAGTATATACGAGTATATAGTGACACAATAGATGACAGCCTAGGAAACCTGTGGGGCAGTTCTACTCTGTTACACCAGGGAGCGCTGTGAGTGGATGAT
>NW_006408790.1:501203-507061 GCF_000296735.1 Chrysochloris asiatica | reverse complement strand
GAGCAGCTGGTAGTTTCGAACCTCTGACCTTAATCGGGTTCGAATCGCAGCCCGATTCATAACTACTACGCTACCAATATCTTTGACCTCTATAAAACCCACTGCTTAGGAATTGATCCCAACTCTTAGTGACCCTTTACAGGGTTCTTGAGACAGTAAATCTGCACAACCAGAAAGACTCATCTTCCCACTAAGTTCAGTGGTGGGTTCAAACACTGGCCTTCCGGTTAGCAGCCCACAACGTAACCCGCAACACCACCTGGGCTCCTTGCTAGTCTCTGCACTTGCCTCTTGTCAAGAGTTCTAGCATACTTGTAGATGTCCGTGGGACCCTACAGCATCAGTCCTTTTTGTTTGTCTAAGTCCTGCTGTGGCACTGTGGGATAAAATGCTGAAACACAACATCAGTTTGAAACTCAAAGTTAGTGGTTCAAACTCACCAGCTGCTCCTTTGAAACCCTATATGGGATCATGATGCGTCGGAACTGACTTGATGGCGCTTCACCACAACAAACCCTGAGCGGTGCAACTGGCTGACACTCACCTACTCATCTACGGCCACAACAACAACTCTCCTAAAGGTTGGCTATTTGCTCCCTCCCTGTGGCAACCTAATGTTTTCCAGGCCCAGCCATGTCCTGGCATGCGTCAGGGCTTCCTAGTTCTTTATGGCTCATATTCTGTTGTATGGACGCACCATGCTGTGTGGATCCACGTGTCTGTGGAGGGACACCTGGGCTGTTTCCATCGTCTGGTATGACAGACAGGGTGAAGGGAATACTGGTGTACCAGTATCTGTTTGCATTCCTCGTTTTAAGTGTTCAGGCGTATACCTACAAGTGTAATCGCTGTATCTGTTGATGACTCTAAGGAATCTCGTTGCTGTGCGGGTCAAGCATTGAACTGATAACCACTTGGTCGGGGTTCAAACCCACTAGCCGCTCCTCAGGAGGAAGATGAGGCTTTCTGCTTCGGTAGATTTCCAGTCTGAGAAACCGTGTCCTACAGGGTTGCTGTGAGTTGGAATCAACTCAAAGGAAGTGGGCAATGGTGTGGCCCTCTATGTCTAACTTTCTGAGGAACAACCAAACTGTTGTCCACAATGGCTGCCTCAGTTTACAATCCCAAGAGCAATCAGGAAGTGTTTCACTTTCTCCACATCCTCCCCAAGATGTGTCCTTTTCATTTCTCGGATAATAGCATCCTAGTGGACTTGAGGGGAGCTCTCACTGTGGCTTTGAGCTGCAGCTCCATAGTAACTGCTTATTGGTACCCAAGAGTGCTTGGCGATGCTGCAGGGTCAGCCCTGGACTGCTAACCACACGGGCAGTAGTTCAAACCCTACCAGCTGTACTCCGGAGACAAGGATGGACTGGCTGGTCTCAGATATTAAGTTCTGGTTTATATAAAATTCTTGGAAACCCTACACAGGGTGGCTGTGAGTTGGAATTGAATTGATGGTAGTGAGTTTGGGTTGTTTCTTTAATGACTACAGATGCTGAGTCCTGGTGTGGCGCTGTAGGATAAACACTGAACCACAAAGTCTTTTGAACTGCAAGGTCAGCAGTTCAAACTCACCAGCCACTCCTTGGAAACCCTATACAGGATCTCTGTGACTCGGAACTGACTCAACATCGCTTAACAACAATGATACTGAGCAGCTCATTACATGCTTACTGGCCTCTCCTATATGTTGCTGTTAAGCTGCTGTCATGTCGGTTCCGACTCATAGTGACCCCGTATAGGGTTTCTCAAGGAGAAAGAGTTGGGTTAGAACTGCCAACCTTGTGGTTCGCAGTCCAGGGCTGATCTTACAGCACCACACCAGGAGTGTCTATTCTGCACACTCGGTTCTTGTCAGCTACATGATTGCCCAGAATTTTGCCTGTCCTGCAGACTGTCTTTCCATTTTCTTGATGAAGTCCTTGGATGCACAAAAGATTTGGTTGTGATGAGGCCCACCATATCTGTCTGTCTGTCTGTCTGTTGCTGCCTACAGCAGTTTGAGTGCATTTCTGTCCACAGCTGGTTTGGCTGCTGGAATAATTTACACGAAGTCTCTGTCTCTTTGGCATGATACTTAGCATCTATCTCACAATCACAGTCGCTGTGTTCTCTCCAGCGTCCAGCTGACGCCTTCCACGTTACAGGAACTTACGGGTGTGTTGTAGGTTCACGCTGGAGTGGTTTGTGTTCAGATATGAGATGAGTGAGTGCCGACCTTGGGCATCTTAATGGACTAAATGGACAAGGCTTTGGAAGGGAAAACGTACTCTCAGAGGAATCAACACAAGGATAACAGGAAATTGGCTGAGGTTTCAGCTCAGAGTTATGAGCATTCAAAGGCAGCGCTTGACCAACCGGAAGGGTGATGAAGCGGAGTGGGTACAACTACGAAAGGAAGTCATTAAACATCAGGGTTGAGATGAAGACGCTCCGGTGGCAGAGATAGGATGATAGTGACAGCAAGACTGAGGAGGACGGGTTCCGTGGAACCGAGCGGGCTAGCATGAACAGTCTCCATATTCCCACCAGAGATGCCACACCCCTCTGCCTCTGTAAGCAAGGTAAGATGCTCATAAAGGAGCCCTGAGGGTTGGCTAAATGCTTGGCTGTAACTGAAAGGTCATCAGTTCAAACCCACCAGCTGCTCTGCAGGAGAAAGATCTGGCAGTGTTGGAAATACTCTGGGGCGGGGCCACTCTGCCCTACAGGGCGGTTAGGAGTGGGGATCAACTAGACAGCAGTAAGTTTGGTTTATGGGACAGGGAAGAAGGCATCCCAGTATCTGCAGGGAAAAGGAGGTAGGGAATCACCATCAGCCTCCTAAGCATTGTTAGTACAAGTGAGTGGTCTCTTCAAGCCCACCCAGCAACTCCGAGGGACAAAGAGCTGGCAGTCTGTCCCCATAGAGATGACAGTCTAGAAATCCTACATGGCAGCTCGGGGCTCCCGTGCGCTCACTTATTCCTGCTCCGATTGTGATGGTTTAGAATTCAGCAGATGAGGGGACTTCATTCTGGTTGGACAGTTTTTCCATACAAGATTTATCTGGGAAAGGAAGGACAGGATGGGACAGGGACTGAGACTCAGTGACTCCTCACTGGCCAGGCCCTGGCTTGCAGAATGACCACTTGGACTCCTCCATCCGCCCGGGGACTGGCTATCAGCTGGCGCTCACTGTGGATCTAGTTGTAGAGTTAGTAGTAATGTCCCGGGGCTCTGAAATACCTGGGACAGGACAGCTCTGGGGGGCTCGGGTCTGGCAGCAGGAGACACCCACGGAACCCCTCTTCAGAAGTTCCTGTGGACTGTGAACCCAGGAAGGTAGAGCTCCCGGGGACCTCAGAAAGGGCTGAGCTCTGTGTGGGCTCTTCCTGGGGCCAGGCTGAGCTGGAGGAAGTTCGCAGCTTGTGTAATGCTATTTTCAAGGTTTCCTCAAACAAAGGGTCCTTTCTTCAAGCCCATCTCTCCATCAACTCTTCTGATGGTTGATTAACCAAACCCGGTGAAAACCAGACTCATTTTAGAAGTAAAAGTAGTGTGTAGGAATTTCTCTTGTTGATAGTCTTGCAGCCTGGTGAGCTGTTAGCCCTCAGAAAGCCCCCTTGGCAGGTTGCATCTGCTCTGTATTTCCCTTAGGTTGGGATTGGCAATTCCAGCCCCACCCACTAGGGGCTATGTTTGTCTGCACCCTTTCAGCGTTCTCACTTCATCCCCTGTCTTCTCCATCTTGATTTCTGGAGACCCACAATCTCGGAAGTCCCTCCTTGGCCCATCTGTCTTAAATGACTAGTCTGTTTACATTCCGACACACTTTCCCACCCAGGAACCTCCTCGTGTGTTTCTTGTGTTCAGTAAAAACCCCAAACCAAACCCACTGCACTTCAGACTCACGGTGACCCCCATGAGGCAGAGTAGAACCAAGGCGCCGACCGCCAGACCTCTCCTGAGGAGCCGCTGGCTGGGTTTCAACTGTCCACCTTCTGGGTAGCAGCCACGAGCTTAACTCACAGTGCCCTGGGGCTCCTTTTGTGTTTGGCCCACACTTAAAACCCCAAAGCCCCTTCTTCTTAGAGGCTGCCTGGGCTTACACCCCCCACGCAGTCCAAGCTTGCCAAGTCTGGCAGCCTTCTGGGATTGTAGCTGAAGCCTCGCAAACACCACTTCTTTCATGTTTACTCTTTCAGTCCATGTGTAGTGTTAGGGGACTTGATAGCACTACAGGATAAACATGGTCAGTGGTTCAAACCCAGCATCTGCTCCTTGGGATAAAGATGAGGCTTTCCAGTGCTCCTTGGAGGCCAGGATGGCCAGACTTCGTCTCTCATGCTTCGGACATATTGAGAGAAAAAGAGGAAGACCCCCAGCCAGATGGATTGGCAAAATGGCAGCATCAATGGACTCAAGCATGGCAAGAATTGTGAGGTTGGCCCAGGATCAGGCAGGGTTTTGTTCTGTTGTGCATAGGGTTGCTATGAGTCGTTACCGACTCCATAGCACCTGACAACAACAACAACAAAGACTCACAGCCTTGGAAACCCATACAGAGTCGCTGTGAATCATTGGCAACCTAAGTGCACCTGGTATTTTCAATAACCTCATATGGATGCGAAAGCTGGACAGTGAATAAGGAAGAACGTAGACGAATTGGTGCATTTGAGTTATGGGTGTGGTGCTGTGGGTTCATGCGCTGGACTGTAAGGTCAGTTTGAACAACAAGATCAGCGGTTTAGGCTCACCAGCTGCTCCTTGGAAACCCTATACAGGGTCGCTATGGGTCAGAACCAACTCAACAGCACTTAACAACAACAAAAAATTCAAAGTACCATGGGCTGCCAAAAGAACAAACAAATCTGTGTTGGAAGAAGTACAGCCAGCATATTCCTTGGAAGCCAGCATGGCCAGACTTCATCTCTCATATTTTGGACCTATCAGGAGGGACCAGTCCCTGGAGAAGGAGATCATGCTTGGTAAAGTGAAGGGTCGGAGAAAAAAGGAAGACCCCCAATGAGACAGATTGGCACAGTGACCATAGCAATGGGCTTATACGTAGCACTGATTGTGACATTGGCGCAGGACCGGGTGGTGTTTTGTCCTGTTGTGCAGAGTTGCTGTGATCGGCACCTAACAACAACTGGCTCTGACTCATCGTCACTTACAGCCAGAAATGCATAGATGAGATTTGACCAAAGTGTTTAATGACCCAAATCCAAACCTGTGGCATCAGGTTAATCCCAACCACAATGCCCCTCTATAGCATTTCTGAGCTAAGTCTCGGAGGGAGCATACAGCCGACCTTGCAATTAGCAGCCTGATGCTTAACCCACTGAGCCACCAGGACTCTTTACAACACAAAAATCGAAAGTCACTGCCATCAAGACTCATAGCGACCCTGTATAGGGTTTCCAAGGTTGTCAGTCTTCACAGGAGCAGAAAGCCTCATCTTCTTCTCAAGATGCAGCTGGTGGGCTTGAACAGCTGACCTGCGGTTAGCGGCCCAGTGTCGTAAGAGCTCTATTTAGAATGATGGATTGCACAGTGCTTTGTCGGAGCTGTGTTCTCAGAGAGCTCTTTTAGCCTCTTCCTTCAGACGCTCAGGACTGGCAGCGACGTCCTCCCAGGCCTTCGAGCTGACTGTCACATCCTAACCAAGCTCATCTGTGGTCTGCCATCAGAAACGCGGTTCTGCAGTAACGCCAAAGCAGGAGGTGACTCCTCACGCCGTCTCGTTTATCACAGTATCTAAGACCAGCGACCGACACAGAATGAGTCAGGCTGGAAGATACATCAGCTTGAGAACAAAGAAGCCTTGTAGCCATTGACCTGGGGCCCTGTTTCCTCAGATTGAGGATGCT
>NW_006408790.1:493724-500535 GCF_000296735.1 Chrysochloris asiatica | reverse complement strand
AATGTAGCATACATCACGAACTAAGCCAAAAGAGAGCATTTGACGCATCCCAGCATCAAATACATGGTACATAATTAAAGAACATTAAAAATGAATAAAGCTCTGCCCTGAAGGAATTCAGTTTAGTGGGAAGGTATTTCCCCATGCAGATAAATACTGTATTTTTAACAGGTATTGTGTCCATGTAAATGATGTGCCTTCACTAATAACATGCGGGAATAATAAAATTCAGTAAAACCCATCTGGCATAGCTCTCCCATGCATATACCACGCATGTCTCATGATGTTTTCAGAAGTGAATTTCTGCTTCATTCCCCTCTCTTCCCAAATGGCAGGTTAACCATGCCTCTGTGTTCATTGTCTCTAGTCTCCTGCTTGTTGTTGTTGTTGTTAAGTGCCACTGAGTTGGATCCAACTCACAGCGACTCTGTACAGGATTTACAGGGAATGGCTGGTAGGTTTGAACCGCCAACCTTGAGGTTAGCAGTCCAGTGCTTATCCTATGGCGCCACACCAAGACCCCAATTACCTGCTTACGTGTCTAACAATAGTCCTACCTGGACTGGCGCTGTGGGTTAATGCGCTGGACTTCAAAGTCAGTTTGAACCACAAGGTTGGTGGATCGAGCTCACCAGCTGCTCCTCGGAAACCCTATGTAGGGTCACTATGGGTCGGAACAGACATGACAGCACTTCACAACAACAACAAGTTATGAATCAAAATTGGTGGCTCTCCAATAACTAAGAAATTAACCATTGAGACCATGCATTTGTTTCTAGTAATGTAAGTTGATTTATTACAGCCCATTAGCTCAAATGTTTTTGGTTTTGGTTTAGTGCCATCGAGTCAGTTCCAACCCATAGTTACCCTGTATAGGGTTTCCAAGGAGCCGCTGGTGAGTTTGAACCGCTGACTTTGCAGTCCAGCACATTAATCCACAGAGTCACAACACCAGGATAGTTGAACACAAAAACCTTACCAGCTTGCCTTAAATTAAACCATAGCTCAGTTATGTTTTCTTATTGTCAACTGAAGTCCTGGTGTGGCACTGCAGGGTAAGCACTGGACAGCAAGGTTGGCAGTTCAAACCCACCAGCTGCCCCTCGGAAACCCGACATAGAGTCGCTGTGAGTCAGAACTAAGGAGCTCTGGTCGTGTAGTGGTTGCCAATCGGGCTGCGAACCGCAAGGTCAACAGTTCGAAACTACCATCTGTTCCATGAGAGAAAGATGAGGCTTTCTGCTCCCGTAAAGATTTACAGCCTCGGAAAGCCTGTACAGGGTCGCTATGGGTCGGAACCGACGCCGTGGCCCAGAACCACCACCACCACGGGTCAGAACGGACTAGACAGCACTTGACAACAACAACAGTGCCAGTTGAAATCAGAAACATGTAAACACCAAATTAGCATAGCCCACTTAGGAAAATAGTGCGGGGATAGTTGGCAAAAAATGTACAACAGGTGAGCTGTTTGTGAAAAATGAAAAAAAAATACAGTCGTGGTTTTAAGTGTTTTAGTGGAATCCCTGGCTGGTGCAGTTAACATGTTTGGCTGCTAAAAGCATGGTCGGAGGTTCAAGTCCACCCAGAGGCACTTTAGAGGAAAGACCTGACCATCTAGTCTGGAAACGCAGCCTTTCCAACCATCTGGGGCACGGTCTGACCGCGGCACGCATGGGGTTGTCAGAGTCGGCTTAGGACACCTGGTTCTGATTTTGACAGGGTCTGGAACTGCGATTAAATAAAGAACATGGATGCTGGAGAGAAAAAACAACCTACAAACAAACTCTGCTTGGTTTATGCTCCATTATTGCCATCCTGGTGTGGCGCTGCAGGTTAATGCGCTGCACTGCCAGGTCAATTTGAACTACAAAGTCAGCAGTTCAAACCTACCAGCCGCTCCTCAGAAACCTTATACAGAACCAACTCGATGGCAATTAACAACTCCAATTGCCATCTTGAGATGACTAATAATTTTTAGCAGAGTCTGTGTTTTCATTTTGCCACTGGTGTGGCGCTGTAGGATCAGTACTGGACTGTGAACCAGAAGATCGGCAGTTCAAACCCACCAGCTGTTCCTCGGAGACCCAGTACAGGGTCACTATGAGTCTGAATGGATTCAATGGCACTAAACAAACATGTAAAATCTGTTCAGTTCTGCATGGGGGAGCTGGAATAATGAGCTGCAGCCTCTCCGCACTCTCTACACAGGAGGTGTTGGGTAGGCTGATCAGAGAAGCAAGACAGGGTCTTCCACTGAAGGGGCATCCTGAGCCCCCGTTCCTGGGGGGCTGGCAGGGCCTTCGTGCTGAGAAAACGCTCACGGACACACAGCAAAGAGCAGGCAGGCACCTCAGCTCCCAGGTCGGGCCGCAGGACTAGCTTATGACAAACGTGGAGGGAGATTGCTTGACTTTACGTGTCCCTTTGCTTTCCAGGACCTCTCAGAACTGGAAGCAGTAAGTCCACTGTAGTGGCAGCTGCCACCCTACCCATTGTCCACCTGTGCAATGGCCCACTGCCACCCCGTAAATGTTCTTGTAGTTGTCTGCAGTGGGGAAGGCAAACCCGAGGGGGCTTCACAAAGTTTGTGGGGAAATGGCAGTAAAAGATCATGCAGGTTTCCCAGAACTTTCTGAAGCGCTTCTCGTGTTTTCTGTAAAAAATTAAACTAAAATCTTATCTCTGTGCTATTAACTGTAGAAAAGATTAGTGATGTAGTATGTTTATTCTGACTCGACCTCTGCTGGGAAGTTGTTTGTCACCCCAGATAGCCTGAACCAGAATCTTCATTTAAATAAGATCCCCAGCGATACTATGTAAGCACCTAATACACATATGTTATTCAGTGGTGCTCCGAATTTATCCATTCTTAAACACTTTAACTGGATACATTACAGACTGTAATATGTATATAAAAGTACAAACTACATATGTATTATATGTGTGCATTCTTATATACTGTATTATAAATATGGACTCTTGGTGTGGTACTGTGGGTTAATGCACAGTTGGTTTGAACTGCAAGGTTGGCAGTTCAAGTTCACCAGCTGTTCCTCGGAAACCCCATACAGGGTCACTATGGGTCAGAACGGACTCGACAGTGCTTAACAACAACAACATATTATAATTATAGGTTACGTATGATAATGTGTATGTTATAGTATAGAATTCATGCATATTTATATGTGTACACCCTTATATACTATATTATAATTGGTGCTTGCTTTGAAAGCACATATTGATGCATTTGAGTTCTGGCGTTAGAGGAGAATATTGAAAGTACTAGGACTGCCAGAAGAACAGATCTGTGTTAGAAGAAGTACAGACAGACTGCTTCTTAGAGGCCAGGATGGTGAGATTTCATCGCTCATGCTTCAGACACGTTATCAGGAGGGATCAGTCTCTGGAGAAGGACACCATGCTTGGTAAAGTGAAGGGTATTGAAAAAGAGGAAGATCCCCAACAAGATGGATTGGCACAGTGGCAGCGTCAGTGGGTTCGGCATAGCGGCCATTGTAAGGAGGGTGTAGGACTGGACAGTGTTTCGCTTTGTTGTGAACAGGGTCACTGTGGTCAGAACCAACTGAGGGCACCTAGCAAGCACAACAAACTATAACTGTATGTATTCATAGTACAGAACACAACTATGCATATACACCCTTAGTCTACCTCAGAGTCACCTAGGGATCTTGTTAAAAGGCTAGAAATGCAAGTTCTCAACAGGAGCCAAAACTGGATGAGCTCATTCCAGCCCCTGATTCCAAGGGACCCCGTGTGTCAGATTTGAACTGCCCCATAAGGTTTCTTCAGCTGGAATTTTTATGGGAGAAGACAACCAGATCTTTGTCTCAGGGAGCCACTGAGTGGATTCGAACTTAGACCTTTATGTTACAGCTGAGTGCTTAGTTACTGTACCACATACTCTTCCACAAGAAGGAATGCTATTTATGAAGTGTGCATATCCAGAAGGAGTGCAGTTGGCGGCTTTTTGGTAAGCTGCCATGGGGCAGGGGCTTGTTTCCCTCTCGCCTGGCTGCCTCCTTGTCCACAGACACGGGGAATGGCCACTTTGCACCAGAGTGGTTGTGTGGGGGTTCCACTCGCTAGCACCTCACAGGGTGTTCTGTATCCTGCGGGTCCAGCCGTCCACGCCATCCAGGTAGCTTTCAGAGCAGGGAGAACACATGCTCTATATGAGGCAGGGACAGATTCCTCACTGTCCACGTGGGAGACCCAGACTCCACTCCCAACCAGCACACCTCGTGTACCAGGGGAGGCTCCAGTGTTGATGAGACGTTGAACAGGTGCCAACAGAGCTTCCAGACCAAGACAGACTAGGAATAAAAGCCTGGCAATCTATGCCTACACATCAGAACAGTCTGATGACCTGTTGTTGATGATCCTGGTGATAACTCGTTACCTTGTGTGTGGGGACACCATGACTCCTAAGTGGAAGGGCTGGGCAAGCTGCTTAACAACAAGCAGCAACTACAACAGACTCCATGTCTTTCTAATGCCTTTATTGTCAGAGCCATCCCAGCTCTAGGGTTGCCTCCCAGTTCCCTTTTGAAAGACGCAATTGTATAGGGGTTTTCAGTGTTGTTCATACTTTGTTCACAGATTGAGGTGACAGTAAATCCAACAGTCTCAGCTCCTCTAAGTGTTGTTTTTGTTGTTTGTTGTTGTTGTTAGGTGCCATCAAGTCAGTGCCAACTCATAGCGAACTTATGCACAACAGAATGAAACACTGCCTGGTCCTGGGCCAACCTCACAATTGTTGCCACACTTGAGCCCATTGATGCTGCCACTTTGACAATCCATCTCGATGGGGGTCTTCCCCTTTTTCTCAGACCCTCCACCTTACCAAACATGATATCCCTCTCTAGTGACTGGTCCCTCCTGACAATATGTCCAAAGTATGAGAGACGAAGTTTGGCCATCCTGGCCTCTAAGGAGCACTCTGGCTGCACTTCATCCAACACAGATCTGTTGGTTCTTTTGTCAGACCATGGTACTTTCAATATTCTCCTCCAACACCATAACTCAAAAGCATCAATTCTACGGTCTTCCTTATTCACTGTCCAGCTTTCACATGCATATGAGGTTATTGAAAATACCATGGCTTGGGTCAGGTGCACCTTAGTCCTCAAGCTGACATCTTTGCTCTTCAACACTTTAAAAAGGTCTTGTGCAGCAGATTTGCCTAATTCAATATGTCCTTTGATTTCTTGATTGCTGCTTCCATGAGTGTTGATAGTTGCTGAATATAAGAATACCTTATCTGCTCTTCTTAAAGGCTAATTGCTGCCTGCATTTCTACTGTGCTCCTGCTTTAGACTGCAAACCACAAGGTCGGTGGTTCAAATCCACCAGCCACTCCAAGGGAGAAAGATTATGCAGTCTGTTCCCACAAACATGTACAGTCACAGAATGCCTACAAGACAGTTCTCTCTGCGTCCTGATCAACTTGATGCCAATGGGTTTAAGCTTAATTTAAAAACCAAACATTTCTACTGAAGGGGTCCTTATGTATGGCTCAGTGGTATCACCTGTGGATTAGATGTTGAGCTGTTACCCACAAGGTCATTCCTTCAAGCCTACTTACTAGCTGCTCCTCAGGAGAACAATGACACTGTCTGCTTCCATAAAGGTCGGCAACCTCACAAACCCTGTTGCTGTGACTCACCATCAACTCGAAGGCAGTGTTTTGGGTTTTGGTGTTTGGGTTTAGCGTTTTTGCTCACAGAGCTTGCCTGCCATGCCTTGCTCCCTTGAAGGTGTGTTGTGAATCTTCCTGTTTGGGAGGAGGCCTCAGGTGACCGCCCCATGATCCAGTACAGCAGAGAGTAGAAATCAGCTCTGCGGGAGAGACTTGTCCTTGGTGTGTGCGTCTCTGGGGCTGAATTCCCCTAGTGATGGCACAGTGTTTGTACCATGTGGTCAGAAACAGCCCAGGTGTGGCCCCTGACCCTTCTCCATTGCTGCCTGGCATGTGGCACGTTTATGAGGAACGAGCTAGACAGAAGAACGCTTTGAAGAGACCCATGTCCTAGTAGCTCAGCAGCTAAGCACTTGGTACTTGACAGAAGGGCAGCAGTTTGAGCCTGCCCACCAGCTCCGAGGTAGAAAGACCTGGCAGTCTCTTCTCTCATAAAGTTTAAAGCCACGGGCACCCCTCATCGTAGTTCTACTCTGCCTTCCTTGAAATCACCCCAAGGCCACAACCACAACAACAACAGCAGCAGCAAGCCCTGATGGTACAACTGTTAGGTCCTCAGCTGCTCACAGAAACGTTGACGGTTCAAGCCCACCCAGTGGCTCCATCGAAGTAAAACCCAAAGACCTGCTTCTGTTAAAAAACAAACCCACCATACAGTCTAATCAGCTCTAACTCACAGAGACCCGACAGGACATATGCAAATGTGCAATAGGGCTTCCAGGCCTGTAAATCTTTCTGGAAGCAGGCTTCACATCTATCTCCTACAGAGTAGCTGGTGGGTTTGAACCGACAATCTGTGGTGACCAGCCCAATGTTTAACCCACTGTGTCACCAGGAGGCCTCCATAAAGATGACAGTCTAAGAAACCCTGTGGGGCAGGTCTCCTCCGTTACACCAGGGGGCGCTGTGAATGGATGCTTATAAGAGTATATACGATTATAGGAGGAGCTCTGGTAGCGAAGTGGTTAGGAAGAATCAGGCGGCTAACCTCAAGGTCGGCAATTCGAAACTACCAGCTGTTCTGCGAGAGAAAGATGAGGCTTTCTGCTCCCGTAAAGATTTCCAGCGTCAGAAACCCTTTACAGGGTC
>NW_006408790.1:491907-493134 GCF_000296735.1 Chrysochloris asiatica | reverse complement strand
GGAGGAGAGTAGAACTGTTACAAAAGGATCCCAGATAGTCATCTTCATAGAAACTAACTGATGCATCTTTCTCTCTCAGAGCAACTGGTGGGTGGGAACCACTAATTTTGTGATTATGAGCCCAAGGCCTACTTAACCCACTGCATCACCAGGGCTCTTAGCCGAAGAACCGTGGCCCCGGACACTGTTGCAACCATTCTACTTTGAGTATGAAGCGTGGGTGGCCGCAAGCATTCCTGGCAGCGAAAGCATTTGACTTCTAAAGCTGTTCATCACACTTATCAGCACCGCCAAACACCTAGGGCCACAGAAGCTGAGCTGCCCCACTGGAACACTTCCATCAACCCGAATCCAGCTCATCAGGGAGGATAATTTACCAAGGCTGAGTGCCCTGGAGCTCATGCTGACACGTATTGACCCTGTGTGAGAGCTAGGAGTTGAAATCAACATGACTGCAAAGGGTTTTTAAAAAATCTTTACAGGAGCAGATTGCCAGGACTTTCTTCCGTGGCACCACTGGGTTAATGGTTTTGCCACCTTATTTTAAAAGGACCCATAGCTTTTAATAAATCCCACATTTGCTCTCCCATCACCTCGTATATACACACACACACACACACACACACACATTATCCTGTAGAATTCACTAAAGCCCCAAACAAGCAGAGCTGGGTGGATTTAGCATTTCTTCAACGGCTACACGTTGAGTTTCAAGGAAGCCTTTACTGCCAAGAGATGAGGATGCCCAGGAAGACTATGTGTAGCACTCAGGAATGGGCCTGGTTTCCAGGGAAAAGGAACCTTGTTTTAAAATCCTTTGGAAACATGGAGTTCTGACTGCACTTTCTCCCCAAGATACACAAGCAGCTGCTCCAGGGAAAGAATGCAAAGGGAACAAGAAAACAGCTCCACCCAGCTCAGAGAGGGGTGTGCCCAAAGGAATTCAGGAAGAGAAGAGAAATGGGTGTGGCGGGCGGCTGGGGTGTGGGTTGTGGGAATGATGAATGCTGAGTGCTGAGCCTGCCCGCCTCTGGTTGGTGGAATTTTTGCTTTCACTTAAGGTTGTTGTCATTGGGTGCAGTCAAGTCCATTTCAACTCACAGCGCCCCCGTGTGACAGAGTAGAACTGCCCCACAGAGTTTCCTAGGCTGTCATCTATTGTGTCACTATATACTCATATATACTCTTATAGATCATCCACTCACAGCACCCCCTGGTGTGACAGAG
>NW_006408790.1:482612-491807 GCF_000296735.1 Chrysochloris asiatica | reverse complement strand
TTTCCTAGGCTGTCATCTATTGTGTCACTATATACTCATATATACTCTTATAGATCATCCACTCACAGCACCCCCTGGTGTGACAGAGGAGAACTTCCCAGAGGGTTTCCTAGGCTGTCATCTATTGTGTCACTATATACTCGTATATACTCTTATAGATCATCCACTCACAGCGCCCCCGTGTGACAGAGGAGAACTGCCCCACAGGGTTTCCTAGGCTGTCATCTATTGTGTCACTATATACTCCTATATACTCTTACATATCATCCGCTCACAGTGCTCACAGTGACAGAGGAGAACTACCCTATAGAGTTTTCCAAGCTGCCATCTATTATGTCACTATGTGCATGGTGGGTTTGGTTTATGGAAGTTAGGAGTCTTAGACCTTTGAGAGAATATGCTTCTAAGTTTGGTTTTTAGTTCGTTTCGATCTATTAGAAAGCTGCCAGATAGAAGCAAGAAAATAAATTAATAAGATTTGAGGCAATTTTTGTCTGGAAGAATGAAAAAAAAAATGTTCATTTTCATTCCAGACCCTTCATTAGATCCTTTCTCCCAACATTCCCCAACATTTCCAAGCGAGCTTCCAGAGAGACTCCCGTGTTTTTTAGAAATGTCACTGTGCAATCCATTCAGAACCTTAGACTACGTTCAAGTGGGACCAGCACTGAGCCAGTGATGCTGACTGTTTTCACAATCTAAGAAAGAAGTCCCTTTGAGACCCCGCCTTCCCTGCGCCTGGGTATGTTCCTTCCAAACCTCAGGCTCTTCGTTGATGACCAATATTGTTGTGAAGTGCCATTGAGTCGGTTCCAACTCACAGCGGCCCTGTATAGGATTTTGAGAAGCAGCTGGTGGGTTTGAACTGCTGATCCTGTGGTCCACAGTCCAGTAAAAGCAGCTTGACCACACAAATACTTTATACAGAACAAGATCCTTCCATGTACTACATGGAGCCCTGGTGGTGTCCTGGGTATGCATAGGACTGCTAACCTCGAGGGCAGTGTTTCACAGCCACCATGGAAGACAGAGGAGGCTTTCTGCTCCCTGTGGGGCAATCCTACTCTGTCCTAGAGACAGAATTGAGTGGATGGAAGTGAGTTTGGGTTGGTTTTGGTTACTTGTGCTAACTGTGACAGGAATGTGTCATTTTATGTTGGAAGGTAACACCTTCCTTCCTGAGCCAGCCCTGCAGGAACAGAAAGGGAATTCGCTAATAGGTGAAATTATATGGTCCACAGTGACTCCTGTGTAGGAGTGTGGACACTGGAAAAGGGGTTTGTGGAGAGTCTGTTTTTAGCGCACAGTATAAATATGGGTTTATTGGTCTTGCAACTTTACCGAGAAGGTTTGCTGCTGAAATTGTGTCGGGGTCTGCAAGCTATGCAGAGAGCCAGATGGTCACAATCACAAATTGAAATCGGGTTCTAGGATATTAGGGAAAGTCCGAAAGCCATATATACACCGGTATCTGTACCCGTATGTGAAGAGTCCATCAGACTGCGACGTGTAGCCGCGAGCTCTCCCTTCCGGTGCCCATGTGGTCCACACAACAACATGATCCCCTATCTTCGAGCCAGGCATTTCTATGTCCACAAATTAAAATGTGCCGTAGCAAGCCAGAAAGCTAGAGTAGACCGGCGTCTTTGGGTTTCCGAGTCTGCCATCTTTATGGGAGGGGACTGCCTCACCTTTCTCCTAAGGAGTGACCCACCTTTATGTTGACAGCAGATGGTTTAACCTGCTGCACCACCAGAGCCCCCTCCCCCTGAAGCCTAGCATTGTTAAAACCTTTCCTGTTACCAGCAGGTAGCACAGTGAGGCTGAAAGAATATAATCCATTCATTCAGAAAAAGTGCAAGGGCGATTTATCCCATCTTCCGCTCCTTGCTCCTTCCAGAAACAGATGTTGTATTTCCATGGTGTTAAATATAAGCACTTCCTTCCAGCCCAACTGTAAAAATTCACAGGATGCATGAATTTGTTTTAAATAAACCAAACCAAGCCCACTGCCATTAGGCCTCCTCATAGTGGTCCATTGTTGTTGTTGTTGTTGTTGTTGATGAGGACGATGTTGTTGTTGTTAAGTGCCGTGGAGTCGGTTCCGACTCATAGTGACCCTGCACAGGGTTTCCGAGGCTGTAAATCTTTACGGGAGCAGAATACCTCATCTTTCTCCCTCCGAGTGGCTGGTGGGTTTGAACTGCCGACCTTTTGACTAGCAGCTGAGAGCTTAACCCCTGTGTCACCAGGGCTTTATTCCTCAGTAGAAAGTGACATTTATTTTCCGCTTAAAATGAATGGAAAAGGCAAACATATTTTGAATACCTCTGGCATGTGCTAGAATATTCTATTGACTTCCGTCAATGATTGGATTGAATTCTTGGCCATTCATTTTTTGCTCATGAGTTTGTGTGTCCACCAATACACTCCTCTGTTTGACGATACAGCCCACATGTAAAGCTAAGAGAGTGGGACAGACCTCTCAGCTTCAGGTGGATAAAATACTGACCCAAAGAAAGTAAGACATTTCACCAACACCATCCCCTAACAGTGGGCTTCCTCAGAATGGAATGACACTTGGCTTCCCCCGAGTTCCGTGGTTTACTTTCTCATTCGTGCATTTGGAACTTTCAAGACATATTTTGGTAGATTTGGATCCTGCATCTGGCTTGTCCTCTGACCTCTGGGTCTTTGGACTTGAGCCAGTGTTCTGTTGTATTGCCTGCCAATCGTGGGCGTCAGCAGCGGCCTGCCTTGGGACTAGCTGACGGTGACCTCGTCAGCCTCTGCAGCTCTGTGAGTCACCAGAAGCTTTCAGCTTGCCATCTGACCATGGATTTCGAAATGGCCAGCCTCTACAACCATGTAAACCATGTTCCTCGATACATCTTCTCTCTGTATATACATTGAGTCCTGGGGTGGCACTGTAGGACAAGCACTGGACCACAAGGTTGGTTTGAACTGCAAGGTCAGCCGTTCAAATTCAACAGTTGCTCCTTGCAAACCCCATACAGTGAAGCTATGAGTCAGAACTGACAAGGAGGCACGTAACAACAGCAACAACTTATGTACCTATAGAATATTGCCATGGAGCTGTAGGAAAAGCAATGGACTGCTAACCACAAGTTGGCGGTTCAAACCCACCAGTCGCTCCTCAGAAACCCTATGCAGGGTCACTATGAGTCAGAACACACTCAACGGCACTTCAAAACAAAAACAAGATATATTATCAACACTCATGGAAGCAGCAGTCAAGAAATCAAGTGACGTATTGCATTAGGCAAATCTTCTGCACAAGACCTCTTTAGAGTGTTGAAGAGCAAAGATGTCAGATTCAGGGCTAAGGTGCACCTGACCCAAGCCATGGTAGTTTCAATAACCTCATATGCATGTGAAAGCTGCACAGTGAATAAGGAAGACCGTAGAAGTATTGATGCATTTGAGTTATAGTGTTGGAGAAGAATATTGAAAGTGCCATGGGCTGCCAGAAGAATAAGCAGATTTGTGTTGGAAGAAGTGCAGCCAGAGTGCTCCTCAGAAGCCAGAAAGGCCAGCTTTCGTCTCTCATACTTTGGACATGTTATCAGGGGTGACCAGTCCCTGGAGAAGGACATCATGCTTGGTAAAATGGAGGTCAGTGAACAAGAGGAAGAAGACCCCAAGGAGTTAGATTGGCACAGTGGCAGCAGGAATGAGCTCAGGCATAGCAACGGCTGTGAGGTTGGTGTAGGACCGGAAGGTGTTTCTTTCTGATGTGCACATGGTCTCTATGAGTCAGAATCAACTCAATGGCACTTACTAACAACAACACATACTGTTAAACGAACAGAATTAAGTCTGTTGTTGGTAAGTGTCGTTGAGTTGGTTCCGATTCATAATGACACTGTGTAAGGTTTCTGAGGAAAACCTAGTACATTTGAACCACCTACCTTGGTGTGGCGCCATATGATAAACTCTTGACCTCAAGGTCAGCTTGAGCCCCAACACCAGTGGTTCAAACTCACCAGTTGCTCCTAGGAAAGCCCACACAAGGTTGCTATGAGTCGGAACCAACTTGACAGCACTTAACAACAACATCCTTACAGTTCAAACCAACCTTGTGGTCCAGTGCTTATCCTACAGTGTCACTTCAGAATAAGTCTAAGGATAATGAATTTAATTAGGAACCCTAGTGGCTCTATCAGTGAAAAAGAGGAAGACCCCAATGGACTAGCTCAGTGGCAGCTACAATGGGCTCAAGCGTAGCAGCAATTGTGAGGATGGCTCAGGATGGGGCCATGTTTGTTCACTTGTGCACTGCCTCCTGATGGGTCAGAACTGACTCAACAGCACCTCACAACAGCAACAAGTGGCTCTGTAGAATAAGCAAGCACTCAACTGCTGAGCACAAGATCAGCAGTTCAAATCCACCAACCATTCCATGGGAGAAAGATGAGACTGTCTGCGCCCATGAAGTTTACAGCCTTGGAAACCCCATACAGGGTCGCCATGAGTCAGAACCAACTTGATGGCAGTGGGCATGGGGTTTGGGTTTTAACTGTGTGTAACGGAGTCCTATTTTGGGTGTCCTTGAGCTCTGGTAGCATAATGGTTACAAATCGGGCTGCAAACCTTAAGGTCAGCGGTTCGAAACTACCAGCCGCTCCGCGGGAGAAAGATGAGGCGTTCTGCTCCCGTAAAGATTTACACCCTCGGAAACCCTGTACAGGGTCGCTATGGGTCGGAACCGACTCAATGGCACTTAACAACAACAACAACAACACACTGTTGTTGGCAGTTGTGTTCAAGTCAACTCCGATTCATGGAGACCTGACATTTACGACTCAGTCAGAGTGTGACCTGGACCACAGCAGGCGACTGTGCCCATTCCTGCACCATCATGATGCCGTGGGTGTCCTTGAGCTCCTTGCCCTCTCCCAGAGGGTCCCTCATTGCCTTAACATGATGTCCTCGTCTAGACGCTGATCTCGTCTAGCCATGTCTCTAAAGTAAGGGTGTCACCATCACCATCCTTGCATCTAAGAAACAGTCTAGTTCTCTCCTCCAGGGACTGTCCTTCTGGAGACAGGTCCAAAGTAGGTGAACCGAAGATTCACCATCCTGGTTCCCAAGGAGCGTTCTGGCTGTACTTCCTCTAAGACAGATTTGTTTGTCCTTCTGGTAGTTCACCGTATATTCAGCATGCTTTGCTAATAGCACACTTGGAGTACAATTCCTACTCTGTCTTCCTGTCCTGCTGCCCAGCTTTCTCATGCATGTGAACAATTGGAAAGACCCTGCCTTGGGTCAGGTGACCTTAGTCCTCAAGGTGACGGCTTTGGTTTTGGACATTTTCGAGAGGCAGCAGATCTCCTCAGAGCAACATGCCATTTGATTTCTGGACTGTTGATTCAAGAAGAATGAAATCATTGGCAACTTACTTCAATTTTTTTTATATCTCTATTTATCGCAATGTTCCTTATTGGTCCAATTGTGAGGATTTTTGTCTTCTTCACTTTTAAGTGTAATTCATACTGACCCTAACCAAAAGCAAAGATACAAAAACCAAGTCCAATACTGTGAGTCTATTCCAATTCATGTTGTTGTAAGGTGTCATTGAGTCGGTGCTGACGCATAGCGAAACACTGCCTGGTCCTGGGCCAGCCTCACAATCGTTGCTACATTTAGGCCCATTGATGCTGCCACTTTGCCAATCCATCTTGTCAGGGGTCTTCCTCTCCTTCTCCGACTGACCCTCCACCTTTCCAAACATGATATCCTTCTCCAGGGACTGGTCCCTCCTGACAATATGTCCAAAGTATGAGAAACAAAGTGTGGCCATCCTAGCCTCCAAGGAGCACTCTGGCTATACTTCTTCCAACATACAGGTTTTCCCAGGCTGTGAATCTTTACAGAAGCAGACTGCCACATCTTTCTCCCATGGAAAGGATGATGGGTTCAAACCGCTGAACTTTCAGTTATCAGGCCAACATTACATCCCTGGCATTTAACTCACACTGAAGGCATATGAGTATGTCCGTTGTATATGTATGTGTGTCTATGGCTGGGTTTCAGTCACCTTGAACTGCTATAATAGGAATTCAGGGATGGATGGCTTTAACACAGATCTGTTCTTTCATAGTTTTCTGTTGTTGCTATGAAGTGCCGCTGAGTCCGTTCCAACTTATAGTGACCCTGTATAGGGTTTCCGAAGAGCAGCTGGTGGATTTGAACTGCCGACCTTTCAGTTCAAATCAACCTTATGGTCCAGTGCTGATCCTACAGTGCCACACCACAGCTTAGAAGGCTAGAAAGCTGAATTCAGAGGATCAGCTCTGGAGAAAGGTCTTGTCTGCATTCAGCATCTGTGGGCCCGACATTCCCTGGAGATCTCCATGCGTCTCAACATCAACCTTCCCCCAGATCTAGGAGTGTCACAGAGCAGGGCTCTGGGTCCAAAGGACACACGCACTGCGGCTCTTCTGTTTTGGTGGCAGTAGACCCCTCTGATTTCTGCTCACTTCAGGTCACACCCCTGGGAAGTTCTCTTACATCAGATCAGGGCTTTGACGGGACTGGGGGTGTTGCAGCCCACCCTTAATCCTCTGATTAGTTTGGGGAATCTTCGCATAACCACCAAACCACTCTGACTCCTACTTCAGGGGGACCCAATTCCATCCACACAGGGCATGTGCACATGCGTAAAGGTCTGGAGAACACACATTGAGCATTGGACTCAATGTGGCCGGTGTTGTAGGATAAGCACTGTACTACTAACCTCAATGTCGGCAGTTCAAATCCACCACTTGCTCCTCAGACACCCTATACAGGGTCACTATGCGTTAAAACCAACTTAACAGCAGTTCACAATAACAAACACCAACATATGTGTATGTTGTTGTTAAACGTCGTCCAATCGGTCTGACCCATAACGACCCTGTAAAGGGTTTCTGAGGAGCAGCTGGTAAATTTGAACCACTGACCTTGTGGTTCGGACTAACCTCCAGGTCCAGTGTATTACCCTTCAGCGCCCCACCAGGACTCCACGTATGTGTTTCAACACTCAGGGAGGACTGAGGCTTCATAGGACAAGCACTGGGCTGTGAACCACAAGGTCCACAGTTCAAACCTACCAGTCTCTCTGTGGGAGAAAGATGAGGCTTTCTGCTCTCATTAAGATTTAAAGCCTCAGAAACCCTATATGAGGTTGCTATGAGTCAGAACCAACTCCATGACACTTAACAGCAACAACACATACATATGCATGCATACTTACACACACATAGACTTGTTAGTTTCCATGAGTCAGCTCTGATTCATGACAAACTGATGAACAACAGAGCGAAATGGTGTCCTAGTCCTACACCAGCTCTGTGCCCATTGGCATGTTTGAGCCCATTTGTTAGACATGGGGACTGACTTGTTTTCAGTAGCTCACCAGGCTTTTCTTCCTAGTCTCTCTTAGTCTGTCCACCATGGGTGTCCCTGCTGGTATTTGAAATACCAGTGGCCTAGCTTTCTGCAACGCAGCAACACCCATGCCTCCACAGGACAGACAGATGACTGGTGGGAATATATATATAATTTTTACTGTGGTAAACTTATATCGCAAACTGTTTGCCATTTTAAGAGTTTTAATTGTAGAACCCAGGGACCTTCATTACGTTGTGTTATCCATCATTGCCACTGAGGCAGTAACCTCCCTCTGCCACCCCCAGACAATGGTAGCCACCATCAAGCTTTGATTTCCTCACCACACCATTCTGTCAACAGCCGTGAAGTACCCACTCCAGTGGCTGTATCACCGTCTCTCTGTAAATCCCCCATGGGTGCTTTGTAGTCTCGTGGGGTTACAAGCAGTGATGAAATGAAACTCATCTCTGTCTGCAAAATTCCATGAAGAAGGATTTCCTCGGACTCAATTCCCACATCCCGGCACCACCTCTAGCGTCTTTCTTTTTGTACCTGTCTCCTACGGAAGCTCACAGGACCTCGTGACTCATTTATTCCTGCCGGATGTTGTTAGCTGTTGTTGCATTGACAGGGACGCACGGTGGCCCCATACCCTGTGGGACTGGACCTTTGTTATCCATAGGGTTTCAGAAGTAAATCCCCCAGCCTCTCCTCCTAGTCTGTCTTAGTCCGGAAGCTCCACTGGGACCTATTAGACATTCTAAACATACACCCGTCTCCATTGTCAGACAGGTGGTGGCTGTGTGTGAGGGAATCGAACCCAGGTCTCCCATATGGAAGGTGAGAATTCCACCCCTAAGCCACCAAGGTCCTCTGTGCTTGCCAGACTCAACTCGGTGGCAGCTGGTAATTCTTGCTAACCACAACAAGCATGGGATTGCATCACTGCTTGGAAAGAATTTACCTTGGCAATTTATTAAATAGTTTCATTTCATCAAAGGAGATGTTTACAAACATCCTGATTCTTGACCCAACTCACAGTCAGCAGGATTTGGCTCCACGGGTGGGACCAGGACAGGGAGGAGCTGGGAGGGGCCTCGAGACAACACCAGATCCGGGCCCCTGAACCAAATCTCTACCCTACCTACCCCTTCAAACCAAAACCAAAACCCTCTGTCATTGGAATGACCCTGACTCATGGCGCCCCCATGTGTGTCAGAGTAGAACTGCACTCCCTAGGGTTCTCAGAGGCAGATTTTATCACAAGTAGATTGCCTGCCCTTTTCTCCGGGGCCCCTCTGGGTGGGCTTGAATATCCAGCCCTTTGGTTAGCAGCTGAGAGCATTAACTGCAACACCAGAAACTCCTCTATCTCTTCAGCAACCCTAGATCCCAGTTTCACGCATGGGGAGCTCACACAGATACACACAGGTAGTCTTGAACGCAGGTAGCTTCCAGGTCAGCCTTCTCACAATTACTTATAAATCACTCCCTAGTCAGAATCTCCTTTTACTCAAATCCACAATCAGCACTCACAGAAACAACAGTCAAGGAACTAAACAGTATGTTGCCAATCTGCTGCAAAAAACATCTCGAAAGTGCAGAGGAGCAAAGATGTCACTCTGAATATTAGGTGGCCCTGACCCCAGCCAGGGCCTTTTCAAGGCAAAATCTGCACAAGGAAGAAAAAAGACTGAAAGTAATAGATGCATTTGGATTGGATTGTTGCTGAAGAATATTGAAACTACCATGGACTTCCAGAAGAATGCACAAATCTAAATTGGAAGACGTGTAGCCAGA
>NW_006408790.1:475191-481763 GCF_000296735.1 Chrysochloris asiatica | reverse complement strand
TAGTGTGTCTCCCTCCCCATCAGGATCGCTAGTGTGTCTCTCTCCCCAATGGATCACTAGTGTGTCTCTCCTTCCCCATCTGGATCACTAGTGTGCATCTCTCCCCATCTGGATCACTAGTGTGTATCTCTCCCCATCTGCATCACTAGTGTGTCTCTCCTTCCCCATCTGGATCACTAGTGTGTATCTTTCCCCATCTGGATCACTAGTGTGTCTCTCTCCCCATCAGGATGACTAGTGTGTCTCTCCTTCCCCTTCTGGATCACTAGTGTGTATCTTTCCCCATCTGGATGACTGGTGTGTCTCTCTCCCCATCTAGATCACTAGTGTGCATCCCTTACAATCTGGATCACTAGTACGAATCCTCAGTCTGCTCTCTAGACCCTGAATTGTGTCCCAGCATCGCTCACCTTCAGGTTCCTTCTCACAGGCCCTGGTATTTATCTCAGCACTGTTCTGTGCCAGATTAAATATTTATATTTAGTTAATATTCCCTCTGTTGTGGCAGGGAGCTGCAACAGTAATAACAACAAAGTGCCTTATCATCTGCTATCTGAATTGAATCTTCCAGTCACCTGTGAGGTCTCTAAATTACTCTCTGCCTTTGATGTTCAAGGACGCAGTCCAAGAAATCAAAACGAATCCAAGCCTTAATAAAGGCAGACCACGCAGGTTTGGCCACCGCAATAACCGAGTCACAGATACTTTGGGTTTCTCAGTGCATAGAACAGTTACGTTGATTCTACAGTGCAGTCTACTGAATGTTCCAGAACACGATGGAAAAGTCTGAACAATTGTGGGAGAGAACACAGTGAGCACAGAAACATGAAGTGGGCACAGGGATTTGGATAAATGGCAGTAATAGGCTCTTGGCACAAGGTTACCAAGGCCACTTGTAAAAATCTCTGCATCGAATGTGTCCTTTGCTTAAATGATTATATATTCCGGAGTGTTTTTGTGTACATCTCCCTTCCCCCCCCCCAAAAAAAAAAAACCAAAAACACCCAGAGGGCATGGAAGCAAATACTGTTGAATGATGACGCACGGAGGAGATTGTAATGATTGCAATGAAACAATGATGTAAATAAAGCTGATGTTCTCCCACGTAAATTATCACTCAGTTCACAGCAAAAACTTAAAAAAACAAAAAACCTCTGCATCTTCATGTATGCAATTTGCTCTTCGGTCTCTGGGTGGTGCAAATGGCTTGTTTCAGATAACGAATCTAAATGTTGGCAGTTCGAACCCATCGAGCACTGCTGTAGAAGAAAAGACCTAGCAACCTGAAACCTTAGGAGCTCAGTTCCACTCTGTAAAATACTGGGGTCTCCATGATACCAATGGGTTGGGTTTGGTTTGTGAGTTACTTTTTCTTCCTGTGTGGCCCCACCCACCGATTTCGCTTGGCTGTGCAGAATAGATGAGCAAAAATGCATCCTTTGCCTTGTTGGTCTCCAGGGCAGCGTGCAGGTGGACAGGTCCGATTCCTCCCTGCTCGGTATATAGCAGTTAACCCCACAATGCACTTTTGTCTCGTCCAAACTCAGAGATGTACACCGTGGACTTGCTGGACACGCCAAGTTTGGTTCGTGTTAAACCTCCTGCTGTCCAGTGGATTCCAACTCAGCAGAACTTGTAAGAACTGCCCCAGCCAACTTCCAAGGCTGCATCAGCATCGTCATGGAAACCAGATTGTTGGGTTGAAACCACCCACCTTTTGGTATGCAGCCCAGTGCTTAAACACTGTGCCACCAGGAATTCGTTAACGTTGTCTGTTGTTGTTGTGAAGTGCCATCAAGTCAATTCCGACCCATAGCCACCCTGTATAGGGTTTCCGAGGAGCAGCTGGTGAGTTTGAACCACTGACCTTGCAGTTCAAATGACTTACCCACAGCCCCACACTAAATACCAGCAAGTCCTGTTGCCTAGGAAACCGTATGACCATGAGGGATGACTTGTGTTCTGGAATGGGTGAGTGCATGCACTTGTTCTGTGATGTTTTATTTGGGCTGTTGCTCCTTGGAATCAGTTGGCACTGTTTTAAAATAATAATGATTCCTTTCATTTTGTTGTTGCTGTTAAAAATCTCCACAGCAAAACACATACCTATATGCATGAGGGGGCTTCAGGAAGCTTGTGGGAAAACGGAGTGAAAAGATGAATGGGATTTTCCCCTCAGTGTCGCAGATGCCCAGAGTCCTCACCTCCTGTTCTGAGTGGTCCCTCCCCCAGGAGCACACACTCACTGGCCCCTAATCTAACCTTTCGAGCTTGCTGTCAATATAGAACTCTCTTTGCTGTTGTGCCATCGAATCGATTCCGACTCATGATCCTGTAAGTCACCATTGAACTGCCCCAAAAGGTTTATGTCATCTTTATGGAATCGTCCAACCTCAGAGCGACTGCTGGGTTTGAAACGCCCACCTTTCAGTTACCAGTGAAGCATTCCACCACTGCACCCACGGGCCTCCTGTGGATAGTTCTGTAGAAGCTCTGGAATCACTCCGTCTCAGGCAGTTTTTTTTCATCTTATTGCACCCAAACCAACTCACAGGGACCCTGGAGGACAGAGTGGAACCGCCTCAGAGGGCTTTCGAGGCTATAAATCTTTATAGGAGCACACAGCCTCATCTTTCTCCCACAAAGCAGCTGCTGGGTTTGAACCGCAGACCTTGTGATTAGCAGCTCCATGCTTAACCCACAGTGCCACCAAGACTAAAGCCCAATTGCAAACACTTTCTCCCTTCATGGGGAGTTCCAGACACAATACAATGAGATCTGATATACAAGAGGGGACTTCAAAAGTTCGTGGACAACAAACACCCAAAATTGCAGACAATACCCATTTGACCTAGCCTCTATGGCTTGAGAATCAGAACTTGACTAGAGGAAGATTAAAAAAAATTTTTTTTTTTGATAAAGGAAACAAAGGTAAATTGCTCCAATTTGATGAACCTGACCTACACTCGTGGAGGTTGTTGTTGTTGTTGTTAAGTGCCGTTGAGTCGATTCCTACCCATAGCGATACTGTATAGGGTTTCCAAGGAGCAGCTGGTGAGCTTGAACCACTGACCTTGCAGTTCAGACTAACTTTGCAGTCTGACGCATTAACCCACAGTGCCACACCAGGAGGTAGTAACTCTAAATACCAATAGAGAGGGAAGGAGTCTTCACATCAAGTATCAATGCTATCCACTCTGTACATAGGGTAGATAGGAACAGGCAACTTACACATTGGTTACCTAAAATAGGGGGAGGAGGGCTATAAAGGCACAAAGTGATTGGCTTACAAGGTTTCATGATGGAGTTTAGTTGAAGAGTGTGTGGGGGAAGAAAGAGTTCCCACTGAATAGTTTTCATCTTGTCTAGATGGGTCTGGTGAAAAGAGATGGGGATAAGATTCTTATGATTCAATAGTGAGTAATTGTTATCATGACTAATTGTGACTGTCACAATTGTAAAGATAGAAGTTTTGTAACAAAAACAGGGGGGTGGTTAATCTTACAGTCCAGAAACAGAGGACCCTAGGACCACCAAGGGAGAAGAGCACACGCAGAATGAGGGACCTTATCTGGAGAAGCAGCGAAGCCAGAGATGGAGGCAGAGTTGGGGGCATGGAGAGGGGGAGCAGGTGAGGACTCTAGATTCATGGGAAGAGAAGGACTCTAGATTCATGGGAAGAGAGGGACTAAGAGCTGTGGCCAGGAGGCAGACTTGCAGAATGAGCCCTTGTTATGTATGCCTGAGTGTGGTTTTGTTTTTGAGAAAAATACTGTTAACTGATGGTAAATGGAGGGGATTATAATCATTGTAATGAAACAAGGTGTATGATTTGTTGAATGTAAAACTGATGATCTGCCCTATAAACTTTCACTCAATGCACGATAAAAGCCTTAAAATAAAAAATAAAAAAAAGTTCGCCGACAAATGGAATGAAAAGATACTGAGATTTGTCCACAGACTTTGTTTTAGCCCCTTATATCACACTCACGCCTGACCCTGCGCTCCTCCCACCCCCACCCCACCCCCGACGCCCTCACGTGTACCCTAGCTGTCCATTCAGTGTTCAAGGATTTATGGGAAGGCCAGCTGTGAGGTTTCATTTGTTGTATGGGTTTTTTTCCCCCTTCTTGGAGCTGAAGGCGGGGCTAAAGCCAGCCTGGAACTGGGCTCCACACTGATCAGCTCGAGTGTGCGCGTCTGCTGGGGACAGTACACAGGAAACGCTAACTGGCAGAATTATGGGGCGAGGAGGCTCGCGGTGACAGACATGCCATCTGTCAGCTTCTGAGCTGTGATTTCCAAGAAAGTGGACCAACAAGGAGGGCAAGTCCGGAGGAGAGGTGTTCCAAAGGCTCAGCCCAGCCCCGGGACACTTTGGAATTAAGTAAGTTTGTCTCCTACAGAAGAAAGAGGTGGTGGGAAGGACGATACTGGGTCTGGGCTTGGGGTTTGCTGCGGGCATAGACAGCCCTCCTTGCGATCCCTGAGGATTGTGGATTACGATCTGGATTGTGGACGGAAAAGCAGTGTCTGTCATCTTGATGATTTGCTTTATATAAACATCAGGAGGTTGATAAACTGGAACGTCCGTCTATGTACCCTGTTAAATCTCTGTGGATGATAGAATTTGGTCTAGATTGGGCAGTTATTGGATGTCTTCCCTACAAGATAATGTAGTGGCTGACCCACCTTTCAGATTTCAGGTCAGTAAGCACAGGACTTCTGCTGTTTCCTTCCTGGAGATTGTGGTTTACAGAACAGGAATATTCTCTAGATTTCTGATGTACCTTTCAAATAGTTCTCTCATCGCCAACATCATTTACAGAGGAAGCTGCTTCTGGGTTTATTTCTTGTTTGTTTGTTTTGTTATTTTCGGTTTATTTTCCTCACAAAATCCATTCCCTTCTTCCAGAATGTATACAAGCCTAGATAACAATCCCACTGTTGAACGCCCCTGGGTTTCAAACTTTCTAGTTTTCAAGCAAAGTGGGATCTGGCTGTTTGTTATTGCTTGTTGTCCTCTCTTGTAGTTGGAGATCATCTGATGTTGGTTTTCACTGGCTCCAATTGTGCCTGGCTAAATCCTAAAGAGGTCTAAAATGGTGTTTGGGGATGATACAGTTATCAGTGGACCAATTGCAGCACGTTGGGGAGATAACACAAAAAAGGGAGTCCCTGATTTGGAGAAGTCGACCCAGGGACAAGCAGCTGACTTCTGTTCCTTCCACAGCAGCATCCGTCCATCTGTCCAGAGCAAAAAGGGAAGCCCTGGCCGGCGCTGGGGCCTGATACGGACGGCAGGACAGCGTGCGGTGTGTGGGAAAATGGCCCCAGTCCAGCGTCTGGAATCATTTATCTTATGGTCGAGTTCAGCAGACAGTTGTTTTCTGCAGTTTACAGAAAACCTCACTGGCTGGTTCCACTTCTTTGGGGTGAACCCAGCGAGGGACGGGGGACAGCTCACTGTGGAGTCGGGAAAGACGGTTGATCTAGTTCTGCTTTTCCTGTCGCCCTAATCCCACTGTTGCTGGGCATGTTTGAATGAGGTTACTGACAAGCACGTGGTCCCCACAGGGCCAGATGTCTCTTGGTGATGGCCACACTTACGTCTTACTGAGAAGTCAGCAGCTAGAAGCTCCTTCAGTGGCCATGTGAAAGGTGGTGTTGTTGTTGGAACCCTGGCGGGGCAGTGGTTAAGTTCCTGACTGCCAACAGAAAGGCCAGTGGTTCAAACCCACCTGCCACTCCTTGGGAGAAAGATGAGGCTGTCTGCTCCCTTAAAGACTCACAAGCAGGAAACCCTGTGGATCAGAAAGCCACTCCATGGCTGTGGGTTTAATACTGTGTTGTTGTTAGGTGTCATCCAGTCGGTTTTCTACTCACAGCGCCCCTAGTGTAACAAAGTAGAACTGCCCCAGAGGGTTTCTTAGTCTGTCATCTATTGTGTCACTATATACTCGTATATACTCTTATAGATCATCCACTCACAAGCTCCAGTGTACAGCGTAAGGAGAACTGCCCCACAGGGTTTCCTAGGCTGTCGTCTATTATGTCACTATATACTCATATATACTCTTATATATCATCCACTCACAGCACCCCCTGATGTAACGAAGGAGAACTGCCCCACAGGATTTCCCAGACTGTCATCCTTATGAGAGCAGATCACCAGGTCTTTCTCCCAAGGAGTTGCTGGGTGGGTTCAAACTGCCAACTTCTAGGTTGGCAGCTGAGCATTAAGCAGCTAAAGAAGTTCTATACTGATCTACCTCCCTCATCATTTCCATCTCTCTCTGCCTC
This sequence comes from Chrysochloris asiatica, assembly GCF_000296735.1. Taxonomy (NCBI): domain Eukaryota; kingdom Metazoa; phylum Chordata; class Mammalia; order Afrosoricida; family Chrysochloridae; genus Chrysochloris; species Chrysochloris asiatica. Next base: position 475,460 of record NW_006408790.1, on the reverse strand, counting down.
AGCCATGCGCTCACAAACACAGGCATGGGCTTTGCTTCTTTGACTCCCTAGCCTAACCCTAGCTTCTCCAGAATGTTTGGAGTTCAAATGATGCTTGTTGAACCAATGAGAAAGTCAGTCCATGTGTACCTTTCTGAAAGTTGTATCTAAAGGTTGGAGAATGGAACCCACCAGCTGCTCCAAGGGAAAAAGATGTGGCAGTCCACTTCCAAGAAGACGACAACTTCAAAAACCTTCTGGGGCATTACTCCTCTGTTACACCAGGGGGC
>NW_006408790.1:468932-473976 GCF_000296735.1 Chrysochloris asiatica | reverse complement strand
TGTCAGAACCGACTCAAGGGCACATCACCAACAACAGTTCCTACGAGGAAACAAGGTCCTGGTGCTGGGTCATGTGAGTTGCTCAGCCCTCCACACCCACTCTTCGCCCTGCTCCCTGGACCACCTTTTTGGGCCCCCACTGATGCCAGCTCTATACAATACGGGGACCTGGAGCAACGCAGCTGGCAGACGAGATACAGTGTCTATGATGTATCAAAAATTGCTCCTTGAAAAAAAAACCCTTATGTAATAGGGAAGCATTCAGGATGACGGGTGGTTTTTTTGGTGGGGGGAGGGCTTGCGAGTGCTTGAATGAAACCACAACATAGTTCAACAACAATCATGGGATCTCAGTTTAAATTAAAGAAGTCTATTTTTAGCTGGATTTCAAGCTCCAGATTACCCTCCCTGCGCCCTTCCTTAGAGAAGGAAGAGAAAAGGAGAAGCCCGTGTCTGAAAGCCCCCTAGTGACCCCTCCAGGTTTGTGCTGTTCTAAGCTAACATTGTATTCATCTTTTCTGTCTCACTGACACTCACTTACTTGGTGTTGTGTGAGTGTTGTGAAAAACCTAAAGGTTGACATAACTACAATTTTCTTACCCTGAATTCCACAGCGAATCACATTGTATATTTTATTTCAACAAACATTTATTGAGCATCTATTATGAGCAAAACAAAAACAAACCAAGTCCCTTGTCGGCAAGTCAATAACTACTATAGCTACCCGTGAGACAGAGTGGAGTTGCTCCATAGGGTTTCCTAAGTGGTCATCTTTATGGAGCAGATAGCCAGGTCTTTCTTCCTCGGAGCAATTAGTGAGTTTGAACCACCAACTAGTCAACACTGAGTGCTTAACCACTGCATCACCCTCCAAGTGCTCTGTATAATGATTCGATGTCTGCAAGATTGGTTAGGAAAGTAAAGGCAGCCACAGGATTTAGTTCAGAGATTAGTATGGAAGAAGTGACGTTCCAAAATGCCCTTTATAGAAGAATTGCTGTGTGTCTGACTCCCCAGAGCCTGGCTTTGTGGATGGTGGAACAAATGCGTATTGAAAGAGTAAGAGAAGGGGCGAGGAAGAGAGCGAGTGAACAAGAGAGTAGAAGAGAGGGAATGTGTGTGTGTGAGTGTGAGAGTGTGTGAGTGGATGAGTGTGAATGAATGAGTGACACAGTGTGGGAGTGTGTGTGAGTGTGAGAGTGTGTGAGTGTGAGAGTGTGTGAGTGGATGAGTGTGAATGAATGAGTGCATGAATGAGTGACACAGTGTGGGAGTGTATGTGTGTGTGTGTGAGTGAGTAGTAAATGAATGAATGAGTGAGTGAGTGTGTGACATAGTGTATGAGTGAGTGAGTGTGTCAATGACTGACTGAGTGAAGACTGAATGGGTGAGTGTATGATGAACCTGGATCCACACTGCACATTGATCCTTAATCCTTAAATTGAAGAAAAGAGTCATTTGTAAACCTGTTGCCACTGAGTATATTCTGACTCATAGAGACCCTATGTGACGGCAAAACTGCCTTTGAGGGTCTCCTAGATTGTCATTGCTGGTTTATAATCACCAGATTTTTTTTCCCCACACAACCATCATCCATCCATTGTTTATTCTGCCATCCATCTGTCTACCAATCTACCCCCTCCATCCTTTCAGAAAATATTACCCTATAGAGACACAGCAATGAACACAAACAGGAACAAAATCCCTGCTCTCACAGAGTGAGCAGTATAAATGAAGCACGTTGATTTTACTGGTAGCTGATAAAGAGAAAGAATAAAGACGATGGAATGTAAGGAGGCAACCAGGGAAGCTCTTGGAGCGGATCTCTGGAGGACGGGGAGAGAGGGAAGACCTGAGGGTGTCTGGGGCGAGACCATGCAAAGTCGAGAAGATGAAGCACAGAGTGTCGGCAGCAGGGTGAGCCGGGAGTGTCCAAGAGTGGGCTGACGGGTTTGAGCAATGCTGGACACAAGTAATGAGAAGAAAGAGAGATGCTGGGTGAGGAAAACCAGCCCACATTGACCCCTGGGATTGGCTTAATAACGAAATCAAAGACAGCTGGCTTCTGTTTGTAATTGGGGTCAAAGTTATATAAAATGTACCATCTTAACCATTTTGAAGAGTAGAGTTCAGTGACATTTAATACAATCCACTTGAGCAGCATGGCGCTGTGGGTTAATGTGCCAGACTACAAAGCCGTTTGAACTGCTAGGTCAGCGGTTCAAGCTCACCAGCTGCTCCTCGGAAACTCAATACAGTGTTGCTATGGGTCGGAATAGACTCGAAGGCACTTACCAACAACAACAACTTAAGCAACATCTCGTTTGCATAGTCCTACTCAATCATCTAAGGAGCTCTGGTAGCGTAGTGGTTACGAATCGGGCTGCAAACCTCAGGGTCAGCAGTTTGAAACTACCAGCTGTGCTGTAGGAGCAACATGAGGCTTTCTGCTCTCATAAAGATTTACAGCCTCGGAAACCCTGTATAGGGTTGCTATGAGTCGGAACTGACTCCACGACACATAACCACCACCACTCAATTATCTATCTCTGGAGGCAAGCTTGGGGCACGAGCAAATTTTCTTGTACTGTCTCCTGAGTGGTGTAACTTTTAAAAGCGTCCTTTCTCCTTGTGCCTATGGAGCAGATGCATCAGTGCCAGACAGCAGCATTCTTCAACGATTCAACCCAAACAAACCCATGCCCTGGAGTCAGTGTCTTCTCATAGCAGCCCCCTAAGGTTTCCAGGGCCGCCATCCTTACGGAAGCTCCCGAGGGGAGGCTGGTGTGTTCCAGTCTTTAAACCAGCAGGCGAACCCATGAACAGAGTTGTTTTCATTGCTGTTGTTAGGTGCCGATGAGTCGGTTCCTAGCCGTAGCAGCCCTGTGTACAAGAGAACAAAACATTGCCTGGTCAGGAATGTCCATCTTTGTCCTTTCTAACTGGCTTGTGGGTATTGTTGGACTGAAGTGCTGCCAAGTCGGTTCTAACACATAGCAACACTATATAGGATTTCAGAGGAGCCAGGGGTGTGTTTGAACCACCAAACTTGTGGTTAGCAGTCCAGTGCTGAGCCTGCAGTGCCACCCCAGGACTCCCTTATAAAGATTGTTGTTGCTCTTCCTAAGTACCAGTGAGTCAGTTCTGACTCATGGTGACCCTGTATAGAGTTTCCAAGGAGCGGCTGGTGGGTTTGAACTGCCAACATTGTGATTAGCAGTCTGGTGCTTATCCAAGAGCGCCACATCAGAACTTCTATGGCAAGAAAATAATACAGTTATTAGCACAAGTAGCAGAATAATGCACTGCAAGGTCAGTTTGAACCTCAAGGTCGGCAGTTCAAGTCCAGCAGCAACTCCTTGGAAAACCCTGAAGAGGGTCTCTATGAGTCGGAACCGACTCAGTGTAACTTAACTTCTTCATGCCTAACACTTCCCTGCAAGTCAGCGTTAATGGCTAAGAAACAGAGGGATTTGAGACAAGCTCTCCCCTGTCTTAACTCCTGCATTCTCTCTCTGAGCATCTGGAATTATTTCTATTTTTGTGTCTAAAGAAGTGACTCATAAAAAATTAGAGATTTTGAGTCCTCAAAAGTCTTTGCGGTTCCCCTGAAAGTATTGTCCTGAGACCTTTAAGCTTTAAGCTAAACATATCCCCTGAAGTCTTAAACCAAACAGTAGCTTACCTTGGTGGACTTCAACATTGTGCTTTTTTTAAGCACTGTCTGCATGGGATCGGGAGCCCTGGTGTGGCGCTGTAGGATAAGAACTGGACCATCGCAAGATCGATTTGAATCACAAGATCGGTGGTTCAAATCCACTGGCAGTTCCTATACAGAGTTGCTATGAGTCGGAATCGACTCGACTGCACTTTCCAACAGCAAACAGGGGATCCAAGGAGCCCTGCTGGTGCCATGGGTTAAGCACTTGGATGCTAACCAAAGGGTCAGTAGTTTGAACTCACCAGCTGCTCCCAGAGAGGAAGATAAGGCTACATGTTCTCTAGTAAGGATTTACAGTTTTGGAAACCGTATGGCACACTTCTACCCTGTCCCACAGGGTCCCTACGAGTCACAACCAACTCGATGGCAATGGGTTATGAGGGACCAGTTTGGCCACAGAAAACTCAAAAGAGTAGGAAGCTGAAGGGTCAGGAAATTTATGTTCTTGGGGAGAAACAGCTCATAAAAGGAGAGGATAAAGGATGGGCAATTTGAAACACGTCCTCAGTGTCACTGAACTGTGCTTATAGCTACTGTGAACTGGCTGAGGCATGTGTGTGTATTTCCACTAGCAACACAATGAACAATGGTTTTTGCTGGAGGTTTTTCTTTTTTCTTTTTTTTTTCTTCTGTCTTTAAGATAATGCTGTTGTGAACGTTGCCTGTGGTCTTCCAGCTTCAACGTGATGCGTCATCTGAGCCTGGACCACAGGTCTGGTTGCTAGGGGATACCTCATGTTAGGAGAGTGTTTGTCAGCTCCAGGTGTCTGGAACATTAGGCCGGCTGATGACAGTTCTACAAATATGGGCAGTAGCTTAGTGTCATAAGGAGTGGGCTGTTTTCCTGGTGCTTGGACAGAGTAAGACAGTGACCCTCAAGTCTCATTCCTGCTGCTGGGAAACATCAGCTCTAGGAGCGGGGCTGCAGACAGTGAGGGGTTAAGTCTGAAAAGATAAAGCAGGAAGTTACTGAATTAGTACTCCTTCCTGAGGCAGGACATACAAATCACATTAGGATAAAGAAGGAAGCTGATGTTGTGATGGGCTCCACGCAAGAAAGACCTGGCTGTCTACTCCATAAAGATGACAGCTTAGGAAACCCTGTGGGGCAGTTCTACTCTGTCACATGGGGGCGCTGTGAATGGATGGTCTATAAGAGTATATACGAGTATATAGTAACACAATAGATAACAGCCTAGGAAACCCTGTGGGGCAGTTCTCTGTTACACCAGGGGGCGCTGTGAGTGGATGATGTATAAGAGTATATATGAGTATATAGTGACACAGTAGATGACAGCCTAGGAAACCCTGTAGGGCAGTTCT
>NW_006408790.1:443351-468772 GCF_000296735.1 Chrysochloris asiatica | reverse complement strand
GTGCTGTGAGTGGATGATCTATAAGAGTATATATGAGTATATAGTGACACAATAGATGACAGTCTAGGAAACCCTGTGGGCAGTTCTACTCTGTAACATGGGGTCTCAACCATATGCAACACCCACAGAACAAGTGCACGTGTTGACCCGGTAAAGTTATGTTACACTCTTTGAAGTGGAGACTCGCATGGGCTTTCGTTTTCATTGCTGCCCATTGGTTGAGACCACCCCTGCCCTCAGATTTCACTGTCTCATTGGTTAATGTGTTCAGCTGCAAAGACACTTTAAACTACAAAGTCAGTGGTTCAAACTCACCAAGCTAGTCTTCGGAAACCATATGCAGGGTTGCAATGGGTCAGAAATGACTCGACAGCACACAAGAGCTATAAGTCCAGATACTGACCCTTCCAGTAAGGGAGGGAGAACAAAGGAGCCGAAAAGAAAACATAGTTTACGGGAATCCCATGCAATTCCTTGCCCAAGAAGTGAAGAAGCCTGGGAAAATATGAGTTCTTTTAGGAAAACCACGTTTCCCTTGAACTCACAGTGAGACTGCAGTTCCCAAGACACAGTGGTATGCGGATGTGTTTGAACTAGAGGGGCTGCAACACCAGGGAAAAAACAAGACAGGATCTCAAGTCACTGACGTGGCTGTGGTCATATTGTCAAAGGGACCAGCAGTGCACGGAGATGCCTTTTACAAAGCTCTTGTGAAACAAAAGCCCCGTTTTCACAAAAAGCCCCAAACTTCCGATGTGTAAGGCGAGGACCGTTTTTCCTTTCAGATTTTGTATTCTGAGTTTATCCTTGTTGTTAATCCTTGTTGTTAAGTGCTGTTGAGTAGATTCTGACCCATAGCGACCCTGTATAGGGCTTCCGAGGAGCAGCTGGTGACCTTGAACTGCCAACCTTGTGGTTTAAACTGACTTTGCAGTCTGGTACATTAGCCCACTGCCCCACCCCAGGACTCTTGAGTTTGTCCTGTATGCTACTAAATACTGACAAAGCATTTTATAGCGTTAAAAGGTTTGCTATAAACAAACAGGGCACATGGCATCTTGTGTATATTGGAGCAGTTCCATTTAGTGACAAATGTGGTAATGTGCCGTTTCATTATAAACCACCAGAGGCCCCTCACAAGAAAAGTCTGGCACTATACTTCCAGAAAATCAGCCATTGACAACCCGTTGGAGCACAGCTCATCCAAACCTACAAACAATTCCTTGTTAACCTCATTTTAACATTTGAACCATAAAAATATCTCTGTTTATTCATAAATCAGAGATTGCTTTTCTTTTTTTAAAGGTTCAGTCAAAAAACTTCAAGTGAAAAAAATCCATCCTCTTAGTAAACTCAATTTCAAACCTATTGTTGTTATTGGTAAGTGCCTTCAAGTTGGTTCCGATGCACAGTTGACCCTGTCTAGTGTTTCTGAGGAGCGGCTGGTGAGTTTGAACCACCCACCTTGTGGTTCAAACCAACCTTTTGATACAGTGCATCATTATCCTACAGTGCCACACCATGACTCCTCAAACCTGTTAGGTAGAGTATTTCCAAAATGGAAAACAATGTTGTCCATGACAGCTGGACCTCCCCAGGGCCTGCCTCCTTCCGGGTCTCACAGGTTTTCCACTTTTGGCAGTGCATGTCTTCCCATGCTCTGACCTCTCTGCTCATGGGAGATAATTTGCATTTTCCTTCTGACCGGCTTCCTCCTTACACAGGCTCTGGCTTTAACTGGCTTTCCTGTATATGAACTCAGTCCTGTATGTTTAAATTTAAATACAGAACTCAGTCTTGTATGTTAAAATCATTCATTCCCAAGAATATGTTTAATATGCCGTTCGAAGTATATGAATTGGTCCAAAGTCATCAAACAAAAATATGGTTATTAGTCATGTGTTCGTGACACATGTTCCCCACAGCTTTTATACCTTTTAGCTCATTTAGGAGCCCTGATGTCACTGTAGGATCCGCAATGAACTGCTATCCACAAGGTCAGCAGTTCAAACCCACCACTGGGTCTGCTGGAGACAGATGGGGCTGTCTGTTCCAGTAAAGACTTACGTATGGGAAACCCGCAACAGGGTCACTATGAGTTGGAATCAAGTTGATAGCAGTGGATACTATTGAGGCTTAGAAATCCCACTGGCACAATGAGTTAAAGCTGCAAGGTCAGTGGTTCAAACCCACTAGCCGCTCTGAAGGAGAAAGGTGAGACTTTGTGCTTCCAGCAAGATTTACAGCCTCCAAACCCTACACAGGGTCGCTATGAGTCCTAAAGGACTAGACAGTGGATTGTTATGCAGATAGTGCATTTGAACATAAATCGAGTCAGGCAGGGATATTCAGGAAAAACACACTTGTCTTCTTATTCTGTGTCTTGGCAAGGTCTCTTTCTGTTTTATGAAGGTGCCGGTGTGGCACTGCAGGATAAAGTTCTGGACCGTAGAGTCAGTTTGAACCCCAAGGTCAGCCGTTCAAGCTCGCCAGCCGCTCCTTGGAAACCCTATACAGGGTCACTATCAGTAGGAAGCGACTCGATTGCACTTAACAACAGCAACACACCTTAGAACAATCAACCGTGTAAGATCAGAAGGGCACCATTTCCCAAGGCCTAGGAAAGCAGGAGGAATGGAAGCAGGAACCACAGGGAGGTCGTGGGATGAGTGATGTTGTGTGGTAGAGGCTACAGTCGGTGAGGTGAAGCGATTTATGTCTAAATTCTTAGATGGAAAAATGATATGCTCTGTAAACCTTCACCTGATTCACAATCAAAAATGGTTTGCTTTTTAAAATAAAGCCTCTTCCCTTTTCCCTTGTTGTTGTTGTGAAGTGCCCTCAAGTTGGTTGCATCTCATAGCTGCCCGGTATAGGGTTTCCGAGGAGCAGCTGGTGGGTTTGAACCACCGACCTTGTGGTTCACAGCCCACTGCTGATATAAATGAAAATAAGTGTGAACACACACCGAGGTCTCTGGCATAATTCTAGACTGGTTACTAATAGGAAAAAAGAAAGAAAGAAGTCTATAAAACCCAAGGCTCCAGGGCAGCTTGCTTCAGCCCTGAGGCGAATACGTGTAATCCTATTGTGCTTTCTTGTCAGCATCTGGGGGCCTCACTCAGCACCTTGGAGTCTTCAGGTGCAGGGGAGCTGGATTTTGCTAATGGTACAATCTCTGGATAAGCGTCTTCACTAATCCCAGCTCCTTGTCCTCACGCCCACCACTTCTCCCTAAATTAAGACTGTGTTTTGGGTTTGGGTGTTCCCTGGGCGGGAGCAGCCAACTACAACACTGCAGTGGGCAGTGCGGCTTTCTGGAGAGGAGGGGTCAGACAGAGTGGGGTTTGAATCTTGACAACAGTTCCCTCAAAGCAGTATGGCCATGCTTTCTTATTCTGCACTGGGTTTGCAACTGCTCATTGCCAAGATGATAGCCCTGTGTCTCCCTCAGAGCGTCCAGCAAGTACTTGGCACCCCCTGGAGGGGAGGTGTTTCTGGATTGGACATTGTTGCCTTCCTTACTCCTGGTCACTGCACAACCCCCCCACCCCGACTTCACTCTCAAAGGAATCTTAGCCTTCTACCTGGAACCTTTTGCAGAGAGGAATATCTTTGGAAACATACTCACTAAAAGACGGAACTCACTGCCACCAAGTCGGTTCTGACTCCTATCCACCTGGCCTAGGGTTTCCAGGACTGAGCTCTGGTAATGTAGTGGTTATGAATCGGGCTGTGAACCTTAAGGTCAGCAGTTATTACCAGCTGTTCCATGGGAGAAAGAAGAGGTGTTCTGCTCCCGTAAAGATTTACAGCCTCGGAAACCCTGTACAGGGTTGCTATGAGTTGGAACTGACTCCACGGCACATCACAACAACCAAAATATTTATGGGAGCAGACAGCCTCATCTTTCTCCCTGGGAGTGGCTGGTGGGTTTGAACTGCTGACCTTGTGGTTAGCTGTCCAGTGCTTACCCTACAGTGCCACCATATATTGCTTACTAACTCAATGTTTTCTTTTCCTCCTTACCACCAATGACCCTCATTTGTGTCGGAGTTTACACAGTACCAAGTGTGTCTTCCCATTCCCCATGACATCTGGTGCAGGAGTGGATGTGAAATAGACAAGCTGTTCATATTTAGTGAAAGGGCCCCTGGTGGTGTAATAGGTAAGCACTTGCTTGCTACCTGAAGGTTGGCAGTTTGAATTCACCCAGCAGAACTAAACATGTGCTTCCCTCAGGATGCCGCCTAGAAAACGCTGCAGGGCAGGTCTACTCGTTACAGAGCCATTAAGACGCAGAATTAACTCAAAGGGACCCAACAACACTAACATCATATTTAATGGAGTGCCTGGTTGACAACGAAAAGGTTGAAGGTTTAAGTCCACCCAGTGGCCCCTCGAGAGAAAGGCCAGGTGGTCAGTTTCCAAAAACCTCAGCCATTGAAAGCCCCTGGGGACAGTTCTATTCTGAGTCGGAATAGACTCAAGGCAGCTGGTTCCCTGGTTTATAAAGTCAATAGCTGATTGAAATATGTATCAGTACTCAGGGAATTTGTGTGAGTAAATAATATATTTTTGTTACGTTACATTACAGTTTGTACCTTGAGTTCTGGTAGGGATGTAGGATAAGCATTGGGGTGCTAGCTACAGGTCGGAGGTTCAAACCCACCAGCCTCTCCTCAGGAGAAAGATGAAGCTGTCTGCTCAGGGATCAGAACCAACTTGACGGCCGTGGGTTTGGTTTTGGATCAGCACAGCTAGTTTCCTTAGCAGAAAATGAGGTCGAGTAGACAGGTTTTTGTGTCTTTTTTTTTCTTTCCTTCCTCAGCCTTCGTCCTTCTTTCATTAAGTGGGGCCGGGGCCTTTTTAGAGGCTTTTGTGAGGAACAAGTGAGCCCTTGGATATAAAGCTTTAGCGGCAGGACTGATGCGGGTCACATACAACAACAGTAAAGTCCCCTTCTAGCAGAGCGTGTCAATGAGAAAAGAGAGACTTCGAGAAAAAATAGTCTGGATCCCGTGGGCGCTACAAACCTCCCTTGTATCAATGCGAGTCGTGTAGAACAAACAACACCCAAATCTGTGTTGTCAAGTGGGTTCAGACTCACAGCTACTGCCATGTGTTCTAGCGTAGAACTGCCCTGTAGGGCTTTTCCTGTCTGTCATCTTCATGGGGCCAGATTGCCAAGACATTTCTTCCACAGTGTCGCTGGGTGGGTTTGAACCAACAACGTTTGTTGTTGCTAAGTGCCATGGAATTGGTTTCAACTCATAGTGACTCTGTATAGGATTCCGAGGAGCAGCTGGTGAGTTTGAACTGCCAACCTTGGGGTTCAAACCGACCTTATGGTTGAGTGCTTATCCTAAAGCACACACAAACACAAACACAAACCATGTGTACCACCTAAGGATCTTCTATCAGATAGAACACTCCAGGCAGGCAGCATTGTAGTGATCAAATTAATTTCAATAACAACTGAGCATGCTTATAATGAACAAATTAAGGATTCATGCTAGCAGCATTGTGGATATACTGCTTTAGTTTCCTAGTCGCCTGCTGCTATCACAGAAACACCACAAGGGGGGTGACTTTATAAAACAGAAATTGATTTTCTCACAGTTTAGGAGACCAGAAGTCCGAATTCAAGGCTCTGGCTCTAAGGAGAGGCTCTTGCAGTCAGTTCTGGAAGAAGGTCCTTGTCTGGTCTGAGTTCCTGCTTCTATGTTTCTTGGCCATCTCCCTGTGGCACGGGCTCTGCCCTGCCCTGTCTCTAATCTTTTATGTCTCAGAAGAGGCAGACTTATGGCACATCTACACTAATCCTTCTTCATGAGCACCCCAAAGACACCCATTCCCAAATGGGATTATAATCACAGAGGAATCACACCTCAGAGCCGCCCTATAGGAAGAGTAGAGCTGGTGCACAGTGTTTCCAAGCCACTTGTCTTTCGCAACTAACCAGCTGGTGGGTTTGAACTGCCAGTCTTTTGGTTAGCACCTGAATGCTTCACCATGCATCATCAGGGCTCCTTAAACCACAAATATAGGGGTCAGTATTTACGACATATTTTTGGAACACACAATTCAATCCACAGCCTAGTTTATTCCCTGTTTGGAGAAGAGTCTAATTGTTGCCAATACTTATCTCTAGCCAAACTACAAATTGCCCAAAGCCTTCATTCGCTCTAGAATTTTTTTTTGTCCTTTTCAATACTAACTATGGAGCCGGTCCTCAAGTTTAGTCAGGCTACCGTGTGCCTTGCTCTGCCAGGTAGAGTGGAACTTCTGGAAGAGAGACAAGACCCGAGTTCACAGAACCCAGTAACTTGATTTCAGAGGAATCAGGCCAAGGCCATCTGTAGCCAGGGACTGGATCCACGACTGATTGGCAGGAAGACTGAAATATGACGTCATTTACCGAAATTTTAATAACTGCTGATAATAACTGATTGTCTTAAAAATATTACAGCTTTATTTTTTTTATCACCCTATGGCCAAAGCCCTGTGTTGTTGTAGTTGTTAAATGCTGTCAAGTTGGTTCTGACTCATAGCGACCCTGTATAGGGTTTCAAAGGAGCAGCTGGTGGGTTTGAACCGCCGACCTTGCTGTTTGCAGTCTAGCGCTGAACCTCCAGTGCCACCCCAGGACCAGAATTCTGTGTATGGCCTCTTTTATTCTTTTAATTATCTTTGTTGTCAGGTTACAAAGCAGGGAGAACTGAGAATTTTACATTTCAGAACAAAATGTGAATCTGCAGTCATGGAATCTGGATGAACCCCTAAAACTGCTGCCCTGAGATCATCTGTAAACCTTATTCTACAAACCCAGCAATAGGTTAGCTTCAGTAGTAAAGAGCATTGCACTGTTTTCAGAACCGTCTCTGGGATCTAGGTGACAACACTAACTCATAGGGTTCCATAGGACGCTCAGGGGGTCACAGGCAGGGGGAGGGGAGCTCAGGAAGGAGGGTGACGATGGTTGAGCAACTTGAACAACATCATCTGTGTCACCGAATAGTACATGTCGGATATGTCTCAACAGTGACTAAATAAATAAATAAATTACATACATATATATAAGGAGCTCTGGTAGCGTAGTGGTTACGAATTGGGCTGCGAACCTTAAAGTCAGCAGTTCGAAACTACCAACCACTCTGCGGGAAAAAGATGAGACTTTCTGCTTTCGTAAAGATTTATAGCCTCAGAAACCCTGTACAGGGTCGCTATGGGTTGGAACCGACTCGACAGCACGTAACAATAACATATATATATATGAGTGTGTGTGTGTGTGTATTAGAGTCCTGGTGTGATGCTGTTGATTAATGCGCTGGACTGCCAAGTTCACTTTGAGTCGAGAGGCCTGTGGTTCAAGTTCACCAGCTGCTCCTTGAAACCCCATACAGGGTCGCTATGGGTCGGAACCTAACTCGACGGCATTGAACATAACACATACACACATATATCTTCAGGCTACAGCCTAGAAGGGGACTTGGATTGATGTCGGAGACCACGGCTGCAGCTGAAGCTGTGGTTACCCAGATGCCTGACTTGCTATATCAGAGACCACATTATGAAGTCATGTAAGCCGTGTGGATTAGAGCTTGGCCTCAGTGCTGGCTGGAGCAGTTTTAGACAAAGCGGAGTTCTCCTGCAAAGTCCTGGGCTCTGCTTTTGTGACGAAGTGGCTTAACTCAGCAGAATGTTATTCACGCCCATCCACGGCTGGCATTACTGGGACTTTGTTTCTCTTTGTTGTTGTGAAGTGCTGTTGAGTTGGTTCCTGCTCACAGCGACCCTGGATAGGGTTTCCAAAGAGTGGCGGGTGGGTTTGAACCGCTGACCTTGTGGTGAGCAGTCCAGCGCTGATCCTACAGGGCCACCCCAGGGTGCCTGTTTGTCATTATTGCTGTTGTTAAATGCTGTCGAACAGGTTCTGACTCATAGAGACCTATATAGGATTTCCAAGGCTGTATATCTTTACAGGAGCAGAAAGCCTCATCTTTCTCCCAAGGAGGGGCTGGCTGGTGGTTCACAGTCCAGGGCTTATCATACAGAATTTCATTATGTTGTTGTTGTTATTAAATACCATGGAGTTGGTTCCAACTCATAGTGACCCTGTACAGGGTTTCCGAGGCTGCAAATCTCCATGGGAGCAGGAAGCCTCATCTTCTTCCCGCGGAACAGCTGGTAGTTTCAAACTGCTGACCTTGAGGTTAGCAGCCCGATTCGTAACCACTTTCATTATAGTTGAGTACTAGTCCATTAAGAAGCCTTACTGGCACAACACTTAAGCACTCATTTGCTAACCAAAAGTCTGTGACTTAAACCCACCCTAAAAAGTGCAGCCAAAGTGCTCCTTGGAGGCCAAAATGGCCAAACTTGGTCTCTCATACTTAAGACATATTGTCAGGAGAAACCGGTCACTGGAGTAGGACATCATGTTTGGTAAGGTGGAGGGTCAGAGAAAAAGAGGAAGACCCCCAGCGAGATGGATTGGCCAAGTGGCCGCATCGATGGACTCAAGCATGGCAACAGTAGTGAGATTGGCCCAGGATCGAGCAGTGTTTCGTTCTGCTGTGCATAAGGTCACTATGGGTCGGTACTGACTCAATGGCACCTCACAAGAACAACAGGGTTCCTCAAGAGACATGACAATCTGCTCCCATAAAGATTAAACCCCACCCACTTCCTCTGAGTCCATTCCGGCTCCTAGTGTCCCCACAGCACAGAGGAGAATGGTTTTTACAGACATCTTTGTCTTGCAGAGCAGCTGGTGGGTTCAAACCGCTGACCTTTTAGTCAGCAGCCTTAGTTACTAGGCTGTACAGGTGACAGGACAGTTTCTCTTTGTCACATGGGGTCGCCAGGACTAGAAAATCCGCTTAACGCCACCCAACAACCATCTGACAGAGGCAGATCTCCCACTACCAAGAGGTTCTGGGTGCCCCAGGCTGCTCTTTAAATGCATGGGAGGGTCCTACAGGATGAAACAACCTCTTCAGTCTTCTGAGCTCCTGTTAGAGGGTCAGTTGAGGTGAGTAGAGGGGGCAGGAACCTTTGTAAAAGAAGCATTACACAATCTGTGTGCGTGTGATGCATATTGAAAGCTGAATGCTTTCCATGAAAACAAAAAAATGCATATAAGAGACAAAGGCAGTTCTGAGGAATATTTAAAGTGAGGTTGGCTCTGTGTGTGTGTGTGTGTGTGTGTGTGTGTGTGTGTGTGTGTGTGTGTTGGGGGTTTGGTAGCAAAGCATCCCAGAAATTTTCCGCAGAGTTAACTCTCTGAGCTCATTTTACATTTTCCCAGGTATGAGTCCTGGTGGCGCTGTGAGTTTTGCATTGGGTTACTAACCACAAAGTGGTTCAAATCCACCAGCCTCTTCTTGAGAGAAAGATGAGGTTGTCTCTTCCCATTAGCATTTATAGACTTGGAAACCCTATACAGGGTCGCAATTAGTTAGAATCAACTCGAAAGCAGTGGGCTTGGTGCACGTTGGGGGATTCAACATCAAAAAAGGCAGGAGTCCCTGCCCTCAAAATTTTTATAATTTTTTTTTAACTTATATTTTATTTGTTTTTGGTGACGGTTTACACATCAGTTTAGCTTCCCATTCAACAATTTCTACACATGTTGTACAGTGATATTGGTCACATGTTTGGCAATGTGTGAATGTTATGATTTCCATTCTGGTTGTTCCATTTTCATTCATCTAGTCTCCCTGGTACCGACCCGTGTTCTCAAGTCACTGTTGGCCTATTGGTCTCATATACATGATGCTTGAAAGGAGTTCAGTACTTATGGGTGATGCTCAGTGTTTTGTGCTTTTTTGATTGTTTGTTTTGTTTGTTTGTTTGTTTGTTTAGCCAATTTGTTATTTAGCTACAGAGTGATGTCAGGGGTTAGTTTCTGTTTAAGGTTTGAAGAGTGTGTCAGGGCCGTAGTCTCAGGGACTTCTCTGGTCTAGACAACCCGTCCAGTAGGTCTATTTATTTACTTACTATTTTTAAGAATTTGAGGTTCTGCTTCACATTTCTCTCCCATTCTATCAGGGTCCATCTGTTGCAGCCTTGGTCAGAAAAGCCGGCCACCATCTAGATCTTGTAGTATCAGGGTTGATGAGGAATTGTGGTTGTTTGTGAAGACTATTTGACCTGTGTAGTAGTTTCTTTCCTGAGTCTTTGGTTTCCAAAGCATTTATAATCTTAATCAACTAAAATTGTGTTTACAGCTCATGTTGGGGGCAGGAGACTGCTCTGTAGTGGGGCTGACAGAAATAAAACTGGAAGGTTCCAACAAGGGCTGCTGGATTTTACCCGTGGCATAAAAACCGAATGTCTTGCAAGTAGAATTGTTTCTTTTTAAGTTTTTATTGTGAATTGAGCGATAGTTTACTTGGAAGAACATCAGTTTTATACTCATTGCTTCATTGTAATGATTACAATCCCCTTCATGCATCATCTTTCAACAGTATTTGCTTCTATTCGGTCTGCTCTTTTGAAGGGAGGGGGGAGGTGGTGGGGATGTACACCAAAACACTCAGGAATATATAATCATTTAAATAAACAAAGGGCACATTCTTCAAGTCTGCCTCCTGGCCACCAGCAAACAGTCTTTCTCTTTCCATGAGTCTAGAGTCCTCATCTTGCAAGTAGAATTTTGATCCAAGGTAGGAAACAGGGAGTGGTGCCCCATTCAAAGATGGCGGCCAACATATATTCAAAGAGACGTGGTTGGCTGCCATCTTTGATTGGAATACCACTCCCTGTTTCCTCCTCATACCAAACCAAGCCTGCTGCTGTCAAGTTGATTTTGACTCCTAGTGATTCTGTAAGACGGAATCAAATTGTCACCTTTACAACCAAGGCTATGATCTTTACAGAAGCAGACTGCCACATCTTTCAGCTTGTGGGTTTGAACTGCTGACCTTTCAGTTAATAGCCAAGTGCTTAGCCAGTGTATCACCAGCACTCACTTCCTGCTTCCTACTCCGGACAAAATCCTACACACACGAAACTTAGTAGATGTGCAATGCGTAAGTCCACTCATCCGTTCAGAACTGGTGCCAAACCCTGACACTGCTGAAGTTTTGGTTAACAGCTGAATGCTCAACCACTGAGCCTCTGATTCCAGTCACTATCTGAGGGGGAGCTGTCTCTCCTCTCCTTTCCCAAAAGTCCCCCTCCGCCTGTTTCAGGGACCTGAGGAAAAGGAAAGTTACTAGACAGGAAGTGACTCAGTGGTCCCCCAGGGCTCAGGTGTGTGGGTAGTGAGAGAGCAAAGGAGAACACGGGCTGGAACACAGAAGGATGAGCAGCCACAACTAGAATTTCAGCCATGGCTTAGCCTGAGTCGCGCCCTCCAGGTTCCCAGAGCATCCGGGTTCACTGAGAGTCCCACCTCTACTTCCCTGGCATCCTTAGAAACCAGGCGGTATTAATGTAGACCAGAGCTTCATGGGAAGTTTCTGGCAGAATCTAGAGGTGGCACACCAGTGTCTGGGCTTTGCAAAAAGGAACTTCTGTCCTGAATACATTCTAAACCTAGAATTCAGTCAACATCAACTGTATGGATCATGGATTTTTTAATTTTCTGTGAGGGATTATTGATTTCAAATGGGAGCAGTGGTGTTCACTGGTGCCTCAGTTCGATGCCAGTGTGAAGCCACTCCCCATCTGTCAGCCAAAGCTACAATACCCTGGTGTGGAGCTATAGGATCAGCATTGGACTGTGACCCTCAAGGTCGGCAGTTCAAACCAACCAACCACTCCTAGGAAACCCTTACAGGGTTGCTATGAGTTGGAACTGACTCAATGACACTTTACAACAACATGATATTAAATAAGTTTCATCAGAGCTTCTAAACTGAGACAGGGTAAGGAAGAAAGTTCTGGAGAGCTGCTTCCAAAAATCAGCCAATGAAAACGCTATGGATGCCAATGCTCTAATCTGCAACCTACCATAGGAATGGAGCGGGACTGGGCGGCATTTCGTTCCATCATTCCATTGTTCCATGGTTCCATCATCCATGGGGTGCTGTGAGCCAGGGGGCCTGCCTCAAAGACACCTAACAGCTGCAAACAATAGTACAAGGGGATTTCAAAAACTGTGGAAAAACTCCATTATCTTTTTTTTTTCTTTTTTAATGTTTTATTGTGAATTATGTGATAGTTTGCCAAAAGAATCAACAGATCTGTGTTGGAAGAAATGCAGCCAGAGTGCAACTTGGAGGCCAGGGTGGCCAAACTTCATCTCTCATACTTAAGACATATTGTCAGGAGGGGCCAGTCACTGGAGAAGGATATCATGTTTGGTACGATGGAGGGTCAGAGAAAAAGAGGAAGACCCCCAGTGAGATGGATTGGCCAAGTGGCAGCATCGATGGACTCAAGCGTGGCAACAGTAGTGAGGTTGGCCCAGGATCAGGGAGTGTTTCCTTCTGTTGTGCATAGGATCCTTATGAGTCAGTACGGACTCGATGGCACCTAACAACAACAAAATGTGATCATTACATGAGAGAACATTAGCTTTAGATTCATCCTATCATATATCGTTTCATTGCCATGATTACAATCCCTCCATGCATCATCAAACCCTGCAAGACTGTCCCCGGTCATCAGCACACAGCCCCTCTCCGTCTCTGGGTCTAGAGTTCCATTATCTTTTAATTCCATATTTCCATGAACTTCTCGAAGCCCCCTCGAATAACGTAATTAGTAAAGCTTGGCTATTTTGAGGATTGTGTTTCTTAAAAGAACTGTTGTTGTTGTTGTTGTTATGTGCTGTGGTGTCGGTTCCAACTCATAGCGACCCGGTACAGGGTTTCCGAGGCTGCAAATCTTTACGGGAGTAGAAAACCTCATCTTGCTACCGCGGAACAGCTGGTAGTTTCGAACTGCTGACCTTGTGGTTCACAGCCGGATTCGTAACCACTACGCTACCAGAGCTCCTTGTCTTAAAAGAACTATGTGGAATCAAATTGACGGGAACTCGCAAAGTTCGATGGGAAGCTTACAGGGCCTTGAGTTTATGCTAATGGGAGAAGAACAATTGGTAAAAGAGAGTAAGAATGAGTTCTCAGCTTGAAGAACAGATTCAGTGTCCCTGGATGGTGTGTGCAGGAGCTGTTGAATCTGGTGTGCTCTGCTGGGAACACTCTCCGCAACACCAAAACTAAGCTGTCTATTTCACGGTAAACCCTGTGAAAACTGGAACACGGGCAAGGCAGAAAGTCTCCATCCCAGAAGAAACACGCACTGGTGCAGCACTGTGGGTAAATGCTAAACTGCTAACCACAAGGTTGGTGGTTCAAACCTACCAGCTGCTCCTCAGAAACCTTCTACAGGGCCGTCATGAGTCAGAACTGACCCGACGGCACTTAGCAACCATAAAGTAAGTAAAAGGAGCCCTAGTGATGCGGCGGTTCAAGCACTCGGCTCTCAGTGAGGGAGGAAGATGAGGCTGTGTGCTCCCACAAAGATGGCAGCCTCGGGACCCCCAGGGAGCAGTCTGCTCTGTCTTGTAGGGGCGCCAGGGGTCAGAATGGACTCCTCGCAGTAGGTTTCTTTCTTTGGGGTTTAAAATGAGGATAGAAAAGTAGTCGGTCTGCATCCTGTTTAAGACAGAAAACCCGGAGAACAAGGTGGTCCCATGGTGCTCAGCTTCTCACAGGTTTCACTGAATTTTAAAACAAGTGGCCCTCATGTCTTCAGAGCTTTGAGGCCTTGGAAAGTTTGTGCAAACAGTACCCTTTCTCCCCGGGACTTTCTTTGGCATCTCTGATGCTCCTCCTTGGTGTTCCTTTTAGTGGAAGGAAAACAATGAGGAACGGAAGTCCGGAGGCTTGGAATCTTGGAGAGGAATGCCTTCTAGGTCCCTGGGGAACTATGAGCTTCTCCCGGACCCAGTGGCCGGAAGCGGGAGAGAGGACAGTGTGTGGGCTCCACACTCTCCATGCCTGTGTGTCTCCGGGGGTCCCCCACATACGGCCACCAAGCCCTTTGGGATGTGGGCACCAGGCCTCTGCAGCCACAGAGAGAAATAGAAAAACCAGGGGGTAAGTCTGGGACCCACAGTCCACAGAGCGTGGGAATGGGGTGCTCCGGGGGTGGCAGGAAAATGAAATTTGAGCTGAGGATTCAAAGAATGCGCAGGGGGTGGGGGACAATGGGGAAGACTGGCCATTGGGATGAAGTGGGAGACAGAAGGCCAAGTACAGTCAAATCCATGAAAGACAGGACCTAGGTCAGCCAGAAACCCATCAGAGAAGGAAAATGCAGATCCTTCCCACTAAGAGTGAAAAGAGAGTGCAGAGGACCCTGCCAAAGGCAGAAACTTGTGAGATCCAGAAAAACAGGCCATCCCTGTGGGATCCGGCTCTCACAGGTTCCACTGTACCTACCAGGAAGATGAGAATGAGGGGGGCGGCAGCTTTGGGGAACTGTGCCGTGTCTGGTACCACAGTGTCCCCGGAACGTGGCAAGGAATCCGGTGGTGATGGAGTTAAAGCGCTTTCTCTGTTCAGCTGGCGGTTTGAACCCTTGGGGGAAGAACTAGAGATGCTTTCCTGTAAGATGACATCCTAGGGAACCCCGTGAGACAATTCTACTCAGTCCTTCAGGGTCACTGTGAGTCAGGTCCACATCACACCCCCCAACAGCTATTAGGAGCAAGATGCTTACCAATGAGCCCACAGAGCTCAAGCCCCTACACTGTACTGCATTGGTAGGTCCTCAGGGCCACAGAGGGCTCTATGCAGGTGGGTGGAATGTGATGGGGATTCTCGCTCTGAAGTTGTCTGGTCCTGGTGCTGATACCCTACTAGATCAAGTGTGCAG
This sequence comes from Chrysochloris asiatica, assembly GCF_000296735.1. Lineage (NCBI taxonomy): Eukaryota > Metazoa > Chordata > Mammalia > Afrosoricida > Chrysochloridae > Chrysochloris > Chrysochloris asiatica. The sequence continues at coordinate 453,931 of NW_006408790.1, read as the reverse complement.
GTCAGTGTCTGCCTGAGCTAGCTCCAGCGGTGTGTGGGAATGTGTTCCAGGGTGCCCTGGGCTACAACCAGCCATGGGTGCAGCTGAGCACAGTCCTGTCCCTGTCCGGTGTCCCTCAGCCCAGTGGACAGTCAGCCGAGCACAGTCCTGCCCCCATCCAGTGTCCCTCAGCCCAGTGGACAGTCAGCCAAGCACAGTTCTACCCCCATCCAGTGTCCCTGAGCCCAGTGGATAGTCAATCGAGCACAGTCCTGCCCATGTCCAGTATCCCTCAGCTCAGTGGACAGTCAGATAAGCACAGTCCTGCCCCGTCCTGTGTCCCTGAGTCCAGTGTACAGTCAGTCGAGCACAGTCCTGCCCTGTGTGGTGTCCAAGTCCAGTGGACAGTCAGCTGTTGTTCACTCATTCTGGGAAGCAGAGGTGTAGCTAGGGAATGGCAAGCAGTCCTCTGGCACAGGGCCTGGGCACCGTTTAATGTGGGACACCAAGGTGCAATGTCTATTTGCCATTGTGTGGTGGCTCTGTAGAAGAAAGCTTGAAGGTCAATAGTTCAAGCCCACCATTCGCTCTATGGGAGAACATTAAAACTATCTGTTCCCACAAGATTTAAAAAGCCTCAGAAACCCTATGCAGGGTCTCCATGAGTCAGAACCGACTCGATGGCACTTGACAACAGTTTGCCATCACAGGTCCATAGGCAGAGGTAAGAAATCGTAGGCCCTGTTTGCTGCAGATAAGGAGATCTGGTGGTGCTGGGGGCCAGGTGCTGGGCTGCTAACTGCACAACAGTTCTAACCACAAGGTCGGCAGTTCAAACTCTACCAGCTGCTCTGAGGAGAAATATGAGGGTATCTGCTCCCGTAAAGATGGACAGTTTCGAGAAGGCTATATAGGGTGGCTAGGGGTCAGATTCTGTCACACAGCACACAGGGCTTGGTTTGGGTATTTTCTGCTTGGAAGTGAGATCTCTGGCCTCCAGGATTGCCCTCTTGAACAGACCCAGGATCCTCTGGCATGTGTAGGGGCTGCTATCTAAAACCACAGCAACATTAAACCATCTCCATCTGAGCCTTCTCATCTGGCCAGGACGTTGAGACATATGAGTGACCTCCCCATAAATATCATTGAGTCCATACTGACTCACAGCGCACCCATGTGACAGAGGAGAACTGCCCCACAGGGTTTCCTAGGCTGTCATCTATTGTATAACTATATACTCGGATATACTCTTATAGATCATCCACTCACAGCGCCCCCTGGTGTAACAGAGGAGAACTGTCCCACAGGGTTTCCTAGGTTGTCATCTATTGTGTCACTATATACTCGTATATACTCTTATATAGCATCCTCTCACAGCGCCCCCTGGTGTAACGGAGAACTGCCCCACAGGTTTCCTAGGCTGTCATCTATTGTGTCACTATATACTCGTATATACTCTTATAGATCATCCACTCATAGTGCCCCCTGGTGTAACAGAGGAGAACTGCCCCACAGGGTTTCCTAGGCTGTCATCTATTGTATAACTATATACTCGTATATACTCTAATAGATCATCCACTCACAGCACCCCCTGGTGTAATGGAGGAGAACTGCCCCACAGGGTTTCCTAGGCTGTCATCTATTGTGTCACTATATACTCGTATATACTCTTATGTATCATCCACTCACAGTGCCCCCTCGTGTAACAGAGTAGAACTGCCCCACAGGGTTTCCTAGGCTGTCATCTATTGTGTCACTATATACTCGTATATACTCTTATGTATCATCCACTCACAGCTCCCCCTGGTGTAACAGAGGAGAACTGCCCCATAGGGTTTCCTAGGCTGTCATCTATTGTGTCACTATATGCTCGTTTATACTCTTATAGATCATCCACTCACAGCGCCCCCTGGTGTAACAGAATAGAACTGCCCCACAGGGTTTCCTAGGCTGTCAGCTTTACTGGACAGGAGCATCAGTTCTTTCTCCTGCAAAACCTCCAGGTGGGTTTGAACCTCCACGTTTTACTTAGCAGCTGAGTGCTCGTTCATTACTCCCCCAGAGCTCCTGGTAAGCACAGACATAGGGCTTAGGGTTCACAGCACGTGTACTGTGTGGACACACTTCAGTCCATAACAAAGGTCCCTCTCCTGGGGGAGATGTCCCACATGTGTCCCATCAAGGAGTGAGAAGAGGAAGCTAAGTATGTCAGCAAGGGGTGTTCTGGGTCCAGCGGGCAGAAGTTGCTCGGCCGCTGCACAGCGCATCTCCCCTCTGCTCCTGAACATCAGCATCGGCATTGCTGAGTGTGGTTCCCTTTCAGGGGGAGAAAGACATGAGTCCACCCTGACCGAGGGCTGCCATCATGGACCGTCTGGAAGATCCCCTTGGAGGTAGGACTGCCCTGGGGCATTGGGCTTTCTCAATAATAAATCCAGGGAGAGCCTGGTTGATCCACACAGAAGTAGACCTCAGCCCTGCTGATGCCACTGCCACTGAGTCAATTACAACTCATAGAGACCCTTGTTGTTGTGATGTGCCATCAAGTCAGTTCCCACTCGTAGGGACTCTGTACAGCATTTCTGAGGAGCAGCTGGTGAGTTTGAACTGTTAACCTTGTGGTTCAACCAGACCTTGTGATTTAGTGCATTATCCTGCAGAAGGATTCCTACAGAAATCCTATAGGACAGAAAACATCCGCCCTGGCGGTACAGCTGTGAATCACTCAGGACAAACCCACCCAGTGGTTTGGCGAGCAAAAGACCTGAAGATCTGCTTCTATAAACATTAAAACCAAATCAAACCTACTTCCAAGTCCTGTGGGATAGAGTCGAAGTGCCCCAGAGGGTTTCCAAGGCTGTAAATCATTAAAGAAGCAGACTGTCTCATCTTCTCCTGCAGAGCCACTGGGTAGGTCCCACTGCCAGCCGGCGTCCCTCAAACATGGAATAAGGAAATCGGAAATTTGACAAAAGCTACCAGTTCTCAGAACAAAACACCTAAACCACATTTACAAACAAAGCTTCGCAAGTATCCGGATTCTACCAACCCCAGGTTAAGGTCTACCTGTCTTAGGGCTGGCGTATCAAAGTATCACAGCTTGTAAGAACAGAAATGTGTAGTCTCCCAGTGCTGGAGACCAAGAGTCCAAATCAGGCCCAGCTTGTGCTGGCTCCAGACGTTCCCAAACATGTAAATGTGTCTGTGTATGGAAGCCTGCTCTGTCTGTCTTTCTCCCTTCTTTTAGAAGGACACCTGCCTCCCCTAGCTTGGCCTCCTCCTACCCTGGCAGCCTCTTTGAAGATCCTGTTTACACTCAGAGATAAAGCCATTAGGGCTTCAGTTGGGGGACAAAATTCAATCTACAGCAAACTCCATCTCCAGTTTTTGGAGGGGGAAGGACAATAGCTAGAGGAGGCTAGAACTAGGGCTTCGTGTTGTGTCAGGGTTTTGGTTAGAACTAGGGTTAATGTTTGGCTTGGTGTACAGCTAGGTTTAGTTTTAGGGTTACAGTTAGGTTTGTTTGTTTTCTTCTTTTTCTTGAAATCTTCTAGATTTCCTTTATATGTTGAAATTCTGCACTTACACTATTACCTTTCTACTTTGTGAGTTTAGGGGGGGATTTTTTTTTTGTTTTGGGTACAAGTTGATAGCTATACTTCCCTTTACAGTCTTGTTGCTATATTTATTTTGGATATTCCATACCTGGGTTAAGTTCTGGGTGATACTATCATGTATGTTAATCTCAAGTTGCTGTCTGCTGTTGTGGGTTCTCTGCCCCAACAAATTCCTTTAGTATAGACTTTTAAGGTTGGTCTGGTTTTTAACAAATCCTTTTAATTTCTGTTTATCTGGAAATGTCTTAATTTCCCTGTCATATTTGAGGGACAATTTTGCTGGGATATGGTATCATTTCTGGCATTATATTTTCTGGCTCTGTATTTTCATCTTTTGTTTGAGGCACTCTGTCTTGTTTCTTGTATTAAGCTGAAATTGTGGTGTAGTTGTGTTTAAATTTAACTGATGGTTGTATATTGGTGTGTTCTCCAGAACTCAACACCTGCCTCCTGGTGGAGAAGGTAGAGACGGGAAGTGTGTACACAGTTCACCGGTCACTGTTTGCGTAATGAAGTTGAGGGAGGGTTTGTCCAATGTTGGCTGCTGATTGTCATTGATCAGGTGGTACAGAGCTGGGTGGTGGTGCCTGCCTGGTGTGTGGAGGTGCAAGAGGTAGGGATGTGGCCGTACTGGCACAATTGCTGTCTCCCTAAAACAAACCACAGAAATAAAACACCTAAAGAGGTGAAGATTTCATAGGAGGGTGTCACTAGCCATTGGGTAGGTGAGAGTGGGAACTGACCACACCCCAAGCAACCCAGAGGGCTTGGGAAACAGAAGAACCATGCCCCCTTTGCCACCAAACTTCAGGCCTCTGTGCCCATCAATGGCTGCCTGTAAAAGGTCACAATGACCACACCACGCTGGGCCAGCAGCCAACCCACGGCCTCTCTCCTCTCTCACTACTCCAGGCCAGTGTCCTTTCCCAGTGGGCACTCAGTCCAGGTCTCTGTCCTTCCCTCTGAGGCTCTGGGTCCCAGGGTCCATATCAATTTCACTTGATCTCCTGTGTCCTTGTTCCAGGCTCCGCTCCATGCATCTGCCCATTCTGCCGTTGATCTCCATCCATTTCCAATGATTACATTGTGTATGGCTTCAGATTTACGCATCACACCTTTGGACACATCACACCTTTGGACAAATGAATGTTTCAAGAATGACTTCTTTCTAAATTTTCTATTGAGCAATTTTAGTGTAATTCCAATTATTGTAATTGATGAAGCACCAATTACACTTTAGGCATAAGAACAAGGGATTTATATGGATTTTAAATGTAAAAGATTTGTAAGTATTTGAATGGGATTTTGAGGCATTTTCACAGCTGCTGCCTCACAAAGCTGTTGTTTTGGGGAGTCATCAAGTCCAGTATAACTCACAGCACCCCTGTGTGACAGAGGAAAATCACCCCAGAGGGTTTCCTAGGCTGTCATCTATTCCGTCCCTGTATACTCATTGTTTGGTTTGGTTGGTTATGTGCTGTGGAGTCGGTTCCGACTCATAGCAACCCTGTACAGGGTTTCCGAAGCTATAAATCTTTACGGGAGCAGAAAGCCTCATCTTTCTCCCGTGAAACAGCTGGCAGTTTCGAACTGCTGACCTTGCGGTTTGCAGCCCGATTGGTAACCACTACGCTATCAGAGCTGCTAGTATATACTCCTATATATCATCCACTAACAGCGCCTCCTGGTGTAATGGAGGAGAACTGCCCCAGAGGGTTTCCTAGGCTGTCATCTATTGTGTCACTATATACTCATATATACTCTTATAAATCATCCACTCACAGCGCCCCCTCGTGTAACAGAGTAGAACTGCCACACAGGGTTTCCTAGGCTGTTTCTTTAGGGGAGCAGATCACTGGAACGCTCCCCTGCAGATCTGCTGGGTGGGTTCAAACTGGAGCCATTGTTTCAGTAAGCAGCAGCAGCTTATCCTTTGTGAGCCTGAGCTCCATGCATGGACACCTAGGACTTGTTCCTCCCCGACTGAGATTTTTCAGGAAGAATGACCTCTTCAGGAATCTATGTGGGAGACCGATGACCTTGGCCTCCACACCAGCCCCGGGCTTCTCCCTAGTTGTTCATCCCCGGAAGCCCATCTCCCTTTCTCATACTTCCTCTGGTATTTGTTCAGGTTGCTTTCTTCCCCGCTCACAACATGGGAAAATAATCTTGCGCAGGCATTTCCCTTAATGAAGCCCACATGTCTGGAAGGTACTTCTTTCCCAAGGTTCTGAAGCGCTTGGCTGTGTGACAGCTCTGCTCCTGAGAGCCTCAGATATCGAACACGGCCAACAGGTTACTTATTAACTGGGAAGACCAATGTCAAGTGTCATGGTAACCCTGTCCACCCTGATCTGGTGTTCTTGACTTAAAAGTTGCCACTTGAATGAAGAGGTCCCCACTGTGGTCCTCCAAATGCCACGTTTCATTTACGAGTCTCATTACTACACCATGATTCATGGACATTCTATATAAAAAAGGCATTGTCTGTGAGGTATTTGTCATCAAAAGCCACCTAGCTACCTAGGAAGACCATAGAAGAATTGATGCATTTAAGTTAAGATGTTGGAGGAGAATATTGAAAGTGCCATGGGCTGCCAAAAGAACCAACAGATCTGTGTTGGAAGAAGTGCAGGCAGAGTGCTCCTTGGAGGCTAAGATGGCCAAACTTTGTCTCTCATACTTCGGACATATTGTCAGGAGGGAACATTGCTGGAGAATGATCTCATGTTTGGTAAGGTGGAGGGTCAGAGAAAAGGAGGAAGACCCCCAATGAGATGGATTGGCAAAGTGACAGCATTGATGGACTCAAGCGTGGCAACAGTAGTGAGGTTGACCCAGGATCGGTCAGTGTTTCGTTCTGTTGTGTGTAAGGTTAATATGAGTCTGTACCTACTCGATGGCACCTGACAACAACAAAAACTACCACTTGTGACCACTCTAACAGAACCACGGGATGGACGCAGATGGAATAGGAAAAAACATGGAGGAGAACCCTCCAGTTCCTCTGTAAACTAACAGACGAAGATTTAGATTTCCTCGACTGGTTGGTACTGGAGGTCTTCCCAAGACAATCTCCCTGTGACACTCTTCAAATATTTAACTGAAACATGTTCCCGGGCTCAGCTCGTGACTAAATTACAGATTTGCTCTCAGGATAAAGACTAGTACTAGGACCGTGCTCCAGTACTGTGCTGATACATCAGCTCTGTGAGGCCAAACTGTGAGCGTTGACTTGAGAACCGAGATGAGAAGGTCAGAGGGCAGGGTAACTAGATTCATGGAAACAGAACCAGCAGACCCAAAATCACGAGAACACTGATGCATTGTGAAGAATGTAAGCAGTTTCACTGAAACTGTTACATGGGAGCCTAAACTGCTGCATGAAAACACAGTCAAATTTTAGTTACATTATTTTTTTAAAAGCCATCTTGATTCAGAAGATGAGGGCTACAGGTCCCCAGATTTGGGCTTCTAAACATCTACCTCCAGTTCTGAGTTCACTGGGAGAATCTGCTTCAGTATTGGGGTGTGGGCAGATGACACCAGCTAATTGCCTTCTGGTTCAAATCTCATGATTGCAGAACTTTTCCTGGTCACCTTATTATCCAAGTGCTGTCCTCCTGTTCTGGGCAGCTCTGGGGGAGCTGGAGGCTGCTCTGGGCTGGGTACTATTCTGGACTGCTGTTGGGTGGCAAATGTACAAGGTCTTTGTCCCCTCTGCTAGGGTTAGCACCCTTCAGGGCAATGCCTGCCACCCCCCATGATTAACAGGAAGCTCCTCACACCCCCAAGCTCCCAGCAGGAATCCCAGGGTAGTACACACAGCTGACCAGCTCAGCTGCTAACTGAAAGGTTGCAGGTTCTAATCCACCCAGAAAAGCCTCAAAAGCAAGACCCGGCAATGTGCCTCCGAAAATGTAGCTTTTGAAAATCTCTGGGGTTCAGTGCTACTTTGACACACGCGGGGTCTCCATGAGTCCAGAGTCGACTCGATGTTAAACTGTTAAAACACTCAGCGGAGTTAGTTAAATAAGTAAATGACGGTGAACCTCCTCCTCTTGTGAAGATCCTCTGAAGACCAGCTGAGTGGGGAGAATCAGGGGTCATCAGACTTGTTACTTTTTATTTTGAGCAAACAACACCGTCAAGCCCTTAGTTGCTCTGCAGGAGGAAAGAGCTGGCAATGTGCTCCCATAAAGCCGTGAAGACCACAGCCTGGGAAGCCCCATGGGCAGTGCCCGGCTATCCTAGATCGCCGTTACGACTCAGAATCAACTTGAAGGCAATGGGGTGGGTTTGGTTTTCAGCAGCACAACTTCCCCACTAACTAGGAGGTCATTTCAACTAGACTAAACTGAGGTCCACAACGGTCTAGACTAGGGCTGGCTTACAGCCTCTGTCTGATCACGCTCAGAGGTTAGTGGACTAAGAAGGCAACCTGGTGCTGCAATGGTTAAGTGCTCATCTGCTAACTGAAAGGTTGACAGTTCAAACCCACCCATGGCTCTGTGCGAGAAAGACCTGGCAATCGAACACCACAATGCAGAGGATTGTGGTATGGATGTGCAGTGAGAGGCTGGAGTGTTGCAGTCATAAACCAACAAGGACAGTAGCCATCAGAAGCCAATAAAGGGATGGAACATGGCCCCTGGGTTATCACTTCTAGCCTCCAGCACTGAGAAAATACATTATAAGCCACCAGGTCTGTAGTCCGCTGTTGTCTTTGGGTGTTGTCATCCAGCTGAGCCCAACTCATAGAGTACCACTGCCCCATGAGGACTGTAGAAGAATCAATGCATTTGAGTTATGGTGTTGGAGAAAAAACATTGAAAGTACCATTGTTGTTGTTTGGTGCCATTGAGTCGGTAACAACCCATAGCGACCTTATGCACAGCAGAATGAAACACTGCCCAATCCTGGGCCAATCTCACTACTGTTGCCACGCTTGAGTCCATCAATGCTGCCACTTTGCCAATCCACCTCGTTGGGGGTCTTCCTCTTCTTCTCTAAACCTCCACCTTACTAAACATGATATCCTTCTCCAGTGACTGGTCCCTCCTGACAATATGTCTGAAGTATGAGAGACGAAGTTTGGCCATCCTGGTCTCCAAGGAACACTCTAGCTGCATTTCTTCCAAAACGGATCTGTTGGTTCTTTTGGCAGCCCATGGCACTCTCAATAGTCTCCTCCAACACCATAACTCAAAAGCATCAATTCTTCTATGGTCTTCCTTATTCACTGTCCAGCTTTCACATGCATATGAGGTTACTGAAAATACCATGGCTTGGGTCAGGTGTACCTTAGTCCTCAAGCTGACATCTTTGCTCTTCAACACTTTAAAAAGGTCTTGTGCAGCAGATTTGCCTAATGCAATACGTCGTTTGATTTCTTGACTGCTGCTTCCATGAGTGTTGATAGTTGATCCAAGAAAAATGAAGTCCTTGACAGCTTCAATCTTTTCTCCATTGATAAGAATGTTGTTTATTGGTCCAGTGGTGAGGAGATTTTTTTTTTCTTTACATTGAGATGTAATCCATATCAAAGGCTGTGCTCTTTAATCTTCATCAGTAAGTATTTTAAGTCCTCTTCACTTTCAGCAAGCAAGGTTGTATCATCTGCATATCGCAGGTTGTTAATGAGTCTTCCTCCAATCCTGATGGCACATTTTTCTTCGTAGAACCCAGCTTCTCAGATTATTTGCTCAGCATATAGGTTGAATAAGTATGGTGAAAGACTACAACCCTGTGGCACACTTTTGTTAATTTTAAACCATGAAATTGCCATGGACTGCCAGAGAAACAGACAAATCTGTGTTGGAAGAAGTGCAGCCTGAATGCTCTTTGGAAGCCAGAATGGCCAGACTTGATCTCTCATACTTTGGACATATTGTCAGGAGGGACCAGTCCCTGAGAAAGGACATCATGCTTAGTAAATTGGAGGGTCAGCCAAAAAGAGTAGGATCTCCAACAGGGTGGATTGGCACAGTGGAAGCAGCAATCGGTTCAAACATCACAATGATTGTGGGAATGGTACAGGATCAGGGTCACTGTGAATACAAATGACTGGAGAGCATCTAACAACGGGAACCACGGTGGTTCTGAACCACCAGTCTTCTGATGAGATGCTGAGCGCTTAGCCGCCACGCTACGAGGTCTCCTGATTGCATTCCTGGATAGGACTCCATCATCGAAGCACATTTTATGGGGTCCTGGTGTGGCGCTGTGGGGTAATGCATCAGACTGCTAAGTCGTTTGACCTGCAAGGTCTGCGATTCAAGTTCACCAGCTGCACCTCGGAAACGTTATACAGGGTCACTATGGGTCGTAACCAACTCCAAGGCACTTAACTACAACAACAACATAGCCCTCTAAATTAGCTCTCATTGTTATTCCCATTTAACAGATGAAGTAAGTGAGGCATGTAGAATTTGATCAACGCAAGGTCATAGACGGTGAAAGATGAAGTCAGGATTTGAACTTAGTCCTTGTTTTTAAGCACTTTATGCCATGGAACACCCCCTGGTCTTCAACAATTGTACCATTAACGACATCCAGCTCCCCAGCACCTGAAGATTCCAAGGTGCTGAGTGAGGCCCCCAGATGCTGACAAAGCACAATAGGATGACACGTATTCGCCTCAAGCTGTCTTTGAGCTCTGGGTGTTGTAGACTTCTTTCTTTCTTTTTTCTTATTAGTAACCAGTATAGAAAACAAAGGAACAATTTCTAAACAAATTAACACTTTAAAAAAATGAATCCTTGGAACTAAATATATGTATTTGAAGAGAAGATGTTTAACTTTTAACTAATACATATGCTATAGTTGTTGGGAACTCTCCAGTTGTTTACAACTCACAGCGCCCCCATGTGACAGAGTAGAACTGCCCCACAGGGTTTCCTAGGCTGTCATCTATTGTGTCATTATATACTCGTATATACTCTTATAGATCATCCACTCACAGCGCCCCCTGGTGTAACAGAG
>NW_006408790.1:440155-442111 GCF_000296735.1 Chrysochloris asiatica | reverse complement strand
AGTGCTTAGTCACTGCACCACCAGTCATTAGTTATGAGCAAAATAAAATTACTGTTTATCTCCACGTTAAACTCTCAGTTAAATTAACAGGAGTCGTGGTAGCACTTTCAAATAGGCCTTGAAGTGCTAGCTACAAGGTTAGCAGTTCAAATCCACCTGTTGCTCTGCAGGACAAAGATGAGATTTTCTGCTCTTTTAAATATTTACGGGCTTGAAAACCCTGTGCAGGGTATGAGTGAGAATCGGTTATTAAAGTAAAAACATTAACCCCACCCCAAAAGTTAGCCCATTGTTGAATTTGCTAGTTTTTAAATTTTGAGTCATGTTTTACTTTTGTTCATTTAAATGATTTTGGAAATTGTATACGTTCCACATTGCCATTTAATCAACACAACAAGATGTAGCGTTTTCCTTTATTTGATCTTGTTTATTTGTTTTTTGGTGTTTTCTATTTTTAATGTCACCGTGAAGGTTCAGCAATGCCTTTAGGAAATGCCACTTTACTGCAGAGAGCCAAATGTATCGTTGAAATGATCTAAATACATAATGCTGGAAGTCAAAGATAGGTACCACAGCTGTTACATAAAAGCTCTCCTTCCCAAATACCTACAACGCCCAAGGAATAAGGCGGTGGGAACCGACTTCGGAATCTAACCTTCCCTGTGAACTTTCTGCCTTGGGTTGGGTGAAGACACTCCTGTAACATCATTTAAACAGAGTCCTGGCACACGAACTAACTTCCACTTGGAATTTCCTTTTTGAAGTCTGCTGAGACTATAAATGTAAACCATATGACATGCGTGTTCAGCCAGGCTGTAGAAGAACATGAGAAATGTCAACCCCAAGCTCTCCCTGAAACGTATTTACCATGATGCATGTTCTGAAGCAAAGTATTTATTTAGACTGAGAGGCTCTGGAGAGCAGAGACTTCATATTTTTAACCCATGAAGAAAGGGGACGCTGTTTACGGACAGGAGGAGGAATGTTGGTGTTCAGCCATGGAAGTGATGGGTAAGAAAGATGTCTGTGGGCCCCAAAAGATGTTCAAAGTGCATCGCCCTATGAAAAAGCATACTGCACAATAAAATATCTCACATGAATGCAATTTTATGGAAAGATTCTGTAAAACAGGAAGTCTGCTTAGCATAGATATATGTACTCGTGGGCACAATGAAGCTGTTAAACTCTAAAACCAAAATGCAATCCCACTACTAACCAATCAACCCTAACTCATAGTGGTCCTGTGGGACACACTGGAAGTGCTCCTTGTGTCCCCGAGACTGTAAATCTTTACGGGAACCTTGTCTTTCTCCCCCGGAAGGACTGCTGAGTTCCACCCAGTGACCAAGTGCTTTAACACCTGCACCACCAGGACTTCTGGGGGCACCTGAAGTGGCTAATGCACCTCCCATTTTAACAGTGTGCATCAGCCTGAATTCTGGTCTCAGATCTTAGTTATAAACTGAGCGTCCCTTCCACTTCTGTGAAGGAGCTCTGGTAACGTAGTGATTACGAGTCAGGCTGCTAACCTCAAGGTCAGCAGTTTGAAACTACCAGCTGTTCTAGGAAAAAGATAAGGCTTTCTGCTCCAGTAAAGATTTACAGCCTCGGAAACCCTATGCAGGGTCACTATGGGTCGGAACCAACTCAACGGCACTTAAAAACAGCTCCTTCAATTAGATTTTATTTAAAGAGCAATTTCAGCATGTTTATATCTCTTATTTCAAGTTTATTCTTAGCTAGAATGATTGAAGAAAAGATTGAAGTTGTTAAGGACTTCATTCTTCTTGGATCAACTATCAACATTCACGGAAGCAGCAGTCAAGAAATCAAGCAACATATTACATTAGGCAAATCTGCTGCACAAGACCTCTTTAAAGTGTTGAGGAGCAAAGATGTCAGCTTGAGGACTAAGGCGCACCTGACCCAAGCCATGGTATTTTCTTTCTTAAATGT
>NW_006408790.1:432152-439284 GCF_000296735.1 Chrysochloris asiatica | reverse complement strand
TCACAACTGTAAAGGTAGAAGTTTTGTAACAAAAAGGGGGGAGTAGTTAATCTTACAGTCCAGAAACAGAGGACCCTAGGACCATCAAGGGAGAAGAGCACAAGCGGAATTCAAGACCTTATGCAGAGAAGCAGTGATACCAGAAATGGAGGCAGAGATGAGGACATGGAGAGAGGGAGCAGCTGAGGATTCTGGACTCATGTAAAGAGAGGGACTGAATGCTGGAGGCCTGGAGGCAGGCTTGCAGAATGTGCCCTTTGGTGGTTTAAATTATTATATACTCCTGATTTTTTTTTTTTTTTTTTTTTTTGCATACATCCTCCCACCACCACCACCACCACCACCACCCCAAAAAAAAAACAAAAAAACACCCAGAGGAAATAGAAAAGCAAATCCTGTTGAGTGATGATGCATGGAGGAGATTGTAAGCATTGCAGTGAAAGGATGGTGTAAATCAATGTTCTCACATTGTGTAAACTATCACTCAGTTCTCAGTAAAAATTAAAAAAAATAATAAAATAAAAAAGATCAACGGAATTTTACCAGGAACTTTTTGATGCCCCCTCATACATTAGTAACACTCTTTATGTTTTAACAGGTTAGCATTATATCTTGCTCTGTGCTTTACCAATATTGTCCCTGACCCTTATATAATGATTAATCTCAACTTTATCATGATATTCTGGACCATTTCCCAGTTTATCTTGAATAGCTTAGAAACTGACAAGCTCCAATTAAGGTTTTTCTAAAAACGTCCCTATCAATGATTCGGTTCTGACCCATGTTGCTCCTATAGGACAGAGTAGAATTCCCTATAGAGTTTCTGAGACTTAATCTATAGGAGCAGACAGCCTCATCTTTCTCCCTCAGAGCAGCCGGTGGGTTTGAACTTCTGACCTTACAGTTAGCAGCCCAAAGCCTAACTCACTGCTCCACCAGGACTCCGTAATTAAGTTTCCACAGCAATAATTACTAAGGCCCCAAATACTTGAAAACCAACATTACATAAGATGCTAATTGAATGATTTGACAGTTCAAAACCTGGTAGCACAAAAAAGGTTAAATGTTCAGCTGTTAACTTAAAAGTTAAGGGTTCAAACCCACCCAACCACCTTGCAGGAGCAAGACCTGGAGCTCCTCTTCCATACCCTGGCACGTTGGGTTGGCCTTGAGCTGGAAGAGACTCGATGGCATACAACAATAACAACTAAGCTTTTACTGTATGTTTCAAAGTAGTAGATGTATAAAAATCTATATACTAGACTCGTGGAAAGAGAAAGGCTGTGTGCCAGCGGCCAGGAGGCAGGCTTGCAGAATGTGCCTTTTTGTTGTTTAAGTGATTATATATCCCTAGGTGTTTTGTGTACATCAATAACAAAACAAAAGCAAAAGGAATAGAAGCAAATACAGTTAAATGATGATGCATGGATGGGATTGTAATCATTGCAATGAAACAAAATACGGTAGAATGAGTGTAAAATCGATGTTCTTCCATGTAAACTGTCATTCAATTCATAATAAAACCTTACTAAAAAAAAGGTGTAAAACAAACAAAAAAGTTAATACTTCATTTAGTGTGTTTGTGTGTGATTGTTGTAGGCTGTGCCAACTATAAACTCAAGCAAATTCTTTTTTAAAATCTCTCTATATTTTTACACCTATTTGATCCAATGTGTGGCGAGTTTGTGGGCTGCCTCAGTGGAATTTAGTGTCATTGTACCTTGTGTTCACATTATAACGTGACAGCAGTTGCTAGGCTATGCGAAACTCCTGGTCTCTTCAGTGAAATTTCCCACTTCTTCAGGAGAAAGCGGAATCTCCCTCACTCCAAATCAGACAAAACCTGAGCTCACCTGCTATTTATTTCCAGGTGTATTCGAACGGCTGAGTCAACCATTGAAACTCACCGGTCACTCCTCCGAAGCCCTATACAGAGTCTCTATGAGTTGGAACTGACTGGATAGCACTTACCGACAACAAAAATGAATGAAAATTACAATTTCAATACTTAGGCAGCAAGCCTGTAAGCTCAGTCTGCTTGTCCTCAAAGAACATGGAGAAAAATGAATCGGCAGCTAAAAATCAAATACAAAGTAGATTCTTTAATCTAAGCCTGATGTTCTCAAGTAAATGTCATATGCTCAGAATATCACACACAGATAAAGACAGTGGAGTAATTCATCAGCGATTTCATTTTACCTGGATCACCACAGCCAATGCTCCTGGAAGCAGCAGTCAAGAAATGAAACAGCATTATGCAAATCTGCTGCACAAGACCTCTTCAAAGTGTTCAAGAGCAAAGACTAAGGTGCAACTGACCCAAACCCTGGTATTTTCCATTTTCTCCTATGCAGCATATGAATGCTGGTCAGTGGATAAGGAAGACCACAGAAGAATCGATGCATATCAGTTATGGGGTTGGAGGAGAACATTGAGTATACTCTGGACCACCAAAAGAGCAAATAACTCTGTTTCAGATGTACAGCCAGAATGCTCCTTACAAATCAAGTTGGTGAGACTTCATCTCATGAACTTTGGACATATTATCAGGAGGGACCAATCCCTGGAGAAGGACACATACTTGGCAAAGTAGAGGGTCAGTGAAAAAGAGGGAGACCCCCAGTGAATGGATTGACACGGTGGCAGCTCAAACATCCCAACAACTGTGAGGTTTCTGCAGGACTGGGCAACGCTTCGTTCTGTTGTGCATGAGGTCGCCATGAGTCAGAACTGAACAATATAATGATTAGGGGAATAGATCACTGGGTCTTCCTCCCGAGGAGCCTCTGCGTGGGTTTGAACTGTCATCCTTTTGGTTAGTAATTCTCACCCCAGTAGCAGTTAATAGAAAGGGGTCTGCACGATTCCCAGAGTGACTTTATCATGACCCGATCTTTGGTTCTTGTGCTACTATGGCAGGCTGGACAGCTTTCCCTGATGTTATCAAAGGGGCTCAGCAGTTGGACACTCAGCTGCTAAACAGAAGGTCAGCAGTTCAAACCCACCAGCCGATCCATAGGGAAACTTAGTGGGGGCGGAGGGGGGGGGAGGGTTCTCATCCAAAGTCACTCCGACTCAGGATGAGTCAATGATGGCGGTGTAACAGGAGACTTTGAGATAGTCAAGCAAATCCAATGGCAGAGAGCCTTTTACAAACCCAGACATTCAGGTATGGAAGAAGTTCGAGTCCCTAAAGACATGTTTTGTTTGTTAACGTCTTAGGTGCTGTCGTAAATCAATCCAGGGTAAAAGAACCAGTTGACCATCTGCTTTTCTGTCATTTCCAACCCGTGTGCCCCTCACATGTCAAAGTATAGTTGTACTCCGTGGGGTTTGCAATGACTGATGTGTCGGAAACAGCTCACAAGGTCTTTCTTCAGAGGAGAGACTTGAACCTGCAATCTTTCAGTTAGCAGCCAAGCCAAGAACTTGATTTCCTTGTGCTGGTGCAACTTGTGAGGATTTCTGTTGTTGTATGTTGAGGTGTAAGGAGCTCTGGTAGCGTAGTGGTTACGAATCGGGCTGCGAACCCTAGGGTCAGCGGTTCGAAACTACCAGCTGCTCCGCGGGAGAAAGATGAGGCTTTCTACTCCCGTAAAGATTTACACCCTCGGAAACCCTGTACAGGGTCGCTATGGGTCGGACCCGACTCGATGGCACTTAACAACAACAACAACAATGTTGAGGTGTAACCCATACTGACGGCTGCGCTCTTAGATCTTAACTAGTAATTGCTTTGAGCTCTCTTCACTTCCAGCAAGCAAGGCTATGTTGTGTTTAATGGTTCTTCCTCCAATCTTGATTCTGCATTCTTTCTTTATATAGCCTAGCTTTTCCAAGAAGAATGAAATCCTTAACAACTTCAGTACTTTCTGGGTTTATCATGACATTGCGTATTGGTCCTGATGTGAGATTTCTGTTTTGTTTGTATTGGATGTAATCCATACTGAAGACTGTTCGGTTTGATCTTCATCATTGAGGGCCTTGGAAACCCTATGGGCAACTCTATATGGTCTGAGTCAATCCTCTGTCCCCTACAGTGCATTTCAGGCAGAGACTTTGCCAGATTGTCTTAAGGATGCCTTCTGGGACTTAGCGGTACCACGGTCTCCACAGAATGCCAGGCTGGGCTTGTACCTGTGTGTCCACCTGGCCGCCTGGTGGGGACACGCTGTACCCAAGCAGACAAAACCTTGAAGGGCTCCTCCTGCCTCATGGAAAACTCTAGTCAAAATAGTCTGCCTAGAAGCTACCTGGTCTGTAGAACCAATATAGTCCCTGCTTTCTTTTTCATAGCCAAGGATTGTGTGTGTGCATGTGTATGGGGGGGGGGGGGATTTTTCTTTCTTTTTTTCGTATCATTAGGAATGCAGTGCTGAGAAGTCATCGTGTGCCTGAAGAGATTTCTTATTCTCTTTAGTCAGGCTTTTGGGTTCTCTGGGGTGTGAGTGTGAGGGAGACAGTACGTGTGTGTGCACCCGTAAGTTCCCACGTGATGAGATATGAGCGTGCACAGACTGTCTCCTTCACACACACTGTGCCCTGAAAGCCAGGCAGCAGAGAGACGCACTGCGACTGTTGTTGTTAAGTGCCATCGAGTCGACTGCAACCCATAGTGACCCTGTATTGGGTTCCCGAGGAGCAGCTGGTGGGCTTGAACTGCCGACCTTGTGGTTGTTGACATAACTGTCTACACTGGTGTCGCTCATCCATGGAGTCAGGGTGGACACCGTGACAGCTAACTTATGCTGATGCTGATGCTGATGCTGCTGTGACAAATTGTCCCCAAGTCACAGTTAAAGCAACACAAGTTCACTTCTTGCTCAAAGTGCATTCCACTTTCTGGTCATCCTTGGCATTGTCACCTGGGCACCTGGCCGGAAGGAAAAGCCTCTGTCTAGGACATGCCTGAGGGGCTCTGGTGGTGCAGCAGTTAAGCGCTAAGCTAACCACAAGGTTGGCGGTTTGAATCCAAACAACGGCTCCGTGGATTTGGCTTTGGATAATTTATACGGCTGAGTTTGCTTCACTACTAGTGTACTTTTCGTTTGTCCCCAGATTTTTTTGTTGTTGCTGAGTGCCGTCGAATCGGTTCTGACTCTAGTGACCCCGTATAGGGTTTCCCAGGAATGGCTGGTGAGCTTGAACCGCCAACCTCATGGTTCAAGCTGACCTTGAGGTCCGGTGCTTTATCCCACAGAGCCACAGCAGAACTCCTGATCCTCAGATAGCATTTCTAAAGTCTACTGAAGGTGTGTTTCTTGCACTGGGCCAGTTTCATGAAAATCGATGCTAGAATACCCATCTGGACTATGTGGGTATAGGAGCCCTGCTGTCACAGCGAATAAATGGCTGACTGAAGACGATAAAGTTGGCAGTTCAACCACTCCATGGAAGAAGAGCTGGTGACCTGCTCCTGTAAACATGAACCTAGGAACCCCTGTGGGCTTCCTGGCACAACTCCACGGCACCCAGTGACAATCACAACTGCAGCTTAGAGTATCGTAGGAAGAAATGTTACCTGGGAAAGGAACCATGATCCTTGGCATACATTTCAGACGTACTCACTGCAATAAACTGAAGATCCACAAAGATCTGTCCTGACACAGGTCGTGGGGCCCAGCTGTCAGCCCTGCAAAACACCAGGTGCCCTCTTACACACGTCACTAGGGAAGAAGGAATGTGGTGTTGACATGGAATCCATATCTATGTATAGTGTTTTGTTGTTGGGCGTCATGAACTGGATTTCAACTCATAGAAACCCCACATAACAGGGCAGAATGGCCCCATAGGATTCCCTAGGCAGTTGGTCATCTTCTTGGGAGCGGACTGCCAAGTCTTTCTCCCACAAAGCTTCTGAGTGTGTTTGAACTGCCGACCTTACTGTCAGCAACCAAGCGCTTAACCTCTGTGCCAACAGGGCTTCTATAGCCCCATAGGTGGGACAGGTATTCTAGACTGGCCCAGCACACAGCCAGAGAAATACACCGCCAGTGAACAGGATCTTCACTTTAGCAATTCCATCTGAGGGACAAAGCTCTCCTTTGTCCTCCTTAGTAGTCAACTCAGCCATAGGAGTGATCCAAAGCCCACAACAAGGAGCCTGCCAAAATGTTAAGACCTTTGATTTGCTTTAATGGGGATAATTGTACGCACCGCAGACAGTCCTGAGTCTCAGTCGCCCCGCGGGGTTCAGCCAGTAATCACTGAGAATCTGGCAAGGCGAAAAGACAACACCAACATCGCTTCTCCAGTCTGCTTTCCTAAATCGTAGAAATCCATGCTAGGTCCTCAGCCCCCCACCCACCCCCCCATCCTGGGGCACCTTCAGTGAGCACCTTAGAAAGAAGACCACTTCAGCTGGAGCCAGCTAGTCTGACAAGAACAGGAGGGGATTTAAGGACAGAGCAGGTTACATCAGGTTCCTGCTACTCACCGCCTGTTCTCTGATGAGACTACATTTGATTTGTCCCCGATGTAAAAATTTTGGTATCTTAGAAAGAATAATATGCCTTTGGGTGAACTCTTGTGTGTGGGGGGGGGAATCTTGGCTACACTGAAAATAACGCAATCCTGAGTGCACTTAAGATGCTTAGCTAGAACAGACTGTGTCCCAGAGTGTGGAAGCAGTGGTTTCAGTACAAAGCTGTAGGATGGTGAGACACCTTCAGAGTCAGGCGGCAGACGTGCTGTCCTCAGTCTGTTCCTTGTCATCAGAAACAGTCCTGGTGGCACACAGCTGCTCACTGAAACGTGAACGGTTTGAATCCATCCAACAACTTGGAGGGAGAAAGACCAGTAAATATCACAGACTTGGAAACAGGTCATTATGAGTCTTAGTCCGCTCAACTGCAATGGGTTTGGTTTTTTGATTAAGTACTTGGCTGCTGGCTACCTCAAATGTTACCAACTCAAACCTATCCAGCAACTCTAGGTGGGGCTGTGAGTGTATGATATATGAAAGTATATATGAGTATATAGTGATACAATAGATGACAGCCTAGGAAACCCTGTGGGCAGTTCTCCTCCATTACACCAGGGGCACTCTGAGTGGATGATCTATAAGAGTATATATGAGTATATAGTGACACAATAGATGACAGCCTAGGAAACCCTGTGGGGCAGTTCTCCT
>NW_006408790.1:421410-432052 GCF_000296735.1 Chrysochloris asiatica | reverse complement strand
AGAGTATATATGAGTATATAGTGACACAATAGATGACAGCCTAGGAAACCCTGTGGGGCAGTTCTCCTGTTACACCAGGGGGCGCTGTGAGTGGATGATGTATAAGAGTATATACGAGTATATAGTGACACAATAGATGACAGCCTAGGAAACCCTGTGGGGCAGTTCTCCTCTGTTACACCAGGGGGCGCTGTGAGTGGATGATCTATAAGAGTATATATGAGTATATAGTGACACAGTAGATGAGAGCCTAGGAAACCCTCTGATCTATAAGAGTAGGAGTCCTGGCGTGGCGCTGCGGTTTAATGTGCTGGACTGCAAGTTCGGTTTGAATTGTAAGGTTGGCGGTTCATGCTAACCAGTTGCTCCTCAGAAACCCTATACAGGTTTGATATGAATCAGAACCAACTCAATGGCACTTAAGAGCAACAAGAACAACTAGTGTATAGTGACTGGCCCATGGGGTTTTCCAGGCTGTCATCTATTGTGTCACTATATACTCATATATACTCTTATAGATCATCCACTCACAGTGCCCCCTGGTGTAACAGAGGAGAACTGTCCACGGGGTTTCCTAGGGTGTTATCTATTGCGTTACTCTATATTCATATGTTGTTGTTGTTGTTGTTAAGTACCGTGGAGTAGGTCCCAACTCATAGTGACCCTGCACAGGGCTTCCTAGGCTGTAAATCTTTACAGGAGCAGAACGCCTCATCTTTCTCCCACAGATCCGCTGGTAGTTTCGAACTGCTGACCTTGAGGTTGGCAGCCCGACTTGTAACCACTACGCTACCAGAGCTCCTTATATACTCATATATATTCTTGTATATCATCGACTTACAGTACCCCATGTGACAGAGTAGAACTGTCCTATAGGGTCTCCTAGGCTGTCATCTATTGTGTCACTATATACTCATATAGACTCTTATGTATCATGCTGCAGAGCTAATAATTACAACTTATGTCACCGGCAGTTCAAACCCAGCAGCCCCTCCGCAGCAGATATATGAGGTTATCTGCCCTGTAAAAACTTATAGGCTCAAAAACTCTATATAGGGTCCCTATGGGTCATAATTGCCTCATTAGCAATGGGCTTGGTTGGTTCTGGTTTGTGTAATGTGTCTCCTGATGTGGCGCTGGGGGTTAATGCGCTGGACTGCAAAGTTGGTTTGACCCACAAAGTTGACAGTTCAAACTCACAAGTCACTTCTTTGAAACCCTCTACAGGGTCTCTATGAGTTGGAACTGACTTGACACTTAACATCAACAAAATACTGTTCTTGTCCTTAAGGAGCCCAGGTAGCTTAGTGGATTATGAGTTGGGCTGGGCTGCTAACTGCAAGTTCAACTCTACCAGACATGTGAAGAAAGATGAGGCTTTCTGCTCTGGTAAAGCCTCAGAAACCCTATACGAGATCGCTACATGTCAGAACCGACTCAGTGGCTCACAATCATCATCATTCCTTTTCTTACGTTTAAAATGTAAAAATGAAAAATTGTTTTTTTTAATAAAAGGGCTATAAAATATCTCCTCCTCTGTGTTGCCACCTGGTTGCCTGCTGCATAAATAAAATGTTTTCCCACCAGAAGCTCTGCCTTTGAGTTTTCAGAAAAAAGTACAATAAATAAAGTGGTTTTGTCATTAATCAAAGACTTAGGGATCAACATTGGTGATCATCTTCACCCTCATGGTATTTGCTGACTGGGCCCCCATTTCTCGGCATGCCTACTTGCACAGGCTTACCTGAGAACAGGACTCCTGGAGTGGCGCTGTGGGGTCAGCACTGGACTGCTAGCCCCAAGGTTGGTGGTTCAAGCCCACCGGTGTCTCCTTGGAAACCCTATAAAGGGTCGCTATGAGTTGGAACCGACTCAACGGCACTTAACAACAACAGCCACAACCTGAGAACAACTGTGGTTTGTGGTCACCGGATCGTGGTCACGGATGTCCTTTCCTGGGTAAGGCCAGGTGCTGGCGTGTGCCTGCCCCACTCATCCGTTTCTCTTGTGTTTTTCAGAAATCGAGGCAAAGGAAGCATGTGACTGGCTCCGAGCGGCTGGTTTCCCCCAGTACTCTCAGCTCTTCGAGGGTATGTCTGCCCCCCAGCCCCTCTCTGTCCTTAGAGAACACAGGCCAGCCTCAGAGATGTGAGGGGTTTACTGCCAGCCACATGCATTTTTGCGGCTCCCCAATGTTTATCAAAGTGATGTTGGCTCTGGACTGTTGTCCACGAAGTGGCAACAGTGTGATAAAAACTGGAAACATCGTGAAAGTGGCCAGCACTGGACACCGAGACACCGCGCATGAGCACTCTGCTATGAAACAGTGCTCGCAGACCTGCGTGGCGTGGGCTTTCCAGAACTTCCATTTGTACTAATAAAGTGAAATGCAATAAAATGAGGAGTCCTGGGGTGGTGCTGTAGGATATGCTCTGGACTGTGATCCACAAGGTCGGTGGTTCAAAACTACCCGCCCCTCCTCAGAAACCATAGCGATGGTCAGTATGAATCGGAACCAACTGGACGGCAGTTAACAGCAACAGCATTGCTTCCCAAAGGTTCCTTGGTGGCACAATGCTAAAGCACTTGGCTGCAATAAAAAAATCGCCAGTTCAAACACACCCAACCACCCCACAGTGGGGGGGGGGGGCAGAACCATGACCTTGTGGGGGCAGTTCTATCCTCCCAAACAGGGTCTCTGTGAGTTGAAAGTCAACTCAACAACGTTTTATGACCCTCAAGGGGCAGACAACGCATGGAAGGTTACGAGGAGAGCCCTGCCTTGTCTGTCAGGGTTAACCTGGGCTTCTATTCCTGTTGTCTCACCTCCAGGTTAACAAACCCACTACCACTGAGTCCGTTCCGACCCCACAGCGACCCCTACAGGACAGAGCAGAACTGTCTCATAAGGGACCAAGGCTGAAAATCTTTACCGGCGCAGACGGCCTCATCTTTCTCCCGTGTTTGAACCACCGACCTTGTCATTAGCAGCTCAATGCCTATCCCACTGAGCCACCAGAGCACCCCATCAATAGGGGCCCTAAAATTAACACCACATTCTGAGTATTGCCCTGGACCCCAAAGTTGACATGAACAGTTTGGGAGAAAAATACTGGTCCTCTTCTATGTGGGTAGATTCTGTTATCGGAGTATTTCACTGCTATTCCAAAGAGACTCAGGATTTTGTTACTAAAGAAAACATTTGAGGTCACTGAGCTTGGGCTATTTTGGGAAATGCCCTTCTTGAAGGAAAATACCATTCCACCAAAGTAAACATTTCATGGGTCCATCAGGATAGAAGGCAGTGGCCTGGGGTTTTGTCGCATGGAGCGTAAACAAACATCTCTGAGTTCACATCAGCGTGTCTGAGATGACAGTGGGCCGAAAAACCTCAGGCCGCTCAGAGTCCAGTTTATCTGATGTCCAGTACCTGGTGACTCTCATATGCCATATTTCCTCGGCACTCTTCAGAGCACGTGTTGTGAAGGAAACAAATCGTCTGCTGTCTTGAACACTATCAGCATGCTCACTGGCCGAGGAGGAGCTGCTATTAGGACCAGTGGCTTGTGCAGACCCCTAGTGGGCTGGAGGCTGGGTGTCCATTCACCTAAAACAAGGTGCCTGAGCCCCTGTCTCTCTCTCTCTCTCTCTCTGTCCCTCAGATTCACAATTTCCCATCAACATCGTGGCTGTCAGGAAGGACCATGACTTCCTTGAAAAGGACCTCGTAGAACCTGTTTGCAGGTAAAGTTGTGAAGTAAATTCATTTCTGTCGATGGTTCAGTCAGCATCAGGCAGCATTCTATTCAGGGCAAGTCAACACGACGGTACTGTGTTTTGCTTTGCTTTGGGTTTTGATGTGGCACTGTAGGATAAGCACTGAACAGGAAACCACAAGGTTGGTGGTTTGGAGGTTCAAACCCACCAGCTGCTCCTCAGACACCCTATACAGGGTCGCTCTGAGTCGGAGCTGAATGGATGGCACTTAGCATCGCTAGTAACACTATGTACCAGACATGGATCCGGGTTATAGATGTATGCAGTGAGCATGCCCAGTCCCTGAGCTCGTGGAGTTTAACACATGGTCAGAGGCTTCAGATAACAGAGCAAAAAAGAGAGGAAGAGATGAACTAGAGAGAGATGATGAAAAGATAGAGGGGAATGGTAGAGATACAGACAATAGAATATAGACCTGATGGATCAATACACAGACCAAATAGACAGACAGACAGATGATAGGCAGGTAGGGAGGCAGGGTAGGCAGCTAGGTCGATAGATCAATGGATGGATGCATGGATGGATAGAGAAATAGATGATAGGCACATAGACAGGTTGTTGGATGGATGGATAGGTAGATAAATAGATTGATAAGATTTATTGATAGATAAAAAATAGTAGGTAGATGGATAAGTATGTGTGTGGACACAGATGGAGAGCTATGACTGACTGATTGATATAAATAGATGGACAGACAGACCAATGGGTGATGTTGTTGTTGTTGTTAAGTGCTGTGGAGTCGGTTCTGACTCACAGCGACCCTGTGTAGGGTTTCCACGGCTATAAAACTTTACGGGAGCAGAAAACCTCAACTTTCTCCCACAGAACAGCTGGTAGTTTCAAACTGCCAACCTTGTGGTTCACAGCCCGATTTATAACCACTAAGCTACCAGAGGTAGGTAGATAATTAGACGAATGAATAATTAGATGATAGGTAGGTAGACCGATAGATGAGCTTGTATATGTATATGGGTAGAAGGAGAGATGGACAGATTAGACAGAAAGATACACAGATCGATTGATGGATTGATAGAGCTTTGGAGAGTGTGAAATGCTATTGAACAAATGTATAAGAGAATGATGTGGGGGGTCCTGGGGACCTGGGGGGTCAATGGGAGACGGTGACATAGCACCACCACGTGCGTGGTCAGGGGGGCCTGAAAACATCGATGAGTAATCAGACTTGTCTGTATTTTTGCAAAGGCAAGTAATCATACCAGCGAACTGAAACATAGCAAAGTTCTCCCCACGTGATGGCTAACACATGGTCACAAAGACCCTCTTCCCCTCCCCGCAAAGAGTTTCTGGTCCAGTAAGAGAAATCTGGTTGAAGAATTCAGGTTTGAATACACAAGCCAATAAGTCACAGTTATAATTTGTCTCTGAATAGAGCATTTCAATGTGATTTACATCCCTACATAATTAAATGTTGCATGGGAGCTGGCAATAGGTGTTCAGTAGGAATTTGAAGTTGTCTAAAGGCATTACACCCTCGGAAACCCTATACAGGGTCGCTATGGGTCGGAACCGACTCGATGGCACTTAACAACAACAACAAAGGCACTGTGGGCTAATGCGCTGGACTGCAAAGTTGATCCACAAGGTTGGCGGTTCAAGCTCACCAGCCACTCCTCAGAAAACCTGTACAGGGTCACAATGGGTCGGAACCAACTCGATGGCACTTAACAACAACAACAAAGGAGTCGTGGTGTGATGCTGTAGGAAAGCAATGAACAGCTAACCGAAAAGTCAGCAGCTGAAACCCACCAGTCGCTCCTCAGAAACCCTGTGCAGGGTCACTGTGAGTCACTATAACTGAGCAACAAATAAATCTCTGGAGAGATTCAGAACTGGAGAGAGAGATTCGTTTGGCAGAAGTCAGTTAATGTTTCCCATACACACAGCTAGTGATGAACAAACCTGATCATAAACCAGTACTGACAACTTTCTAGTCCAGTCTACATCGGACTTAGAGAAGGTGGCCGCTTAAGGGGAAAGTAAAACCCTTGTCCAGAAAAGCCAAACCAAGCCCAGCCCACTGCCACCAAGTCAAGTCCAACTCCTGGCCATGCTGCCCATACACAGGAGTGAGTACACCACCGCCACAGGCTTCTCGCGGCTGTATCTTTTCAGATTACTACACCTTTCTCCCTCAGGAGCTTTGAACTGCAGACCTTTCCTTCCAGCATGTAACTGTTCCAACACCAAAGCTCATTTCTGTTAGAATACTGTGTAAATAATCTCTTGCCTAGCCTTAAACCTCACATACATAAGAGAGTCCTGCTATGGCGCTGGAGGATAAGCACTGGACTGCTAACTACAAGGTCAGTAGTTCAAACCCACCAGCCACCCCTTGGAAATTGTATACAGAGTCGCTGTGGGTTGGAACAGACTCGATGGCACTTAACAATAACAACAACATACAAGGGGGCAGTTCTGCCCTGTATTGTGGGGTCCCTGGATTCCTCGTATGACACTGTAGGATCAGCACTGAACTATGAACCACAAGACCAGCAGTTCAAACCCACTAGCTGTTCCTCAGAAACCCTCTACAAGGTTGTTATGAGTTGGAAGCGACTCCATAGCACTTACCAACCACAACAGCGGGTCTCTAGGGGCCAGAAGGGATTGATGGCTGTGGGTTGGGTTGGGTTCCACAGTTGTATTGTATTGTCTCATCATTTTAATTTCTACTTCCTTAATGACTATCTGGGGTCCTGGTATGGCTCTGTGGGTTAAGGCACTGGACAGCAAAGTCATTGTGAACCTCAAAGTCCGCGGTTCAAGCTCACCAGCTGCTCCTTGGAAACCCTATACAGGATTGCTGTGGGTTGGAAGCGAATCAATGACACTTAACATTTTTGCTACCTATATAACTATACATTTGGTGAAGTGTCTGTTTAAATCTTTTGCTCATTTTTTGAAATCGTGTTGTGTATTGTGTTTTGAGAGTTATTTATGTTTTAAACTTAAGTCCTTTGTTAGATATGCATTTTGAAAATACCACCTACCAGCCTGTAACTTGTGTTTCTAATCTCTTAACAGTATCTTTCATGGAACAAAAGTTTTTCATTCTGCTCACGTCAAATTTTATCCATTTTTTTCCTTTCATACTTTCAATGTCATACCTCAGGAACATTTCTCTAACTATGGTCCACACAGAGTTCTCCCAGGTTTCCTTCCAAACATTTCGTCATTTTATGTTTTACACTCTAACTCTATGCTTCATTAAGTTAACCTTTGCGTAAGGTACAAAGTGTGGCTCAAGACTGTTTTTGCGGTTTTTATTTTTGCACATGGATGGACAATTGTTTCAGGATCAGGTAGAAATGATTATATTTCTTCACTGAGTTGCCCTTTCACCTTTATTGTAAAGCAAGAAAGTTTAAAAAACTTGTGGAAAAAATAGAACAAAGATATAATGGAAAGTTTCCACCACCATGCCACAGCCATCCTGTAGGTGTGAGTGTCTCCCAGCCTCTCTGTTCTGTTCCACTTGGTTATCTGCCTGTCCTTTCATCAGGAAATCCCATCTGCACCATTTTCACTTGAGGTAAGTGTTAGATCTCGGTCTCTGAGAGCTCCGACTTTGTGTCTCTTTGTCACGATTGTTTGGGCACTTCCAATTCCTCTGCTTTTCCATATAAATGTTTAAACCATCGTTTGATATTTATAAAAAGAGAAATCTTGATGTGTTTCCTTTAAATGGAATGTGTTGAATCTATGGATCAGTTTGTGAAGAATTGACATTAAACCGTATTGAGTCTTCTGTACATAATGACAGGCCATGTCTCCATTTAGAGATCAGTTTTCAATGTAAAGATAGTACACTTACTTGTCAGTGTTGAAGGATTTCATGTCTTCTGTCAACCACTGAGAACCCTGTGGAGCCTAGTTCTCTCACACTCATGAGAGCACCATGAGTGGAATCGACTTATGAAAACTCATCCACTGAGAACCCTGTGGGCACAGTTCTACTCTGACACACACGGGGCACCATGAGTGGGATCTACTTATGAAAACTCATCCACTGAGAACACTGTGGAGGACAGTTCTACTCTGACACACACAGGGGCACCATGAGTGGAATCTACTTTTGAAAACTCATCCACTGAGAACACTGTGGAGGACAGTTCTACTCTGACACACACGGGGGAATCATGAGTGAGATCTACTTATGAAAACTCATCCACTGAGAACCCTGTGGAGGACAGTTCTACTCTGACACACAGGGTTGTCATTTAATAACCAGAGTTGGAACCGACTTGAAGGCACTTAACAGCAACAACACTTGCTGACAGTAGGTTTTACTGTTTCGGTTATTGGTTTGGTACTATTTTAAATCAGAAAATATTTTAAATTTCAATTGTTCACTATAAAAATGTTTATAATGCTGTTAGATGCCATCGAGTTGGTTCTGACTCTTAGAGACTGTAGAGCGTTTCTTAGGCTATAAATCTTTACGGAAGCGCAAAGCTTCACCTTTCTCCTGAGGAGTGACTAGTGGACTCAAACCGCCGACCTTGTGGTTAGCCGTCCAGTTAGCAGTGCTTAGCCTACAGAGGCACTTTGTTCTTGAATTCTGGAGTCTTCCTGAAGCCACTCGTTATACTGATAACTTTTTCATGGGCTCTGGGGCTATAATTCTAAAATGTGAATGAAAGATCATATTGTCAGCTGAGAATAAAGATTCTAGCACATTTTCATTCAGAAGCCCTCTGTGACTGGCCACTTCTAGCCCCAGGATGACATATAGGTTGAACTTTGCATCTCAAACATGTTGTTGTTGTTGTTGTTGTGTGCCATGGAGTTGGTTCCGACTCATAGCAACCCTGCACAGGGTTTCCAAGACTGCAAATCTTTACGGGAGCAGAAAGCCTCATCTTTCTACCGTGGAACAGCTGGTAGTTTCAAACTGCTGGCCTTGCGTTTCACAGCCCGATTTGTAACCACTACGCTACATGGAGGTGGTAAACCCTTTATCTGTTCACACGGCATTAGAATTTTCCATCCATTGTCTACTCTTTCAAAAAAATAAAAAGACCTTTCAAACATGTTACAGGCACAAGCCAGTACAATTATGTGAAACTGTTGTTATGGGTGGGTTCCATCTCATCATAGTGAGCCCATGGGGTTTCCTAGGCTGTAAGCGTTTATGGGAGAAGCTCACCAAGTTTTTCTCCTATAGAACTAGTGGGTTCGACCACCAACGTTCCCATTTGTAGACAACTGCTTAAGCACAGTGCCACCAGGGCTCTTAACCCCAAAGAGTGTCATAAGCATGTAGCATTGCAGCCACGCCACATCCCACAGAAGTCTAGATAGGGGTCCAGCTTGTGTAAAACGGATACAGTGGCAGGAAGTTGTTAAAATTGGAATGACTTTCATGACAGCTACTATGTCCCATAAAATATTATAAAGAAAAGCAGTTGGCGGTAGCTTAAGAGCAGGAAAGAGACACAGAGCTGGGGGCAAAAGGACAGCAAAGGGGGTTGGCACCCACCCGTGGATCAAAGAACACAGCCACAGATCCCCAAGCTGCCAGCAGCAGGCAGAAGGAAGATCTGCAGCCCAGGGAAATGCTGGAACTTTGCAAACTCTGACGCCCATTAAGATGGCCAAGAACAGCTTTTACCAGGAAAGGACCAATCGGCTGGGACTTTGTGCCTCTTCTCGCCCGTGCATTGTAGATACTGCTAGGAGGGACTTCTGCACACTTATCAAGAAAGGTCTGTGGGCCAGGTCCATCTTATACCAACTTGAAATGCTGAACTGGTACCCAGGTGGGCAAAGCACCATAGCTGGGGGGTACCTGGGGACCGAGAAAGCTGAAGGTCTCCTGCTAATGTACTCCAGGGCTAGAATTGGATTCGCCAAAGGTGCCCTGGTGATGCTGTGGCTTAGGCGTTGGGCTGCTAACCATGAAGTCAGAAGTTCAAACCCACTATCTACTCTGCAGGAAAAAGATGAGGCTGTCTTCCCCTGTGAAAATTTACAGCCTCGCAACTCCGGGGAGGGTTGCTATGAGTCAGAATCGACTAGAAGGCACCTAACAACAAGAAGCTGATTATAACGAGTTGACTCTGACTAATGGTGTCCCGTGTGTGTCAGAGTAGAACTGTGCCCCACAGGGTTCTCAGTGGATGATTTTCATAACTAAATCCCACTCATGACGCCCCCATGTCAGCAAAAAGGTGAATGCAGGCGAGATGAAAGGACCCAAAGCCAGGTAGTCGGAACTTGATTGTTTATTGACTTATAAGTTTTATACATTTATAAGTAATAACTTTAAGAGCTTCTAAACTTAATAAATGAACCTGTTTTGTTCATCAGAAGTAGCAAACATAACATAAACTCAAGCATGTGCTAACCTGCAGGGTGAGTCCTTTGATGTTTGTCTCTATAGCTGATTAGAAATGCTTATATAAAATAAAATGGTTTCTTTGTGCTTCCAAAGCACAGACATGGAAAAACTAGTTTGTTAAGTGAATTGTATAAATAACAGGCAATCCTGCCCTAAACAAAGCTGTCATAGAACTGCCAAAGGAAAAACATCAATATAATTTACTTCAGCACACTGCTTCCAGATAGACATGTTGATTACCCAGCAAGGCAGGCTATCAGGGGCTGAGCAAAGAACAAGGACTTACTGAAGACAGCTTTAGACAAGCTGGTGCCCTTCCCATCTAGAATCACCTGTGATATTCCACACTAATGAAGGTACTGCTACTATTAGGAACCCATGAGTCAGTCCTGACTCACAGCGCCCCCATGTGACAGAGTAGAACTGCCCCACAGGGTTTCCTAGGCTGTCATCTATTGTGTCACTATATACTCATATATACTGTTATAGATCATCCACTCA
>NW_006408790.1:417112-418603 GCF_000296735.1 Chrysochloris asiatica | reverse complement strand
TCGAGCTTAACTCTATTCACGTCATCATCGTCAACTCTACTTTGAGGAGCCATTTTTTTCCCCAGTTGCATTCTGAGTGCCTTCCCACCTTCCAGTCCTGTACCTGACAATGTTTCTCTGCTATTCATAGAGTTTTCAGTGACTAGTAATTCGGAAGTAGTTCGTCCTTCTTTCTTCCTAGTCTGTCCTTGTCTGGAAGCTCACCTGAAACCTGTCCAACATGGGTGACCCTACTGGTTATTCAAAATACCAGTGGCATAGCTCTCAGAATCACAGGAACTCAAGCCACCACAGCACAACAGAAAGACGAGTGGTGGTCGTTTGGTTTTATGTTGATACTGTCACTTTAAATTTCTATTACAATCCTGATTTAATCAAGATACAATCAAGATGTTCTCTTCTGATACTATCAGTCCTGATATACTCATATATACTCTTATAGATCCTCCACTCACAGCGCCCCCTGGTGTAATGAGGAGAACTGCCCCACAGGGTTCCCAGGCTGTCATCCATTGTGTCACTATATACTCGTATATACCCTGCAGGAGAAGGATGAGACTTTCTGCTCCTGCAAACATCAGAAACCCTATACAGGGTCATTACGAGTCGTAACTGACTTGATGGCACTTAACAACAACTACAACACTGTCACTGTGGTGTGGGAGTGAAGCCATAACAGTGGGTGGGAGGAGATGTCTCAGTCTGCCCGCACAGCATGAAAGAGCCAGGTCTGTGGTCTGACGTCTTGAAACCACCCCCACTTACAAGACACATAATTCTAGGCATCAGTGAAGGGACAGTGTCAGAGACATAAGAGAATCAACAATCTTGAATTCCAGAGATGCAAAGTTTCCAGAAATGGTGGGTGGCAACTAGTGTCCACTGCTATTAATAGATCTCATGCTGACACCCATTGCCCTGCGGTGAGTTTATTTTGGCTCATCCACACCTTTTAGGGCAGAGAGGAACTGCCCCATAGGGTTTCCAAGGGTATCATCTTTACAATAACTGACTGCCACATCATTCTCCCTGGGAGCACCTGTGTGCTTGCAGTTCAAACTGACTTTACAATCGTGTGCTTATCCTGCAGTGACACACCAGGACTCCTTAAATAAGCACACTGTCGTTGTTGTGTGCAGTCCAGTAGGTTCTGACCCATAGCGATTTTGTATAAGGTTTACAAGGAGCAGCTGGCGAATTTGAACCACCAACCTTGAAGTTCAAATTGACCTTGCAGTCAAGTGCTTATTCTATTGCACCCCACCAGGACTCCAGATGAGCATAGATATACAAAATAAGTGTATACATGCAAAAGGAAAGGATTATGTTGTTATGTGCTGTAAAAATAAATTCCGACGTAATGACCTCACATTCAACAGAACAAAACACTGCCCAGTCCTTTGTCAAACAAAAATCCTCACCACTGGACCAATAAACAACATTCTTATCAATGGAGAAAAAATTGAAGTTGTCAAGGACTTCATTCTTCTT
>NW_006408790.1:401426-416317 GCF_000296735.1 Chrysochloris asiatica | reverse complement strand
TTCTTCTAGAAGTTTATAATACTTTCAATATTCTTGGCCAACATCGTAACTCAAAAGCATCAATTCTTCTACAGTCTTCCTTATTCACTATCCAGCTTTCACATACATATGTTGTTGTTGTTATGTGCCGTGGAGTAGGTTCCGGCTCATAGCGACCCTGTACAGGGTTTCCGAGGCTGTAAATATTTACGGGAGCAGAAACCCTCATCTTTCTCCCACGGAATAGCTGGTAGTTTCGAACTACTGACCCTGAGGTTCACAGTCCGATTCGTAACCACTACGTTACCAGAGCTCCTTACATACTTATGAGGTGACTGCAAATACCATGGTGTGGGTCAGGCACACCTTAGTCCTCAAGGTCACATCTTTGCTCTTGAATACTTTAAAGACACTACAGCAGATTTGGTCGGTGCAACACGTGTTTGAGTTCTTGACAGCTGCTTCCGTGGGCATTGATAAGAATGACTGGTACAAGGGGACTTCAAAAAAAGTCCACCATTTTCATTCCATTTTTCCACAAACTCTTTGAAGCTCCCTTATGTTTTCTTATGGGCCATGGTGGCTAAGTCACCTGCAGACACTCTGAGATCTTTATGAGGATCTAGGGTTGGGGACCAACCTGAATAAAATGAAAGGATTGGGCAGGGCCATGTAGAGAGCTGGGCTGAGAGTGAAAATAAAAGTTGTATGATTTAGTACTGTGGTGTGAAGTCTGGACAGCTACACCCAACAGCCCAACAGCAGGAAAGAAAAAAACAAAGAAAACCAGTGGTTGGGTTGATCTAAGCTTGGCAACAGAATTCAGGGGCTGACAAGAAGATGGCTAAAGGATTGGTCATGGATCCCAAGACGGCTGCTGGGAGAAAGCATGGGAGGGCTGGGTTTAGATTAGGGAAGGGGCAAGTAACTGGCCATCATGGTGACCAGTTCCTCTCAGGTCTAGAGGCTGGAGAACAAATATCACAGGATACCTCCTGGGGATATATCTTTTTCAGACCTAATTGGTTGTTTTTGCACTTTCAACCTTACTAGTCATAAAGGAGGTCTGTCAAACTGGAAGGTGTCTCTTGATGGCACAAACAGCTAAGCACTGGTCTTACCAACCAAAAGGTTGATGACTCAAACCCACCCAGAGGTACCTCAGAAGCAAGGCCTGGCACTCTACTTCCAGAGCAGCAGCTACTATGGAGCACAGTCCTACTCTGGCACACACAGGGTTACCAGGAGTCAGATTCAACAGACAGTGACTGATTATCAAACTGGGTGGTGAAATTCATGGCTGTGCTGGGCTGCTAAATGAAAGGGTGGAGGTTCTCGTCCACCCAGGGGCACCTCGGAAGCAAGGCCTGGCAATCTACTTCCAACACATCCGCCCTGGGAAGCCCTGTGGAGCACAGTCCATTCCCACATGGGGTCCTCATGAGCCGTGGCTACAGTGTGGCTGGTGGTTTGGGACTGTCTGACTGGGAAGCAGCTTTATGGTCACTGATGGTTTCTTTCTTCCTAGACGGCTAAAGACTCTCAACAAGTGTGCCTCCATGAAACTTGATGTGAACGTTCACAGGAAGAAGGTAGGTACTGACACCCTACGAGACAAGTGGCTATCCCAACAATCCTGGGGTGGCCCTGATACATAAGCACCGGACCTCAAGGTGGGCTTCTACTGCAAAGTCGATGGTTTACACCTACCAGCCACTCCTCAGAAACCCTATACAGGGTGGCTGTGAGTCGGAACCCACATGACGGCACTTAACAACAACAAACTCAGCGTAAGCAGCTCACGTACATTAGACACTGAGCCAAAGCACAATGCTGAAACATCTGACCATCCGTGTGTGTCCTCCAAATGCCCATTTGATCATGACTATGGTGAAGGAGCTCTGGTAGTGTAGTGGATTACGAACTGGGCTACTAACTGCAAGTTCAGCAGTTCAAATCTAACAGTCCCTTTATGGGAGGCCTTCTGCTCCCGTAAAGGGTCACTGTGAGTCAGAACCATCTTGACGGAACACCACCATCAGAGTGTAGTGGGTTATGCATTGGGCTGCTTAACCGCAAGTTCAGCAGTTCGAATCTGCTAGCCGTTCCATGGGAGAAAGCTGAGACTTTCTGCTCCCACAGGGGTCACTGTGAGTCAGAACCGCTCGATGGCAAGCAGCATAAATCCCAGCTGAGTTTTGTTTTGCTCCACGGTTTCATTTTGCTTTTGTTTTTGTCAACGGTCTTGCGTACAGATGTAAAAGATCTTCGTTCCTTCTGGTAATCATTCAGAAGTTCGTTCTGCTGTCTCATTTGCTTTCGTTTTCATCAAAAGGGTGGCATACAGACACATCAGATAGCTTAGACCTTTCCAAAAGTTCATGCAGAAATGGAATTAAAAGATACTGGAATTTTCCCATGAGCTTTTTGAAGCCCCCCAGATATTCGTTCTCAGGCAGGCCCTTTTCCTAGTGGTATGAAGGGACAGGGGAGAATGTGACAGATAGACACTGTGTTAGCTCATCTTTCACCCTCTTACCCTTCAGTGACTCTACAAGTTCTAGGGAACATCTTTCCGTTTTAGACCCACATACACCTCTTACTTGTGGGGCGTTGCCTGTGCAGACAGACCCCATTTTACTGAGCCTCACAGAGAGTCACTTTATTGCCATGGGGACTTGGCTGCATGAAGAAGGTAAGCACGGGTGTTATCTCTAGCTGTCCCAGAGTCGCCCCAACTCGTGATGACCCTACACGGCCCGGAACGGACTGCTGTCCACTCCTGCCCCATCCCATGACGGCTTTGATCGGACCATGTGCTCCACATGGTTTTCTTTTCTTTTCTTCAAAAAGTGTTTTCTTGTCTCTGGTGCAAGTTTACACCGCAAATTGCAGTTGTAACATGCTGTCAAGCGTGTTCCGACGCATAGCGACGCTGGGTAAGGTTTCCGAGGAACAGCTGATGGATCTGAACCACCGACCTTGCAATTAACAGTCCAGGGATTCTCCTACAATGTTACATTAGGTTATGATTGAACAATTTCTGTACATGTTGCTCAACAACACTGTCTACATTTTCCACACTGTGTCTATATTAATAGTCTTTCTATTCTGGTCGTTCGGTTTCCATTAATCTAGTTTCCCTGTCCCCTCACCCACACCATCACCCCTGCCCATCCACTTACCTCTTCATCTTTGCTTCAGGGTAAAGGTTGACCATTGCTCTCATGTATATGATTGGCTTGGGTGTTTTTTTTTTTCATTTTTTGAAAGGAGAACAGTATTCATGGCTCATATTGTTTGTTTTATGGATCAATCTGTTATTTCTCTAAAGATGACCTCACAGAATAGTTTCAGTTCCAAATTTCAATGGTATCTCGGTGGGTATAGCCTTGGTGGGTTCTCTATGGATAACATTGTGAGGAACCTGTACATAGACCAAGATTCAGTTGTTCAAACAGAACAAGGGGATATTGAATAGGAAAGGTGGTTGCCAGGGTTGTATCCTTTCACCATACTTATTCAATCTGTATGCTGAACAAATAATCTAAAAATCTGGATTATATAAAGAAAAATGTGGCATCAGAACTGGAGGAAGTGTCATTAACAACCTGAAATACGTAGATGATACAACCTTGCTTACTGGAAGAAAAGAGAACTTGAGATACTTACTGATGAAGATCAAAGATCACAGCCTTCAGCATGGATTTTATCACACTGTAAAGAAAACAAAAATCCTCATAACTGGACCAATAAATAGCGTCGTGATAAATAGAGAAAAGATTAAAGCTGTCAAAGACTTCATTTTGCTTGGTTCAACAATCAACACTCATGGAAGCAGCAGTCAAGAAATCAAACAATGTGTTGCATTAGGCAAATCTGCTGCATTAGACCTCTTTAAAGTGTTCAAGAACAAAGATGTCAGTTTGAGGACTAAGGTGTGCCTGACCCAAGCCATGCTATTTTCAGTAGCCTCATACACATGTAAAAGTTGCACCATGAATAAGGAAGACCATAGAAGAATTCATGTGTTTGAATTATGGTGTTGCAGAATAATATTAAAAATACCATGGACTGCCAGAAGAACAACTAAATCTGTCTTAGAAGAAGTTCCATCAGAGTACCTCTTAGAAGCCAGGATGGCAAGACGTCATCTCTCATACTTTGGACATATTATCAGAAGGGCCTAGTCCCTGGAGAAGGACATAAAGCTTGGTAAAATGGAGGGTCAGTGAAAAAGAGGATGATCCAGTGAGATGGATTGACACAGTGCCAGCAACAGTGGGTCTAAGAGTAACAAACAACTGTGCGGAGGGCAGGGACCCAGCAGTGTTTCCTTCTGTTGTACTGAGTGGGCACCAACTCGATGACATCTAACAACTTCCAGCATGAAGTTTCTACCCCTGAGGTAGCACTGCTTCCTTGCTACGTGGTTAACTGACATAAAGCTTAAATCTGCTAAGGGTCAGAATCAACTCTACAGCACTTAGCAACAACAACAACCAGGTGTCTTAGTCTGGGCTCTCTAGAGGAGCAGAACCAGTGCCGTGTACATACAAACATACACACAGAGACTCTTTTCAAGGAATTTGTGGAGGCTGGCAGGTACTGAAACTGTGGGCTGGAGGCTTCTCCTGATTCATGGGATTGCAGGGTCCAACTGACCCAAAATTGCAGGTCAGACAGCAGGCTCCTGAACTCACCATTTCAGAAGTTGATAAATCCAAAATCTGCAGGCCAGGTGGCAGGCTAAAGTTGTCTCCTGTCCCAGGACATGGAGGTCAGATGACAAGAAGACAAAGCACAGGTTTGAGAGAGAGAGCTTTGCTAAAACATCCGTTTATATCATGGATGCTGGCCACACCCCCAAGGAAACACTTCTTGCAATTGATTGGCTGCTGACATCAAAATGAGAGGGGATAGACAGTATCTGCCCAACCACTGAGAATCCTAGCCCAGCCCAGCTGACAGGAACCATCAACGATCACACCATC
The DNA here is from genome assembly GCF_000296735.1 of Chrysochloris asiatica. Taxonomy (NCBI): domain Eukaryota; kingdom Metazoa; phylum Chordata; class Mammalia; order Afrosoricida; family Chrysochloridae; genus Chrysochloris; species Chrysochloris asiatica. Next base: position 411,344 of record NW_006408790.1, on the reverse strand, counting down.
TAAATGCTGCAGGATTTCCCTGAGCTTTTCTCCAGGAGCTCCCTTCTAGTTCACATGACTTAGTTTGGTTGTAAATATTGTCCTGTTGGCCGAAGCTCATAGAGTTTAAAACACACAGGCTGGCCTTTCTTTTCTAGGCTTCCCAGTCTGGTCTCTTTCCATACCCAAAATCAAAGAGACCCATCCATCCTGGAGGTCTGTAAAACCACACGTGGCTTGCTGGTATCACCAACCAAGTTTGAGTTCACGTGACAGAACTGGTCAGAGGTAGCACTAAATATTATAGCTTTTATTTTTCTTTAAATGTTTACCCTTCTTTTGGCTTCTCAAAAACCATTTGCTGCAAGAGTTGCTTTCCCCCCACCCCCTAGAATATTTGCTTAATACCAAGTCATTCTCCCTACTCCCTGCAACATGATCAGAAAATCCAAAGAAAGAACTCAGCCATTCTGGTCGCAGGCCTTTGTACACAGCTGGTCCTCCAATGTAGGCTTTTAGCTCATCAGTCTCAAGGAGAGAGGAAGTGCAAAATGCTTCCAAGAAAGGTCTTTTTCTGCAGCATTCATTCCAGAGCTTTCCTTTATTTCTTCTGGCATAATTACAACTTTTTACAATCATTATTAAAGCTTTATGTAACTTCTTAAAAATTAAAAAAGAAAAGAAAGACAAAAGAAAGTCCCACTGTGATCTTAAAGCTACGAAACCTCCCTAGTGGTATCTTGTTTTGTACTTTATTCCACCTTAGACTTCAATATTTGAATGTGTCATTCAGCCCTGGTGGCTCAGTGGGTTACTCCTTGGACTGCTAACCCCCAGGTTGGCAGTTCAAACCCAGCAGCTGCTCTGTAGGAGAAAGATGAGGCTGTCTGCTCCTGTAAAGATTTACATTCTAAAAACTCTCTATAGGGTGTCTCTGAGAGGAATCAACTCAAGGGCAGGGGAGTTTACGTTTGATTTTTGTTTATTAATATGACTTATGATTGAAGAATCATAAACCATAGTGAGGAATGGAGTCCTGGTGTGGTGCTGTGGGTTAATGTGCTGGATTACAAGGCTGCTTTGAATTGCAAGATTGGTGGTTCAAGCTCAACAGCCGCTCCTTGAAAGCCCCATGTAAGATCGCTATGGGTTGGATCCGACTCGACGGCACTTACCAATAATGAGGAATACCCTAAGCATATCTGCCTTTCATTTCATTCCATTATTGTCTCTCTGTGTGTAACACAATTTTTCACATTGGCATTTAGACACCTCAAGTATTTTCAACTTCCTGTCTTCCTCTATTACTGATGTTGTTAAGAACCATTGAGTTAGTTCTGATTTCTAGCAACCCTGTGTTGGGTTTCCGAGGAGCCATTGGTGGGTTTGCATGGCCGTCCTTGCTGTTAGCGACCCAGTATGTATCCTACAGTGCCACGCCAGATTCCAGTGTCTCCACTATCTGTCACTCACCCACTCCACACCTGGTTCATTCCTTCCACGGTTTCCGTAACAGCCACCTCTCAGCCTTTCAGGATTCCTGCACCCTTTTAAACTCCTTCCAGTGTTTCTGTCCCTTTGCAGCACTGAAGCACTAAACCAAAGACAGACTTGTATATGTTCCAGAACCAAGAGAGTCTAGATAAGGTCTGGTACTCAGTCCTGGTGGCACAGGGGGTTAAGCACTAGACTGATAACCAAAAGGTGGGCAGTTCGAACTCACCAGCCACTCTGCAGGAGAAAGATTAGGCATAAAGATTTACAAAATCTCCTTCCATAAAGAACAGCCTTGGAAACCCTATGGGGCAGTTTTACGCTACAACATGTGGGGGAGTTATGTGCTGTTATCAACTAGTCCACAGTGGGTTTCGTTTGGTTATTTGTTTTGAATGTACCCAGTGGCCCAACAGAAGAAAGACCTGGCTATCTGCTCCCAAAAAGATGACAGCCTAGGAAACCCTGTGGGGCAGTTCTACTCTGTTACACCAGGGGGCGCTGTGCGTGGATGATCTATAAGAGTATATACGAGTATATAGTGACACAATAGATGACAGCCTAGGAAACCCTTTGGGGCAGTTCTCCTCTGTTACACCAGAGGGCGCTGTGAGTGGATGCTCTATAAGAGTATATAGTGACACAATAGATGGCAGTCTAGGAAACCCTGTGGGGAAGTTCTACTCTGTTACACCAGGGGGCGCTGTGAGTGGATGATGTATAAGAGTATATATGAGTATATAGTGACATAATAGATGACAGCCTAGGAAACCCTGTGGGGCAGTTCTCCTCTGTTACACCAGGGGGCGCTGTGAGTGGATGCTCTATAAGAGTATATATGAGTATATAGTGACACTAGATGACAGCCTAGAAAACCCTCTGGGGCAGTTCTCCTCCATTACACCAGGGGGCGCTGTGAGTGGATGATCTATAAGAGTATATACGAGTATATAGTGACACAATAGATGACCGCCTAGGAAACCCTTTGGGGCAGTTCTCCTCCATTACATCAGGGGGCGCTGTGAGTGGATGATATATAGAGTATATATGAGTATATAGTGACACAATAGATGACAGCCTAGCAAACCCTGTGGGGACATTTCTTCTCTGTCACACAGGGTGCTGTGAACTGGGATCCACTGAATGGACCACCCACCATGTAAACAAACATTTGACTTGCTGTTTTTCAGAGTGACGACTCTGATGAGGAAGATCTTTGTCTCAGCAATAAATGGACTTTTCAAAGAACCAGTCGGAGATGGTCTCGCGTGGGCGACATCCACGCGCTCTTCCCCGGAGGAGAAGACAGGAACGGGTCTTCGGGGGACATTAGGATGAAGAACACCCCCAGCAGCGAGAGCGTGCTCACGGAGCTCAGTGAACCCGAGGTCTCCTCCGTGCATAGCGGCAGCAGTGGGGGCAGCGAGGGCAGGAGCCAGCCTGGGACACCCAGGGCTGGCCACGAGGCCTGGGGTTACCTGACCATGCCGGACGCGGTGTCCGTCAGCAGCCACCTTCCTCTGTCTCCCAGAGACACCGTCCACTACCCTTGTCACCCCAAGAATGAGAAGTCAGGGAGAAACCGAGCCAAGTCGTTTCTGAAACGCATGGAGACCCTGCGGGCCAAAGGGTCCCCCGGGAGGCACAAGGGGTCCGGGCGGACAGGGGGCTTGGTGATCAGCGGGCCTATGCCTCAGCAGGAGGCCGATGCCTTTAAGAGCATTGTGTACATGCAGCCCCCCAATGGGGAACTCCAGCCCCTTGCTTCCGGGACCTCCAGGAAGGGGCCTCGGGGCACCAGTAAATCAGGCAGCGAGTCGGAGCCCAGCAGTAGTGGGCCCAGCACGCCCTGCCTTGAGGCCAACAAGCGAGGGGGTATGTACCTGGAAGACCTGGATGTGCTGGCTGGGGACCACAGCCGTGCACACACCTTCCATTCCCAGGAGAACTTGGTGGTGCATGTCCCCAAGGACCACAAACCAGGGACTTTCCCCAAAGCTCTGTCCATAGAAAGCCTGTCGCCTATGGACAGTAGCAATGGGGCTAACTGGCGGGCCGGGAGCATGGGCCTGGGCCGACGACAGGTCACCGATGCCATGGAGCCCCGGCTCATGGGGAGCTGCTCAAGAGAGAGCCGTGTCAGTATCTACGACAATGTCCCTGGTTCCCACCTGTACGCCAGCACAGGGGACCTCCTGGACCTCCCCGGACTGGATGACATTGTGCAGCAGGTCAATGGCATTCGAGACGTGGTGGACAACTGGTCCAAGAACCTCCTGCCTGAACCGCTAACCCAGGACGGGCTTGCCGGAGAGGGGCTCGCAGAGTGCCCCTTCCCACCTTCACATCAGATCACCTTAGATTTTGAAGGGAACTCCAGCTCGGAAGGCCGGACCACGCCCAGCGACGTGGACAGAGACGGGTCGTCGCTGGTTGAATCCGAGGCCCCTGGGGTCAGAGAGCGGAGGGATTCCGGGGTCGGGGCCTCGTTGACCCGCCCAAACAGGTTGGAGGCAATTGTGAAATGATACTTTACCCACTTCCTATTAATTTTGTTAGTTACTTGTTAGCTTGTTTACTTTTTATAGTTACTTTTAAACTTTTTTTTTGGTGATGATTATTTTCCAGGTCTGTATGGGTCCTTGCAGATCTGTATGGGTGATTCGTAGCCTCGAGGCCTAACGATGCTTCCAGGACCCTCACCTACCTTTCTCCTCCACCTTTCTTTGTTTTTTGTTTTGTCTAACTTTTCTTTGTGAAAGGTTGACGGAGCAGATGGGTGTTCCATCCAAGAGTTCACACACGTTGTTTCAGTGAATTGCAATCCATCCTCACAATGTTATTCTCACTCACCCCGCTTCCTCCTTATGGTTCCCGTTTCCATTCCTCCTGATTTCCTAACCTTCTGAACTCTGTCCTTGGGTCAGAGTTGATTCTTCTAAGGTGTGTGTGCCTCCCCAGTGCTTTTTCCCCACTTCTAGACTTGTTTGGCTGAAAATTGAACTACAGGGCTGAGTTCAGGTGCGGATCTGAGGGTGGTGTAGGGCCATCATCTCCAGGGTCCCACCAGTGTGTATCAACTAGTTGTTGTTGGTGTTAAGTGTCATCGAGTCGGTACCGAATCATAGCGACCTTATGCACAGCAGAATGAAACACTGCCCAGTCCTGGGCCAACCTCAGTATTGATGTCACGCTCGAGCCCATTGATACTGCCACGAGTTTGCCTGGTCTTTCATGATTTTGAGTTTTGTTCCACATTTTTTATCCCACTCTGTCCAGGACCTTCTCATGTGGTCCCTGTCAGAGGAGTTGGCAGTGATCGCTGGGCGCCACCTAGTCCTTCTGGTCTCAGGGTCATGGAGACTGATGGTCACATGGTCTGTTAGTCCATTGGCCATGTGTCTAATTGTCGTCACTCTTCTTTGTCCCAGATGGAAAGAGACCGGTAGCTGTACCTTCAGCCCCAGTCAGTCATATTTGTATTCTTTTTATATATTACTGTTTGCTTTATTAATTCATTTGTTTATTTAGTAAGCATTTACTATATACCAGGAGACCCTGGGTGATGCAAACAGATAAGCACCCAGTCACTGAAAGGTTGGTGCATCAAACCCACCCAGAGGCACTCAGAAGAAAGTCCTGGCAGTCTGTTCCCTGAAGGTCACAGCCCTTGAAAGCCCTCTGGGCATAATTCTGCCCCAAAACATATGGGGTTGCCCTGAGTCAGGCAACTCGTCTGGTTTTCTTGGTTTTATATATTTTGTGTCGATATTATTATGGTAAATGGATTCGAATGTTCTTTTTGCCCTTTTCCACAATCCTTTTTGGATTTTTTTGGTTTGGTTTTTTCTCCATCATTTTTCTTTTTCTAGGCTCTGTAGGAAACCACAGTTCACTGAGGCCTTGTTTATAAAACACTTCCTGTGACCTTACAGAGTATTCATTAAAATGTCCTTAGAAACAACCTCAGACTTTTTATTATCCTGTGAGGAATTTCTGAGATCTCTGGGGCATGCTGCCTGCATTTGACTTAAAAACTGATTCTTCAGGACACAGAAACTGGCTTGCAAAGACAATGTAAGCACCCCAGAATGTGGCCCTGCAGGGGTGACCACTTGAAGTGGAAATGGTGGGTGTGTTGTTGGGCTCCGGTGGGGCCAGATCTCAGGGCTCTCTGATAGGGGTCTATCTCTGAGGGCCCCTAAGGCAAGTGGAGAGTCCTGGTGTGGCGCTGTGGGTTAATGAGCCAGACTGCAAAGCCGTTTGAACTGCAAGGTCGGCGGTTCAAGCTCTCGGAAACCCTTTACAGGGTCGCTATGGGTCGGAACCAACTCAATGGCACTTCACAAGAAGAACCAAGGGGAGTGGGGCAGGGCATGGGGACAGCAGAACACCCCACACGGCCTCCAAACGTTTGAGAGTGCATTCTCTCACCCTGTCTGGTTCTCAGCCTCTCTGGGTCTCCCATCTCGCTCTTCCTCTCCTGTGTCTCTCTCTGTCTCTTGTTCTCTCTTTCTCTCTTACAGTCTCTCTCATTATCTCTCTCTTCCTGTCTCTGTTCTTCTCTCTTTCTCCTGTCTCTCTGTCTTCCTTCGCCCTATCCTTCCTAGACTCTCCTTTCTCTGTCTCTCTCTCTCTCCTTCTCTCTCTTGTTCTCTCTCTCCCTCCCTCTCTTCTCACTTTCTTGCTTCCTCTCTGTGTCTGTTGTCAGAACTGCTTTTCTCTGTATGTCTGTGAGTCTAAGCTGCGTCAACACTCTGGGAACAAACAGACAAGCGTACAGAACGTTTTATGTCTCTGACTTAAGCCCCTGAGGAAGCATAAAAGAACCTTCTCTGGGCCCACCAGGCTGGGAAGCAGCTGTGTCTTTGTCCACCCTGGATGGTGGTTTGCTGGGCTCTGGCCACAGCCCCTGCAGTCCCTCACTCAGCCTTACCCTGTGTCTCCCCATGCCTGGTCCCCGGCGGGCTTTCTGGTGCAGACGTCTCCGTTGGAACAGCTTCCAGCTCTCCCACCAGCCACAGCCGTCCACAGTGTCCCCTCCCATCAGCCACCAGACGGCCGGCCAGCTCAAACTACTCCAGCGCCTCTCCCTGCTACGCCTGACAGCCATCATGGAGAAATATTCCTTGTCCAGCAAGCACGGCTGGACGTGGTGAGTACGTGTTCCCCCCCAGGCCAGCCCCTCAGCCCAGGCGAACAACGGTCCTAGGCAGCTTAGTGGAGTAAGAGCGGGACTGCTAACCACAAGGTCAGCAGTTGGAATCGACCACCTGATCCACGGTAGCAAGGTTCACAGCCTCAGAAACCCTGTACAGGATCAGTATGAGTCGGAACCGACTCCACGGCACACAACCACCAACACGGCCCCTGAGTGACAAAGACAGTTCAGTGCCCACACAAGCCCGCGCAGCAGCACCACGCAAGAAAAGCCTGGCAACTTGCTTCCTTAAATGTCATTGTTGTGTCAGGTACCATTGAGTCATAGTGACCACGTGACAGAGGAGACTTGTCCCATAGGGTTTCCCAGGCTGCCTTCTTTATGGGAGCAGATCACCAACTCTTTCTCCTGAGGAGTCCCTGGGTAGGTTCGAACCCATGACCTTTCAGTTAACAGCCAAGCACTTACCCAATGTGCCACCAGGACTCCAGCTAAGAAAACCCTGTCGAGCTCAGCTATAACGTGGAGTCTGCATGAGTTGGAATTGATTCGACAGCCACCGGATACATTGGGTAGGGATTCACTCACCAAACCTCACCTCCATCATGTAGATTCCAGCCCATCGGGACCCTAGGGCAGAGAACTACTCCGTAACATTTCTGAGGCTGAAAATCTTTGCAGGAACAGAAAGCCTCTTCTTTTCTTGCTCAGAGTGGCTGGTGGGTTCAAACTGTCTACCTTACAGTTAGCAGTCCACTGTGAAACCCACTGCGCCACCAGGACTCCTTGTTGGGTTTGACAGTACCCCGGAAGTAATGTTTGGGGTTGTTCCTGGTGGTTAGCAGCAACCCTGGCTTCTGGCTGCCAGGAAGCACAGCTTCATTTGAAGCTCGTGATTGGTGTGTGGGGGTGGCTGCCAGGTTCGCAGATGGAACAAGCACAGGTACAGACTGCTTAGTTGTGAGCAGAGGAATTAAAATAAACTCACCATAAAACAAGCATGGCAGTTTGCAAAGCACTATCTGTCCCTTGTGCCTACAGCTCGGCGCAGGGCATCGACCCACACAGAGAACATTTTATCCTTCAAACACAGTCCTGCTTGTATTATCCTGAAAAAGAAACCAGGAGCCCAGCGTGAGCCTACGTATAAAGGAATCGATAACAAAAAGTCTGCTCCAGAACGTGACTGGGGACGCTACTCAAGACCTCAGGGTGGTTTAATAATCTACAAAAGTTATTAGACATGGTCCTAGGATGCAGGTAACAAGGACGCTTCAAAAATTTGGTGGAAAACATCCGTTATCTTTACATTCCACTATTCCACCAGCTTTTTGAAGCCTTCTACTGTTTGCATCAAGGAATCGATGATGCTTTTATAACGTATTTTAGAACGTTATAAATCACCCGGTCAAATCAATATATACTTGCTTATTTAATTTTCCTTTAAAAACAACAACAACAGCGTCTCACTCTTGAAAAGTAAGGGCATAGCCCTTCCTTCTCCCCCACCCGCAACCAAATTTATCCTTCCTCTTGTAATTATTTTTAAATGTGTTTAGTTTTGTTGAGGAGTTCTAAATGTTTGGAATCCCTGAGTGGTGCCAACACTTAATACAGTTGACTGCTAACCAAAAGTTTGGTGGTTCGAGTCCATCCAGAAGAGCTTCAGAAGATCTGCCTGGTGATCTATTTTTGAACAGCCAGCCACTGGAAAGCCCCAAGGAGCACACGGTTCTACTCTGACACCTACAGGACCACCAGGAATGCAACTGGTTTTGTTCCTTTTCCTTAATGTTGATCACTTGAGAACTGTTATGTTGGACACTTGTCCACTTCATAAAAACAGAGCTACACATGCATTCTGCTCTTGTGACTCATCAGTGGTCCTGGTGGCACAGTGGTTAAGCACTCCACAAGAGAAAAGATCTGCTGATCTGCTCTGGTAAAGCTGAAAACCAGATCAAACTGAACCCACTGGACTCCAGCCAAATCCAAATCAGCAACTTGTAGGGCAGAACTCTTCCATAGGGGTTCCAACTGTATATTTTTATGGAAAGAGACAGCCTCATCTTTCTCCTGCATAGTGGCTGCTATGCAGAGTTTCTCCTAGGAAACCCCATAGGACAGTTCTCCTCTGTTACACCAGGGGGCACTGTGAGTGGATGATCTATAAGAGTATATATGAGTATATAGTGACACAATAGATGACAGCCTAGGAAACCCTGTGGGGCAGTTCTCCTCTGTTACACCAGGGGGCGCTGTGAGTGGATGATATATAAGAGTATATTGGAATATATAGTGACACAATAGATGACTTCTGGGGAAACCTTATGGGACACTTGCACTCTGTCACATGGGGGTGCTGTGAGTTGGTTGTAAGGGACAAGCAAGGACCCGCTCCCAGATCCACCAGGAGGGAAACTCAGCCTCCCCCGGCTGACTTTCCTGGCCTCTTCCCACACTCAGTCCCTGTGAATTCCAGGTCGGTGCCGAAGTTCATGAAGAGGACGAAGGTCCCCGATTACCGGGACAAGGCCGTGTTTGGTGTTCCTCTGATAGTACATGTCCAGAGAACTGGGCAGCCCCTGCCTCAGAGCATACAGCAAGCCCTGAGGTTTCTGCGAAGCAACTGCCTCGATCAGGTACGGCTGCTAATATACTGTTTGGCAGAAATTTTATACATTAGCCTCATTCCTACTTTCAGATCCTTTTTCTACCCTCATTTTCTGCTTTTTCTTACCTGTTTTCTTTCATTTCATTGTGTCTTCTTGTTCTTGTGGGGTGTCATTAAGTCCAATCCAACTCATAGTGACCCCGGGTGACAGAGAAGAACGGCCCCATTCTGTGTCCAAGCCTGGAATTCTCAAGGAATTGTTCTGGTAGCACAAAGGCCAAGCACTTGGCTGCTAACCAAAAGATCAGCGGTTCAAACCCTCTGGTCACTCTTTGGGAGAACAAGGATGCTGTCTGCCTCCGGAAAGATGTCCTTGGGAACCCTGTGGAGCAGCTTGGTGGCAGAGGGGTTTGAGTACTGGTTAAACATTTATGGGAATAGATCACTAGATCTTTCTCCTGTGGAGCCGGGTGGGTTCAAACTGCCCACTGAGCACTTAACCGTTTCATCTCCAGGGCTTCTGTTGTGGTTGTTAAGTGCCATTGAGTCACTTCTGACTCACAGTGACCCTGTGTGGGGTTTATCAGGCTGCAAATCTTTTTCCCTCAGAGCTGCTGGTGGTTGGCAGTCCAGTGCTTATCCTACAGAATTACATAGCTCCTTTAGTGGG
>NW_006408790.1:396315-400886 GCF_000296735.1 Chrysochloris asiatica | reverse complement strand
ACAGAACTTTGAACTACGGACTTTCCAGTTAGCAGTCAAGTGCTTTAGCACTGTGTCACCGGTGTCCTTGGGGCACAATGAGGTGGTTTTACTCTGTCCTGCACGGTTGCTTTGAGTTGGAAAGGATCCGATGGCCGTGGGCGGGAGACATGCCTCTCTGGTGTTCTGCAGCTGCAAAGCTTTGTGCGAGAGAAGACTCCTTCCAAAAGCCTAAGTAGTCATGGGCCACGGATAGGAGCAGAAAGCCTCATCTTTCTCCTGAGACGCAGCTGGGGGCCTCGAACCACAGTCCCTGTGGTGAGCAGGCCAACACGTAACCCACTCTGCTACCACATCTCCTTAAGAGTCTAACCACAGCTCCTAACTGTGCCCACACTGACTGAGGTCGCCTCCGCTGGTCCCCGTCGTGACTGAGGTCTGAGATGTGTAGAGGATTAGGGTCACTGGCTGGACGATATGACAGGAATTGATACCACTAGCATGCATCTGGCACCTTGGTAGGATGCTGGTGGGGTTCCACCCATAGTCAGTTACTAGTTGATAAGGTACCAGTAGGGGCAGGGCTCAGGAGCCCTGGTGATTCAAACCTAAAGCGCTCATCTAGTCCTGTAAAGAATTAACAAAACGTGTGAATCAAAAGATCTCACCTAAAGAGTAAGACAAGAACCACAGACTGGGAAACATTTTGGCAAAACAGCAGACAGAGACTACTGTCTAAAATGTGGAGAATACTTCAACACCTCAGTAAGAAGATGGGAGGAAGACAATTTTAAAATGGGCAGAGAACATGAACACTTTGCCAAAGAAGACACTCAGGCGGCCCATAAACATATGAAGAACTGCTAGCAATCATTAGCCATTGTTGGTGATGCTGAATGCCATCAAGTCAATTGTGAGTCATGTTGGGTACCATCGAGTCAGCACCGAATCGTAGTCACCCTATGCACAGCAGAATGAAGCACTACGCAGTCCCACGCCAACCTCACCGTCTTTGCTAAACCTGAGCGCATTGCTGCCACTGTGGCAGTCCATCTCGTTGGGGGTCTTCCTCTTTTTCTCTGACCCTTCACTGTAACAAACATGCTATCCTTCTCCAGTGACTGGTCCCTCCTGATGATATGTCCAAAATATAAGAGATCAAGTCTGGCCATCATAGCTTTCAAGGAGCACTCTGGCTGCACTTCTTCCAAAACAGGTTTGTTTGTTCTTTTGGCAGTCCATGGCACTTTAAATATTCTACTCCAACACCATAACTCAAAAGCATCAATTCTTCTGCGGTCTTCCTTATTCACTGTCCAGCTTTCACATGCATATGAGGTTATTGAAAATACCATGGCTTGGGTTAGGTGCACCTTAGTCTTCAAACTAACATCTTTGCTCTTGAACATTTTAAAAAGGTCTCGTGCAGCAGATTTGCCAAATGCAATATGTCGTTTGATTTCTTGACTGCTGCTTCCATGAGTGTTGATAGTTGATCCAAGAAGAATGAAGTCCTTGACAACTTCTATCTTTTCTCCTTTGATATGGATGTTGTTTATTGGTCCACTGGTGAGGAGTTTTGGTTTCTTTATGCATCACAATGGAAGGTTGCCTGGTTTCATGCTGGAAGATGAGCCTCTAGCTTGGGGGGCACTGGGAGCACACAGTAGTGGAAGCCATGGGCCCCAGATGACCAGCAATGGTGAAGATGATGTGGAACCAGAAAACATTTTGTTCTGTGGTACACAGGGTTGTTCAGAGTCACAGCCGACTCAATGGCACCTAACAACAATGACAACACCCACACTTGACTGGGTGCTATTCTGACCTCGCAGTGGTCCCTTCCAGAACACCACCAGCTCTCAATCTCAGGGCTCTGCAGTGAGCTGGGCTTTTCCTTCTCAACTATCCATTCGGTCTGAGTCCTAACCCAGGCAGTTGGTCACAGCCCCCCATAGCCTGGATCAGTAGTACCTCTAACCCCACACTTGCAGGCACAGAGTCATTTACAGACACAACTCAGAGATACAGCGAGTTCCAGCCCCAGTCACCACAATAAAGAAAATGCCGCAGTGGATCGAGTCACACGAACTGATGCTGACAGTCGACGGTGGTCTGTGACGTTCACAACAACGTGATGAAAAGCATGAGATATTGTGGGAATGGCCAAAATGGTCCTTCTCCATCCTCACAATTGCTGTTACGTTTGAGCCCACTGCTGCTGTCACTGTGCCGGTCCATCCCATTGGGGGTCTTGCTCTTTTTCGCTGACCCTCCTCTTCACCAAGCACGATGTCCTTCTCCAGGGATGGTCACTCCTGAGAAGTCCAAAGAATGAGAGATGAAGTTTCACCATCCTCTCATGTAGGAACATTCTGGTTATACTTCTTCCAAGACAGATTTGTTTCTTCTTCCGGTAGTCCAAGGAATATTGCATATTCTTCACCAACACCATAAATCAAATGCATCAATTCCTCTCGAGCCCTCCTTGTTCATTGTCCAGCTCTCACCTGCACATGAGGCACCTGGCTGGAGCTGTGAGGTTTAGAAGCCTCACCGCACTGGGAGAAGCTCTAGTTCAGCACATGCAGCCTTTGCCCACACCTGTGCAGTTCAGACAGAAGGCGGCTGCTCGGGGTCTCCCTCCTGACATTATACCTGAGTTCTCCTGTTTCTGTAACTTGGCTCTTTGGTGATGGACTGAAAAGGAGCAGCAAGATGAGCTGATGCACTGGTTCCAGCAGTGGGCTCAGATGCGGCCACAATGGCGCAGCTGGCGCAGGACTGGGCAGCATTTTGGCCTATTGTCGGAGCTGACGTGACGACTTTTAACAGCAGTGACAGGTGGCACGTGGGGTCTCAATGAACATCCAGTCCCTGTTGCTTCATCCGTGCAACCATATCCCCTAAAACTTGGGTCCTTTCCATCTGCTCATTCGGAAGTCCACTCTGATTTCAGACCACTTTCCTGTCTCAGGACTCCCTGGTGGTGCCAGTGGTGAACACACTCAGCTGCTCACCAAAAGGCCAGAGGTTCGAATCCACACAGAGTCACCTCATAAGAAAGGTTTGGCAATCTGCTTCTGAGAAAAACTCAGTCTGACACACATGGGGCGTCGCGAGACAAATGTTCGCAGCAGCAGGTTTGTCTTCTCATCGAATCCCTCATTAAGTGCTTGGCTGCAATCTAAAAGGGTTGTGATTTGAATCCACCACAGGTGCCTTTGAAGAAAGACCTGGAGATGTGCTTCTGGAAACCCTATGAAACCCAGTCCCACTGACACGCGGGGGGCACCATGAGTCGGAGTCGAATCCATGGCCTCTGATCGCTGGTTTCTGTAATTGATTTCTTTCTGCACATTGAGCCGGAAACCCACAGAACCCACAGAAATCTCACACAGCCCTGGAAGATCAGGGTGGGGCACGAAGGTTCCTGGCAGGATTCAAAGCACAACACATCAAATGTATGTATTTATGTGTCCTCCGGCATCCTGTGAGATCTGAGTCCAAACAGGCAGCCCCCAGCTGGCAGACGAAGAGCCACAGGCATGTCTCATAAAAGTCACTATTTGTTGAAACTGGAGAACAATACAAAGGAAACAACCCAGGGGTATTTGTACACGCTGCACCTGGGTGTGCACCCAGTGACAAAACCTGCCGGATCCATCTCTGCACATTTAAACACAACAGCTTGCCTGCCAGATCCGCTTGGCAGATCCCGATCAGTGGCTCTCCACTGCTGAAAATAAAAACAGGGATCTGTCTCAGACAGAAAGACAGCAACTCAGACACGTCCCACTGCCACTGTGCCAATCCCTACTCACAGGGCCCTTCAGGACAGAGCAGACCTGCCACATAGCGTTCCCAGGCTGTCACCTTTGCAGAAGCACACAGCCTCATCCGACTTCCGAGGAGATGTGGGCAGGGATTTGAACAATACCGACCTTTCAGTTAGCATCTGAGCATCTTGTCCCTGCACTGCCCGGGCTCCTCATGGAAGCTCCTTGGAGGATAAATATCTATGAGTCGGTCTCAAGAATTCTCCTTAGAGGAGAACTCCCATGCTGCAGAGCTTGAGGCCCTATCCCAGGCCGGCTTCCAGAATTACAACTGTGGTTGTTACTGGGTGTTGTTCTGTTGCTTCCAGCTCACAACCACCCTACAGGATGGACTAGACCTGCCGCTTAGGGTTTTCCTGATTGTCCTCTTTATGGAGGGGTCCTGGTGGCACTGTGGTTAACTAATCGACAGCTAACTTAAAGCTCAATGATTCACCCAGCCACTCAATGAAGAAACCTGGTGATCTGCTTTCTAAAAATTCCCAAGTTTGGAAATTCTATAGGGTAGTTCTATGCTGTTACACCAGGAGGCGCTGTGAGTGGATGATCTATAAGAGTATATATGAGTATATAGTGACACAATAGATGACAGTCTAGGAAACCCTGTGGGCAGTTCTACTCTGTTACACCAGGGGGCGCTGTGAGTGGATGATATATAAGAGTTGTTGTTGTTAAGTGCCGTCGAGTCGGTTCCGACCCATAGCGACCCTGTACAGGGTTTCCAAGGGTGTAAATCTTTACGGGAGTAGAAAG
>NW_006408790.1:390219-393940 GCF_000296735.1 Chrysochloris asiatica | reverse complement strand
AATCATTTGTCTTGCAGAAATCTATCATTCATTCTCCAGCATCATTTCTATCACCAAGTCCAAATTTTCCAACTACTGGTCCCTCCTCTTTGCTCCCTACAATAGATGACAGCCTAGGAAAGCCTGTGGGCAGTTCTACTCTGTCACGTGGGGGCACTGTGGGAATCAGCTTAGTGGCAGTGGGCCTGGGTTGGAGTCTTTCTGAAGCTGACTGTGACATCTTTCTCCCGAGGAGCTGGTGTTGGGTACTAACTGCTGATCTTTCAGTTAGCAGCCAAGTACTTTAGCTATTGTGCCCCCAGATAATGGGCGTAGACAAATGGAAGTCCTCACTGGAGCAAAGTGGTTTGACATCTGGAATTTCCCTCATGCTTCCTTCCCTGGCTACCGCTCTACACTGTGGAAATGATGGTCCATTTTGACATTCTCCCCAGTACTGTGGAACCATACTAAGCTAACGCCCTTTGTGTTTACTATCTGTGTCCACAAAGTCCCTACAGGGGAGCGTGTGGGATCCCTGCAGAGGAAGATAAAAGTCCTCAATGGGTTACCTAAACCTTTTGCAATTCCTAAGTACTTTCTGAAAGGAAGGACTACTAGAAACAATTTGTTTTTAAGGGAGAATAGGGCTGATGATCTGGACCTTGGAGTTACAGCGATAAGCGCTGGAGTGCAGAAGCCTTACTAGGAATTCTGGTTCTGTTGGCCCCGCACTTGCGCACACATGTGAGCAACTATAGCATCCCGCCTGAGATGCATTCGACACGTGCCCAGAAACTTGAGGATGTTTTGGGTGCTTGAACCCCCTCCCTTGCTGTTGATACAGTTTGAGAGAACTTGTTGGGAAGAGCCGTCAAGTCTGTTCCGCCTCATAGCAAACCTGTATAGGGTTTTCAGGGAGCAGCTGTGGGCTTGAACCATCAACCTCGTGGTTCAAACCAACCTCGCAGTTCAGTGCTTATCCTACAGCACCACACAGGAGAACTGTGCTGCTTCCCTTTTGTCACAAGAGCCCAGAGTGCTCATGTGACATCAGATCTCAGGCCCAGGGTGTCCAGGGAGACTTCTACAGGCTCAGGGAGGGTCCAGTGGTCCCCTTAATGGTCAGCACCCACCTGTCTGACTTCTCGGGAGTGTCCCTGCCTTGATTGGTACCACGACTTCCAGTGGTCCAGGCTGATGGAGTGTGATGCGTAGCAACTGAATCTCTTGTTTCTGGGAATTCGACTTGAGTAAGATGGTCCTGGTGTGGCGCTGCTAGTTAATGCGCTGGACTGAAAGGTTGGTTTGAACTGTGGGGTCAGCGGTTCAAGCTCACCAGCAGCTCCTCAGAAATGCTATACAGGGTCGCTGTGAGTCGGAACTGACTCGATGGCACTTCACAGCAACAACAGGATGGTGCTGTAGGGTAAGACCTGGCTGCTAACCACAAGGTTGGCGGTTCAAACCTACCAGCGGTTCTGAGGGAGAAAGGTGTGTCCGTCTGTGTCCCTAAAGCTGCCAGTGTGGAAACCCTACAGGGCAGTTCTGTCTGTCCTGTGAGCTCATCAGCTAGCTGTCCAAATGGACTTGAGAGTGGGTTTGGAGTTTGACTTCTGGTTTCAAGTGGCCGACACACGGTCAGCTGCTGGCCATCTTTGAGTAAGCACTGCTGTTTCCTTGGTGGGGTCAAAATCCCACTTGTAAGCGATTTGGTTGCTATGCAATATATGATTTGTATCAGCCGTGACTGAACCGGTTCAAACCTATTCGAAACCCCACTTTGTACAATCGGGGAGATGAGAGAAGCAGACATAGGGGTCAGGAGACTGAGCAACTCACACTCCACAAACATTTAGAAATAAGCCCACCTTTCCAGGACTCCCACAAAAGCTCATTCTGTGGATGTCCTAGTCAGTTCTCTGGTGCTACTGTAACTGAAATGCCACAAGTTAGGGAAGAGTCTTAAACACCCAGAAACTTACTCTCCCACAGTTCAGGGGGCTGGAAGGCCAGCATCAGGGTGTAGGCTCTAGAGGTAGGCTTCTCCTGGTCAGCTCCGGGGCTCGGGTGGGAATCTGTCTCAACTTCTCTGGCTTTTCCTGGCAATCTATATGGCTTTTAGTATTGTTTGCTTTTATACCTAGTCGGCTCCGTTTGTATTTCCAAAGTGATTGGTTTAGAACACACCGACACTCATATGCCGTCATTCACCTACCAAAGATAGTCCTGTTTTCAGGTGGGATTACGTCCACAGGTGTAACCAGACCAAACCCGTTGTTGGGAGCTCATTCTGGTTCATAGTGCCTCCACAGGCTGGCATTCTGCAGATTGCAAGGTCTTTCTTCCTCAGAACTACCGGGTTTGAGTTCAAGCTGCCAATGTTTTGTTTAGCAGTTTAAGAGTTTCTACTCTTGGAGGAGCTGCTATCATGCTCATGGGTACTGGGCAAAGACTCATCCGTACTTGTTGGAAGAATAACAGCTACAGTGTGGATCCGAATCAACTCAACAGACTTACAGATCACAAAGCACATCCACCTACTTGTCGTTTAATCGCCCCAACATCTATCTAATTTTACAGGAGGGGCGCTGAGAGTTCAGAGAGCTAAGCTACTCGATCCCAGGATGCTGGTTTCGATGCAATTCTGCACCTTCTCCAGGACCCAAGGTGCACAGCCTGGGAAGAAGGTTTTCTGGGGACAGGTGGGCTGGCTGACACCGGTCTATGGCTTGTTGCAGGTGGGCCTTTTCCGGAAGTCAGGAGTGAAGTCCCGGATCCAAGCCTTACGCCAGATGAACGAGAACTTCCCCGAGAACGTCAGCTACGCAGACCAGTCAGCATACGACGTGGCGGACTTGGTGAAACAGTTCTTCCGGGACCTCCCGGAGCCGCTGTTCACCAACAAGCTCAGCAACACCTTCCTGCACATCTACCAGTGTGAGTGCCAAGGGTGCAGAGGGGCCGTCCCTGAGGGTACAGCACGTACACACTCGTTCCACGGAAGAAATGCCTGGCAATCTGCTTCCCTAGGAAGCCTTCCGGGGACAGTCCTGATGCCCCTCAGGCTTGACTCCAGAGCCCCCCAACAACCGTGTCTTCTTACCCACGTGCTTTAGAAAGTTCTGCCCCAAACGGTTTCCAAGGCCTTGGACCCTGCCCCAGCTCTCCCCTACGGGGAGGCTGGTGGGTTTGAACTCAGCCTTTAGCTGAGCCACTAAACACTGCACCACCAGGGCTCCTTATATGTAGTGATGCTGTTAAGTGCCAGTGAGTCATTTCCGACCCTATATAGGGTTTCCAAGGAGCAGCTGGTGAACTTGAACCACCAATCTTGCAGTCCAAACATTAACCCAGAGCACCACACCAGAACACTCTTTCTCCCTCTCTCTGTGTATATATATATATATCTTTTATATGTTGTTGTTAAGTGCCCGCGAGTCAGTTCTGAATCCTATATAGGGTTTCCAAGGAGCAGCTTGTAGCTTTGAACCACCGACCTTGTGGTTAATAATCCAGTGCTTATCCTACAGCAGGGCTTCCTATATCTGTATATATTTATATATAGATATAGGGTGGTAGTTATGTGTCATAAAGTTGGTTCCAAATCATAGCGACTCTGCATAGAGTTTCTGAGGCTGTAAATCTTTACGGGAGCAGAAAGCCTTATTTTTCTCCCACAGAATGGCTGGTAATTTCAAACTGCTAACTTTGAGGTTCGCAGCCCTATTCGTAACCACTA
>NW_006408790.1:388106-389789 GCF_000296735.1 Chrysochloris asiatica | reverse complement strand
GCTTATCCTACAGCACCACACCCACCCAAACAGAACAGAACCAACTAACCACCCCCCCACACACTGCCATGGAGTCCATTCTGACTCAGCGACCCTGAGGACAGGGCTGGACGACCCCAGACGGTCTCCAAGGCTATAAATTGTACGGAGACAGAAAGCCTTCTCTTCCCCATTGAGTAGAGTGGCTGGTGAGTTTGAACCACCAGCCTTTCAGTTAGCAGTCCACAGCTTAACCCACTGTGCCACTAGGGCTCCTTTAGTTACACACGTAATTCCTAAATCCACACAGAAGTATAAAGTTCATCACCCTCGACTCAGTGGGGTCAAAACAGGGAGTTATGGCATTGTTGCTCAAATAGGTGAACTGCGTTTTTCAGTTAAGCCTCCCTTTGGGTTTGAAAGGAGCCCTGGTGCCGCAATGGTTAGAGCACTTGGCTGCTAGATAGAAAGTCATCGGTTCGAACCCATCAGCTGCTTTGTGGGGAGAAAGATGTGGCAGTGCGCTCCGGTGAAGCTCTGTCCTGCACCATCACCGGGAGTTGACTCGGTAGCAGTGGGTTCAGTGTTTGGTTTTTTTACATTGAGGAACCCTGCTAGCATGAGGGTAACACATTCATCTGCTAAGTAAAACACTGGCGGTGCAAACCCAGTGTTGCCCCCAAGGGTCCTGCCAGGGTGGACCTCTTGAGAGTTTAGGGAGACTGAGTCACTCGCAGGACGCTGAGCTGGGCATCCCCCTGTGTCTGACTCAGGTCCCAAGACACAGCCCCAGGCTTTTGCATTCTTTGTGAACCCTTTCAAAGCCCCACCAGTACCTGGGATGGTATGTGGGCTGTGCTGGCTGCTCCCGTCACAGTTCAGGAAGCCCGGCTCCCTTGACACTTCGGCTCCCTCCCACTTCCCTCAGATGTTCCCAAGGAGCAGCGGCTACAGGCTGTGCGGGCGGCTGTCCTGCTGCTGGCGGACGAGAACCGAGAGGCCCTGCAGACACTACTGTGCTTCCTGAGTGACGTGAGCAACATGGTGGAGGAGAACCAGATGACCGCCATGAATCTGGCCGTATGTCTCGCCCCCTCCCTCTTCCATCTGAATCTGCTGAAGAAAGAGAGCTCTCCACGGTGAGTCCCCACATCAGGCATCCCCACAAAAACACCCAGGGGAGAACTCTGCTCCGCAAGGGCTGCCGATGGCTGATCTGTCAGAGACAGCCAGCCCTTTCTCCCTAGGTGCTTCTGGGTGGAGTCAACCTCCAGCATCTGGGTTACTTACTAGCCAACCATGTTAACTATTTGCAACACACAGAGACCACGGTCTTTTTGTTGTTGTTTTTGTTAGCTGTCTATGAGGCAGGCGATTCCACTCATGATGTCCCACGTGTGTGTGTCAGAGTAGAACTATTGTCCATAGGATTCTCAGTAGATGATTTTTCATAAGTAGATTCCACTCATGGTGCCCCCCATGTGTGTCAGAGGAGAACTGTGCTCCACAGGGTTCTCAGTGGATGATTTTTCATAAGTAGATTCCACTCACGGTGCCCCCCATGTGTGTCAGAGTAGAACTGTGCCCCACAGGGTTCTCAGTGGATGATTTTTCATAAGTAGATTCTACTCATGGTGCCCCGTGTATGTCAGAGTAGAACTGTGCTCCACAGGGTTCTCAGTGCATGATTTTTCATAAGTAGAT
>NW_006408790.1:386606-387949 GCF_000296735.1 Chrysochloris asiatica | reverse complement strand
TGTGTGTCAGAGTAGAACTGTGCCCACAGGGTTCTCAGTGGATGGTTTTTCATAAGTAGATTCCACTCATGGTGCCCTGTGTGTGTCAGAGTAGAACTGAGCTCCAACGGGTTCTCAGTGGATGAATTTTCATAAATAGATCCCACTCATGGTGCCCCCGGTTGTGTGTCAGAGTAGAACTGTGCCCATCAAAGGAAGAATAAATAAACAAATTTTGGTACATACACACAATGGAATATTATGCTACCCTGAAGAATAACAAGGAAGCAGCAAGGCACTTCACAACATGGATGAACCTTGAGGCCATTATGCTGAGTGAAATCAGTCAGGCACAAAAGGAGAACTATGGCATAGGACCATTATTGTGAAAGACTAAGAAAAAGCACACTAAATGGGGAAAAAAAATTATTTTTGTTGTTGTTGTTGGTGTTAGTTACTGGGGTTGATGGGGTGGGATGAGGAGAGGGAGGTGAAGATGGAGTACAAGGGAGGGAATAGGCACAGGACACTCTGGGTGCTGGTGGGGATATACATTAGAACAGAAGATGCTTCTTGAAGGAAAACCCAGCAAGAAAAACCAATAAAATAACAGCAGTCCAACTGACGACTACAAGAAAAGCAAGTTGTTCCCCTGGAGCCCATCAAGGCAAGTGGTCAGGTCCCCTCAATCCAAGACTGAAACTCAAATGGAATATACTAACAGGCATATGTGGTCCTGCTACTGACCATGTTGGTCACTGATATGGGGAAGTTGGGGGAAAAACAGCAATGAAGTTGTGAACTAAGTCCGACCACATTCAATAGACTCCTCTTAACCTGGACTAATGAGACCTGTGGACTCCTGGGCCCAGGGGCAGGGACATGGCCCCAGAGGACTAGAACAGCGTGTGAAGCATCCAGCTGATATGAAGTGAGGGGAGATGCACAAGAACACCCACACTTGCAGATCGTACCCATTTGACCTGGCATCAATGGCTGGATGATCAGAACATGACTAGAGGAAGAAAAAGGGGGGGAGAGGGGGAAGAAAGAAATGAATAACCCACTACAAGTAGATGAACTTGACCTATGTTTATGGATACAGTATGACAAAGGAGCGGACAAACCTTTACAGTGAGGATCATTCCCACCCCCTTGGTACACAGGGTCGACAGGATGGGGAACTTAGACATTGGCTACCCAAAATGGGGTGGGGGGTGGGGAGGTGTACAAAGGCAAGAGGTGACTGGCTTACAAGCTTTCAATAGGGAACCTAGCTCCACAGGATACAGGGAAAGGTAGAATCTCCACTGAACTGTTTCCAACCTGTCTGGATGGGGTTGATAAAAGGTGAGGGTGATAGG
>NW_006408790.1:367585-384356 GCF_000296735.1 Chrysochloris asiatica | reverse complement strand
CTATAAATCTTTACGGGAGCAGAAAGCCTCATCTTTCTCCCGCGGAACAGCTGGTAGTTTCGAACTGCTGACCTTGCGGTTCACAGCCCGATTCATAACCACTACGCTACCAGAGCTCCTTATAAGGGTATATATGAGTATGTAATGACACAATAGATAACAGCCTAGGAAACCCTGTGGAGCAGTTCTACTCTGTTACACCAGGGGGCGCTGTGAGTGGATGATCTATAAGAGTATATATGAGTATATAGTGACACAATAGATGACAGCCTAGGAAACCCTGTGGGGCAGTTCTCCTCTGTTACACCAGGGGGCGCTGTGAGTGGATGATCTATAAGAGTATATACGAGTATATAGTGACATAATAGATGACAGCCTAGGAAACCCTGTGGGACAGTTGTGCTTTTTTAGGGTCACGATGAATCAGAACACAGTCAATAGCGATGGGCTTAACTTAAGATCAAAACACTGTCAGTTCGGCGGCTCCAGCCTTCGACAGACGGACAGACAGCAGTTGTGTTCTTCTGAGTGTTTTAGTTTGGGGCTACCAGACTGCCTGTACTGTGTGTTCACTGTGTGAATCTGGGGGTGAGGCAGTCTGGAGTCTGGGCAGCGCAGTGGTCTTCAAGCTGCTTGTGAAGTCCCCATTCCTCCATTACAGGGTCATCCAGAAGAAATACGCCACGGGGAAGCCAGATCAAAGGGACCTGAACGAGAACCTGGCAGCCGCCCAGGGTCTTGCTCACATGATCATGGAGTGCAACCAAGTGTTTCAGGTGAGTGGCCACACACACACACACACACACACACCTTGTTCCTGCTGGGTGCGGGTTTAGTTTGTTCCTACTCTGATGACAAGACTCTTGATAGCTCTAGTCTTTGTCCTGATGTGTGTGACATCACATGACACAGAGGGTTACCATGACAATGGTTTGCAGGAAAGCAGTGTGGCAAGTTTGGTTGCCAGGTCCAGTGCCAACCTGCCAATCACGTTGGATCTGATCACACCCTGGGCTTGCTTAGATGTGGTGTTTGTGTGTGCGCATAATATCCAACCATCCTTATGGCTCAGACCCGATGGCCACGGAAGGATATTTGTTGTTGTTGTTAGGTGCCATGTCAGTTCCAACTCGTAGCAACCGTATGCACAACAGAGCGAAACACTGCCTGGTCGTGCTTCATCCTCACCATTGTTGTTATCCTGAGCCCACTGCTGCTGCCACTGTGTGAATTCATCTCGTTGGGGGTCTTCCTCTTTTTCGCTGATGCTCCACTTGACCAAGTATGATGTCCTTTTCAGGGGTTGGTCCCTCCTGATAACGTGTCTGAAATATGAGAAATGAAGTCTGGCCATCCTGGTTTCTAAGGAGCACTCTGGCTGCACTTCTTCCAACACTGATCTGTGTGTCTTCTGGAAGACCTTGGTACTTTTTATGTTCTCCTCCAACACCATGACTCAAATGCATCAATTCTTCTATGGTCTTCCTTATTCACTGTCCAGCTTTCACATGCATGTGAGGAAATACCATGACTTGAGTCAGGCGTACCTTAGTCCTCAATGTGATCTCCTTGCTTAGGAATTTAGCCACAGAGATATTTAAGAATGGAGAGTACTTAGGCCCAGTGCGCTACGAGGGTAAGGTTCTTTCAGAGTCATGTTCAGTGTCCAGTTAACAAGTCTGTGTGCTGTGAGTCCACTCGCGTGCTGCCACACTCAGTAAGTGTGTTCAAAGTGAAATGAAAGCCAAGTGGGAGGCCGCAATGAGAAGTCACTGCAATGTTTCATTTTCTTTTCTTTTTATTGTGAATTGGGTAAAGGTGGACAGAGCAGGTCCATTTTCCATTCAGCTGTCCATACGCGGTTGTTTCATGTCATTGACTAAAGTCCCCACAGGGTAACATCACTCCCCCACTTCTCCCGGTGTTTCCTCTCCTCCTTCCTTCCTGACCCTTCTGACCTCTGTCCTTGGGTCAGCGCTGCCCTTCTGGTCTCCCGTTGTTGATTATTGTAAGGAGTGCTTATCTCCCTGATGCTATTGTTGCCTTAGAGACTTGTTTGTTGTTGGGCAGAAAATTGATTCCAGGGGTGAGTTCAGGTCCAGAACTGCAGGGAGACTCAGGGCCACAGTCTCCAAGGTTCCACCGGTCTCTATCCAACTAATAATCCTGGTCTTTTTTTTTTTTTTTTTGAGTCATGTTCCACAGCTTTCTCCCACTCTATCCAGAACCTTCTAAAGTGATCCCTCTCAGAGAGGTCAGCAGTACGAGCTGGGCACCCTCTGGTTCTTCTGGTCTCGGGGTCAGAGAAATTGATGTGCACAGGGCACATTCCACTGGACCAACTGTTCTCACGCATCTTTGATTTTCATCATCTTCTTTACTCCCGACAGGGAGAGACCAATGGTTGTACCTTAGATGGCCTCTTGTGAGCTTTAAAGATCCCCGTTGCTACCTTTTAAAGTAGCATCTAGACAAAGAACACTGTCCGTGGAGTACCTGATGCCCACTGACGTTGGTGTCCACTGAGACTGTGGCCCGGAGCCCCCAGGCATTACAATGTTCTGAGAAACGCAGTGAGAGGAGCCTGTGACAGGCCGGAAGCTGCCAGAGGAGGAGATCCCAAATATTTCCCACTAACAGAGCGTGAGACTCCCCACTGCCAAATACGGAAAACTTTGAGACCCGGATCTACGAGGCCGTCCCATTGAGTTCCCTGCAAATGAAGCTTTCAGAAGCACACGCGTATTTCGTGTCGTTAGGAAGGGTCCCCAGCCTGGGCGCGGATCTCAGCAGACACCTGCCACCCCTCTGGTAACATGAAAGCTGTGGCCACCCCTGGGCTGTTGGCCTCCTCTGGTCGCTGGTCACAGCTTCTCTCCAGCTCAGTGTGTGACCCTGCGGTGTCTCTGCAGGTGCCTCTCGAGATGGTGGTCCAATCTCAAAGTTCCTATCTGGAGGCTGAGATTCAGTCTCCGACCCTGGAGGACCTGGGAAGGAACCTGGAGGAGGGTGGGGCCACCTGCCACTCATACCTGGAACACCTGGTGCAGGGCCTCCAGAAAGAAGCCAAGGAGAAGTTCAAGGGCTGGGTCACCTGCCCCAGCATAGACAACACGGACCTAGCCTTCAAAAAGGTAACCTCGGGACTTGGACAGAAGTAACCCCACAGAACCTCCTCCAGCCACCAGGGAGTGCGGGACTCACAGAGCCCTGGTGGCTCAATGGCTAAGCGCTCACCTACTACCTGAAAGGTTGGTGGTTTGGATGGACCAACAGCTCCTTGGGAGAAGGAAGAGACTGTGTGTTCCCATAAGGACGGCATGCCTCAGAAACCCCATGGGGTAGTCCTACTCTCTTCTAGAGGGGTTCTGTGAGTCAGAACCAATTTGATGATAGTAGGGTTGTGGGGCCTGGGTGGTTCAAACAGTTAAGCACTCCGCTGGTAAGCAGAAAGTTGGCAGGTCAAGCCCACCCCTTGGCACCTTGGAAGAAAGACTTGGATAGCTAAAGATGGTTCCTGACTTACAGTGGGTTGCTTTCCAATGGCTTGGTTGTAAGTCAGTTCTGATGTAAGACACACCTTGGAGGCATTGCCGACTGGGCTTCAGACCACGGCCATTGGTCGGTCATCTAAACACAGTGAGCCACAAAGACTTTTTGGTTTCGGAGTACATGTACAAGTCATTCGCACACTGGACTGGGGCATGATGGAAGTGAGAGTAGCCAGTGACCACACGCTCGCTGCTGGGGACATGGCACCCCGGACGTGCTCGCTGCCCCGGAGCCACAAACATTCCATTTGTGAAAAAGCGCAACTCTACAAAGGACTGTCAAGTTTAGCATGATAAAAGGAGGATTCCCTGTGCCTCATTCTGTTTAGTTTTCATTATTGTTGCCTTTGGTAATCAGTTTCTTTATAAATCTGATCTTCATTTGTCTTTGGGGGTTGAAAACATTACATAGAAACTCACAGGCGTATTTTAATACATACACACATCATTTTTTTTTTTAAATGGTCTAAAGTGCGATTCATCATAACTCAAACATGTAAGTTGGGAACTACCTTCCAAAAGGCCACAGACGTAAAAACCCTCGGGAGCACAGTTCTGCTCTGGACATGTGGGTGATCGTGAGTCATAACAGACCCTGCAGAAACTGGCTTGATTCAGTTCTGTGTACAGGGTCCCTGCCTGAACAGAGAAGGTGCCTACAGTCTGAAACACCCTCTTCCCAATCACAAAAATGGAGCCAGACTGCTTGGACCCCAGCCCTGCTTCCGCCACTTAACTGTGTGACAGCGGGCAGCTCGCTTGCCTCTCTGTGTCTGCGATTTCTTCCCTATGGAAAAAATGTCACATGGATAACACGTGTCAGAGAAAGAGATGCCATGGAGCCGACTTTGGCTCCCATATGTCAGTAGAACTGTGCTCCGTGGGGTCCCAGTGACTGATTGTTTGGGGGTAAATGGCCAGGACTTTCTTCCAGGGTACCACTCAGTGGACTCAAACCTCCAAGATCTGATTCTTCAGCAGTAGATTGCCAGAGCTTTTTTCCCAGGAGCCTCGGAGTGAACTCCAACCTCACACTTTTTAGTTAGCAGCTGAGCCAGTTAACTGTTTGCACCCGCCCGGGACTCCCCACTGTCTGAGAAGGCCGTTTAGAAGCGCACAGGAAGGGCTGTGTGGGGAGCACTCGCATTGTGACACCGAGGGCCGCAGGCCAGCAGAGCCGCGACTTCAGGTGACAGCGCTGCCTGTTCTTTGAGTACCGGTGACCTCTAACCAGCTCTCGGCCCGTGTCCCTCCCAGGTGGGTGATGGGCAGCCACTGAGGCTGTGGAAAGTGTCGGTGGAGGTGGAAGCCCCACCGTCCGTGGTCCTGAACCGCGTGCTGAGGGAACGGCACCTATGGGACGAGGACTTCATGCAGTGGAAGGTGGTAGAAGCACTGGACAAGCACACGGAAGTCTACCAGTATGTGCTGCACAGCATGGCCCCCCATCCTTCCAGGGATTTCCTGGTCCTCAGGTGAGCCTGCCCCACCCAAACGCAGACCCCACGGGGGGTGCGGGAGAAAGAGCTGGCTGTCCGCTCCTGTAAAGACAGTCCTGGAGACCCTCTGGGGCAGTTCTTCTGTGTCCTACATGGTCTCTGTGCGTCAGAACGGACTCAATACAGTGGATGGGAGGTAAAGGTGGGTGGTAGCACAGTGGGTTAAGCCCTCGCTGCTAACTGAAATGTCAGTAGTTGGAAGCCACCAGCCACTCCTTGGAAGAAAGACAGTCTTGGAGACCCCGTGGGGCAGTTCCTCTCTGTCCTACACGGTCTCTGTGCATCAGAACGGACTCGATGGCAGTGCATTTGGTTTGGGGTTTATAGATTTATATATTGATGTTTCTATGGAGTCCTGGCATGGCATTGTAGGTTAATGCGCAGGACTTCAAAGTCAGTTTGAACAGAAAGGTCGGCGGTTCAAGCTCATCAGCCACTCCTCAGAAACGCTTATACAGGGTTGGTATGGGTTGAAAACTGACTTGGTGTCACTTCACAACAACAACAACATGTATCCATTAGAGCCCTGGTGTGGCACTATAGGATAAGCACCAGACTACTAAATGCAAGATCAGCTGTTCAAACCCACCAGTCCAGTCCTCGGAAACTCTATACAAGGTTACTATGAGTCAGAACTGACTTGATGGTCCTTAACAACAACAATTTCTCTGTATCGGAGCCCTGGTGGCACAGTGGTTAAGCATTTGGCTACTAACCAGAAGGTGGACAGTTCTAATCCACCAGCCACTCCATGGGAGAAAGAGGAGGCTGTCTACTCTGTAAAAGTTGACAGCCTCAGAAACCCTCTGTCCTGCAGGGTGGGAATGGTGTGGTTCGTGTTATATAGTAGAGCCCTCGGATTCCTGGTGTGGCGCCGTAGGAACAGCACCAGACTTCGAACCACAAGGTCGGCAGTTCAATCCCACTGCTGTGCCTTGGAAACCCCATACAGGGTCACTATGAGTGGGAACTGACTTGATGGCACTCAACAATAGCACAGAGGTTAAGTGCTCCAACCCGCCAGCCTCTCCACAGGAGAATGAGCCAGTCGATTTCTGTAAATGGCAGCCTTAGAAAGTCTGTAGTTGAATGCCTTCACATCGGTTCTGACCCATAGCAACCCATCATAGGGTTTCTGAGGAGCAGCTGGTGAGTTTGAGCCGCCCACTTCGTGGTTCAACCCAATCTTGCAGTCCAGCGCATTAACCCAGAGCCACACCAGACTCCTGGGAACGCTAGAAGGCAGCTCTCCTCTGTTCTCCAGAGTCGCTGTGACTCGGTGGTGGCACTGGTTTGGCTTGCTGCTTGGCTTTGAGAGATGGCTACTGGGGCCATTTCCCCAGTGAGATCTGTCGTGGACTGCATTGTGCCCGGGCTCTCCCCTGGACCCCTCGCAGTGGTGCACACAGCCTACTGGGCTACAAATAGTGCTCATTTCCTCAAAACGCAGGCCCAAGACTACCTGCCGTTCATCCCCACACCCCATCCCAGCGGCGATCCTATTACTCAGCAGACTGGGGTGGTGTCAACACAAATGCTCACATGGAACTACAGTGGACTGGAAACTCGGTTTGCCGGGTCGCTTCTGATCGATGCCTGAGTTTAGTCCCAGACGGCAGGGATAGGGGATGTCCCCTCCACGACATAAAAGCCTGACAGTAGAAATGCGCTGTTGGGTCCATTCCAACGCAGGGCGCCCCCAGGTGTGTCAGAGCAGAACTGCAGGGTTCGCAATGGCTGGCTTGGGCAAGTAGATTACCACGCCCAAACATTTGAAAAACAGCCGGACATGTTATTGGCAGCCTCAGTGTAGCCATAGAAACCATTCCAAACCAGACCAAAACATAACTATTGCTGACCATTCAGTTACAACTCACGGAGTTCCCAGGAGAGAGGGGAACTGCTCTGTAGTGTTTCCGAGGGGCTCATTCTTAGGATCGCCAGGTCTTTCTCCCATGGAGCTGCTGGTGGTTTCAGACCACCGACCTTTCAGTTTGCAGCAGAACGTTTCACCACTGTGCCGCCAGGGTACCTTGGGAACCCTTCACTGTGATCCAGGTAACGAGCGCGGGTCTCTGGGCCTCACTCTGCTATGTGGCTGTCTCCCCCCACCCCCGCCCGCAGGACATGGAGGACGGATTTGCCCAAAGGCACATGCGCACTGGTGTCCACCTCGGTGGAGCACGAGGAGGCCCAGCCTATGGGCGGTGTGCGTGCCGTCGTCTTGGACTCTCAGTACCTCATAGAACCCTGTGGTTCCGGGAAGTCCCGACTGACCCACATCTGCAGGGTGGACCTCAGGTACGTGTGTGGGGCCTACTTCCCATCCCCCACTTCTGGTTGGTTTCAGTAAGAACTTTGTGGCTTATTTAAGGAGACCTGGTGGTGCTGTGGGTCAGGCATTGATTGGGCTGCTAACCACAAGGTCTGCGGTTCAAACCCACCAGCCACTCTGCAGAAGCAAACTGAGGCTGTCTGCTCCTGTAAAGACTTTCAGTCTCAGAAACCCTCCGGGGCGGTTCTGCTGTACCCTATAGGAGCGTTAGGAGTCGGAATCCACTCGACAGTAGTGGGCTTGTTTTGGGTGGGTTATGGACTTCTTTAGTTAGGAATTCTGGAGAGATCATATTCCCAGCACACACAGAAGCACCCTTGTTTCTATCTCACATCCTGCTCTTCCTCGGCATTGGCTGATCGGGGTGAACGCAAGCCGGGTGGCTCCGGTCAGTGCCCACAGCCTGGCCACGCACCCTCATGACCCACGTTCCAACACAGAATCGCAACATCTTATCTCTCCGTGATCCAACAGGCCTGCTGGCCAACACAAGCAAGGCCCTCGATCCCCGACAGCTCGAGGCCCAGCCTCAAGGAGTGGTCCACTCCCCCAGGACCCCTCAGGAGACTGGAATGCAGTGCGCGCCCACCATACGTGCACACGCACTCACACATGGAGGCATGGTGCACTTGTGTACACAGAGTGGGGACCCACTGCACCCCTCATTCTGCATCTCATTTTACTTCCCCCTCCCCCAGGCTTTTCCCCTCCAGTCCTTGGATCTTTTCTGTATTCACTTTAGAAGCCCCTGTTCACGCAGGCTTGGTCATTAACCAAAAATAAAAGGTCAATGGCTGAAGTCCAACCAGAGGTACCTCAGAAGAAAGATCTGGCAACTGGCTTCCAAAAGATCACACCCTTTGAGAACTTTAGGGAGCTTCTCTGCCATGTGCAGTATCACCATGAGTGGGAATCGAAGCCACACAGCTGGTTTCTTATTATTTTTGTTTCCACTTAACGTTTGGCATTGCTTACCTGGGAGTAAGTACTAGCATTGGTATATGATACCCCCTCCCACAGAAAACAAACGAATGAACCCCACTGCTGTGAAGTTGATTCCAACTCGTACAGGACAGTTAAACTGCTCCCTGGCGTTTCCAAGGCTATAAATCTTTACAGGAGCTGACAGCTTCCAATTTCTCCCGTGGAGTGGCTGGTAGATTCAAATCATCCACTTATCACTTAGCATCTGAGTGCTTACTCACTGTGCCACCAGATGCCACCCAAATCCACCGGGTTTATTAACCTGTCTCTTAGTAGATGCTCAGTAATGTGAATTTCCTTCTCTCCTGTTTCTTTGATGCCTGTCTACCTTTGCCGGTCTCTCCACTGCCTCAGTCAAGAAGAAATGCACTTTAAACCCAGTGCTTTAGAGACCCTCATTAGGCTGAGCCAAAGACTCGGTCTGTGTAGCTATGAACTGGTTTTATTCTCCATAAATTCTTCCTTCTTTCTGAAGGTTCTCCTTTCTCGTGAGATGCTGGTATCATTGGAGAACACCTGATAATCACTGGAGAGTCACAGTAAACCCTTAGCAGCCAAAACATGAGAGCTGATAGCAGAATGGGGCCCTCAGACCTCTGTGGCAGTCAGCATGCCCAAGCTATTTGCACATGTACCAGACACCAGGGCCCAAGGACAGCCCTTGTGTGCCAGGAGAGCTCGTTCTGATGTGGAGAAAACCTTCCCACCTCCTTCCTGCTTTTTCTCCCCACAGGGGCCACTCCCCAGAGTGGTACAACAAGGGCTTTGGACATATGTGCACAGCAGAAGTGGTCAGGATCAGGAATTCGTTCCAACCCCTCATCGCAGAAGGCCCAGAAACGAAAATCTGAGATTTCCCCCCAAGTGTGACATCAAGCTCAGGGACATGTGTGTGGGAGACAGAGAGACCCGCAGGTGTGGTTCACGTCGAAGGCAGAGGCCCTGCCAGGTGGGGCTGTTGGAGATGCACGAGTCTGTGAGAACTATTCACGGCCTTCCTGGGGATGGCTACTGCCCTACTAATATAATATTTTTTTTAAAAAATCAGAGCATTTATCTATGTTACTTAAAATTAAATGGATTATTCCTTGTGCATTGCCTAATTTGCTATTTAAGGGCTTCCAAGAAGCATATTCCTATCTGTAAATAAATGTATGTATAGCATATGTACATATGTGTTATACTGCTGTCTTTACTGTATATATGTGAAATACCGATTTTATACAGAGTTGAGTGCTTTGAAAAGTTGTGCATCCTATTCAGTGAGCCAGTGCCTTCACATAGCCCTTCCCATCGCCTCCCAGCTGTCATAGAAGCTCACATCAACGTGTGAGGACACCATCTATCCACCCTCCCGAATGTCTAACCAAAGATCCGCTAACCAAAGAAAACTATCACTCAGAGGTGTCCGTGGGTACTGAGAGGGAAGGAGCATCGCTTTATCTTAAAGCAAAGCCGAGGGTGACAGGTCACGCCCCAAGTTAAGACTGGACCACAGTTTAGCACTGGGCCCAGCCTGATGCAGTTTTCAGAGCCAGGAACTGAAATAGATTCCATATTTCCCCCAAGATTGAGAGCAGACTGTCACAGCCAACAGCACCGCCATGTTTTCTAAAGTCTTCATGGACGCCTTTCTTAGTGTTCTAACTGGGATTCTGTTTGACCAGTGGTCCATTTGGTCTCAGTTAGTTGGCATTTTCTTGTCAGTGGATTACACTGACTCCAACTCTGGATAAAAGTAAAGCGAGATGAAGGTCTCCAGGACTCAGTATTTCTCCTTTCAGGCAATTCACATTTTACTACAGAAGATGCTTTCAAAATACATGGGTCAGTCAAAAAGTATTGCTACAAAAGCGTTGTTGTTGTTATATGTTGTGGAGTTGGTTCCGACTCATAGCGACCCTGTACAGGGTTTCTGAGGCTGTAAATCTTTATGAGAGCAGAAAGCCTCCTCTTTCTCCCATGGAACAGCTGGTAGTTTTGAACTGCTGACCTTGCGGCCCATAGCCCGATTCATAACCACAGAAGCATAGCAACCCTTATTAAGCAGAAATATCAAAATGTGAAGCTGTTGTTTCTCAGCGTAGCCTCCATCTAGGTCTGTAAGCTTCTGAAGGTGGTGTTTCCATCTCTCTAGCCCTTCCTCAAAGAATTCTGCACTGTGTGATTTATACCACGGCAAAAGGGCAATTTGGGGTAACCTCAAGGGATTCAAGCTTTGTTTCTTTTCAATATTCTTTGAGTTTGGGAAACAAAAAGAATTCTGAAGGAGTAAAATCAGGGCTCTCGAGTGGATGGGGTCAGGTTTCCCAGTGACATTGTTAGGACAGACTGCGCATGTATGAACTGGAACCCTAGTAGCAATGCTTTTTGACTTATCCTCCCATCATGCATTAAAGTCTTGCCAGCTGAGAGACAGGCTTTACAGTTTACCTAAGACCAAAGCTATGTTTTTAAATTAGATTTAGAAAAAATAAGTAAGTTTATTAATTCCACGTTTTTTCGTTAGCTAGCTTGGGTTCGCCATACTTGACCCAGCCTTATTTATTACTGTACAGACGAAGCAAATTGATTCTCCTTAACCAATTGCTGATGGACAGACATTGTGTTATTTTATTATTATAATAATTGACCAGCTGTAAAGAAAAAGGTAAATTATTGTATTTGGATTCAGGGAAAGGGTTTTTGTTTTTTGTTTTTGCTTTTGTTTTCATAGCTCCTTACAGAGACTGATATAATTTAGCAATTCGTGTTGGAGGGGGGAAGAAGAGAGAAAATCTGGAATGACTGTTTTCCCTTCTTTTATTATATGCATTTATGTTTTTTGTTGTGTGTTTTTTTTTTCATATCAGCCATGTGCAATTGTTCTCTTGAAAGGAATAAAAATGCTACCTATGAGTTCAGCGTGATGCAAAGAAAGTCGCACGGTTTTAATTATGACCTAGAGTTTTTTATTTCCATGCCGACCAGCGTAGACCCATCATTTACCTTCCAGGCAATACTCTTGAGCAAACTAAGTTTACTTCTGCCCTTGCATTTTACATATACAGATTCCTGGGATTGAGCTGTAGGATCAGCACTTGGACTGCAAACCACAAGGTCAGCAGTTCAAACCCACCAGCTGCTCCTCAGAAACCCTATATGGGGTCACTATGAGTCAGAACCAACTCAACAGCACTTGTTAACAACAACTATATTTTACACGTAACCATCATCGCTGTTGTTTCTGTAATTTACACACTGAAGTTTGTTAGCAGTGTTTAACCTGGTCCTGCCCCAGAAATGAGGATCTGGGGAAACGTCAGATGGGTGAGGAGTGTGGTAGCTCCTATAAGGAGGTATGCACGGACTGATTAGTCATTATCTTGGTGAAATGCGGACTCAGGTAGGTCTGAGCTTCTGCATGTCCTTCGAGGCTCAGGAGTTCCCTGCTGCTGCTCTGTGGACCACACTTTGAGTAGGAGGGACTCCAGGACATATAAGGACAAATCTGCCTGTTTCAGAACCCTCTTCTCTTCAATCACCTGAGCTGCTCTGTGCACATACTAATCATGTAACTGCTGTGCAACAATGCAGCATATCTTTTATTTTTTTAAAAAATGGAAAGGAAAGAAAGGGGCAAAAGTATGCATCAAGCTTGTTTGTCAAATCCCACTGTATTTTACTCTGTTATCTTGCCAATGGAAATAAAGTAATGCATTTTATATAATTATACCTCATGCAGATTTGGACCTCAGTTGTTGGTATCAGTCATCAGTTGTACATAAATAATTTGCCAAGGCAAATAAATTTCTATACATTAAGCATTTCATATTTCCTACTAATGACATGTTGATTTGCATGCCCCCACCCCTAAGTGGAGAGCCTATATCAGAAGGAAATTTCTTGCTAAGACAGATTATTGGGAGCTTGATTCCTCATTACAGTAACCAATACCCTCTCCAAAATGTACTTTTACAAACAAACATTCACTAACCTGGGAGGGCCAGTCTTAGGCTGGGTTCTGTAGAAGCAAAACCAGTGACCATTATACATGTATGTAAAGAGAGGTCAGTATCGAGGAAATGACTCACAGCGATAGAGGTGGTCAGTTCCGTGTCCTCAGCCAGATGTCAGGATGGTGGTTTCTGTCAGATGACAGGTAAGCAGGTGTGTCAGTTCAGAAAGTGCTAATGGCTCCCAGGACCAAAAGGTAAGAGAGCAGGCCACTAGCTCAAGTCCAAGAATCGGAGGTCGGAGGACAAACCAGATGCAGGATCCAGACCAAGCAGGAAGTGAACAAGCCATGCCTGAGTGGCCAGTGCCCCTGAGGAAGCTTCCTTTTGATTGACTGGCTGCTCCAAGCAGAACTCATCGTAGAGTTGATTACATTGGATTGTATTCTATATTTATGATGATATTATATTACTATGCAAGGTAGCTGCATGTCATCTGCCAAACCACTGAACATCCTGACCCAGTCAAGTTGACACAAAACCTTAACTAACACAAGGCCCTAACCTGTGTCTTGGAGTCCTGGTGTGGCGCTATAGGATAAGCACCTGACTGCAAGGTCAGTGGTTCAAACTCACCAGTCACTCCTTGGAAATCCTATACAGGGTTGCTAAGGGTCAGAACCGACTCAATGACACGTAACAACAACAAGCTGTGTCTTAGGCAACAAAGTGGTAGTGGTGGTAGTTGTATGCCATCGAGTCAATTCTGATTCATAGAGCCCCATCTTTCTCCAGCGGAGCAGCTGGTGGGTTTGAACTGGTGACCTTATGGTTAGCAGTCCATCACGTAATCCACTATGCCACTATGCCAGAGCTCCTTATTTAAATGGTTTTGTTGTTGTTGTTAATTGCCATCAAAATGGTTTCGGCCCATAGTGACCATGTATAGAGTTTCCAAGGAATGGCTCTTGAGTTTGAACCACCAACTTACAGTTCAAACCAAGCTTGCGGTCCAGGCTTTATCCCACAGCACCACACTAGGATGACTAATTAAATGGTAGGTGGGGATATTTTTATATCAGACACCAGTTTCCATCGAGTCAATGCCAACTCATGATGGGTTCCCCCCCCACCCCGTGTGTTAGAGTACTCAAGGAATAATTACTCAGCAGTAGATCACCAGGCCTTTCTTCTGAGGTACCTTTCAATTAGCAGCCAAATGCATTAACTGTTTGCACCACCATCGGCTCCATCCCCACTGCCACGGCAGTGTAGTGAGTTAAGTGTTGATTTCCTGACTGCAAGGTGGGTGGTTCAGACCCACCAGCTGCTCAGCAGGAGAAAGATGAGACTTACTGTTCCCTTAATTATCTCCAGCCTCAGAAATCCTATAGGACATTTCTGTTATGGCCTAGAGGGTTTCTGTGAGTCTGAATCGGATGCACAGCAATGAAACTGGGTTTGTTTTCTGCACGGCAAGCAGGGTAGTTTGCCTGTGTCTAAAAGGCAAAGCCAAACTGCTGCCATTGAGTTGATTCCCATAGAACCGCCCCACAGGGCTTCCTAGGCTGTCATCTTTATGGAAGTACATGACCAGGTTCTTCTGCAGAACCACTGGGTGGGTTTGAACTGCTGACCCTTCAGTTTGCAGCTAAGCGCTTCACTACCATGTCAGCATGGCTCCCTGTTGTTTAAGAACTTGGATCTTGATGCTGTGATTCACATGTGACTGGGAATCAAGTGCTCAGATGCTGTAAGGTTTATGCCTCAGGATGAGACAACAAATGCTACAATATTGAAAGGAAACAGTGCTACAAGATAATCAATTGAGATTTTTAAAATGAAAACAAGACAGTTAATGTGAAGAATTTATTACTGGGTAATGTTTCCACTGTAGATAATTTATACAAATAAATAAGGTTAATGAAAATTAATTCACTTTGCCATAAAATAAGCATATGGAAAATTTATACTCAAACTCTACCAAAGACTTTTTAATGGCATAATTATTCTGTTAATGAGCCTTCAATTATTTGCCAACAAAATAACAAATAAACACTCCAGAGTGTCTGTCTGTGCCCTCCCACTTTTACAAAAGAGCAGATGGTGCAACAGACTGATAGAGAAACATCTCTCAAATTGTCTTTAAGATTTCATCAATTCAACATTTGTAGACATCGAAT
This sequence comes from Chrysochloris asiatica, assembly GCF_000296735.1. Taxonomy (NCBI): domain Eukaryota; kingdom Metazoa; phylum Chordata; class Mammalia; order Afrosoricida; family Chrysochloridae; genus Chrysochloris; species Chrysochloris asiatica. The sequence goes on along the minus strand of NW_006408790.1, from coordinate 369,869 downwards.
CCAAGAAAATGATCTAGTATTATTAAGTCAATGTGAGCGTTGAGCGTATGAGATTAGTTTTGTGGAGGGTATTCTATGAAAATACAAACTCAAAGCCATAAATAAAAGAACTAAAGATCTTCAGGGTGAATAGTGCCTAGTGTATGTTGTTGATGTTACTGTTACTGTTGATACTGATGATGTTTATGTTAATGTTATTGTTTTTGATGATGATGATGTTGATGCTGATCGTGATCTTATGATGTTGATGATGTTGATGTTCATGTTGATGTGTTGATGATGATGTTAATGTTGATGATGTTGAGGTTGTTCATGTTGATGTTGATGTGTTGATGTTGTTGATGTTCATGTTGAGGTTGTTGATGTTGTTGATGTTGTTGATATTGATGATGATGATGTTAATGTTGATGATGTTGTTGATGTTGAAGTTGTTCATGTTGAGGTTGTTCATGTTGATGTGTTGATGTTGTTGATGTTAATGTTGAGGTTGTTCATGTTGATGTGTTGATGTTGTTGATGTTAATGTTGGTATGTTGATATTGATGATATTGATGATGATGATGTTAATGTTGATGATGTTGAGGTTGTTCATGTTGAAGTTGTTGATGTTGAGGTTGGTGTGTTGCTGTTGTTGATGTTGATGATGATGTTAATGTTGATAATGTTGATGATGTTCATGTTGATGTTGTTGATATTAATGTTGGTATGTTGATGTTGTTGATATTGATGATGATGATGTTAATGTTGATGATGTTGAGGTTGTTCATGTTGATGTTGTTGATGTTATTGATGTTAATGTTGGTATGTTGATATTGATGATGTTGATGATGATGATGTTAATGTTGATCATGTTGATACTGATCGTGATCTTATGATGTTGATGATGTTGATGTTCATGTTGAGGTTGTTGATGTTGAAGTTGGTGTGTTGCTGTTGTTGATATTGATGATGTTGATGATGATGATGTTAATGTTGATAATGTTGAGGTTGTTCATGTTGATGTTGTTGATGTTGTTGATGTTGATGATGGTGATGTTAATGTTGATGATGTTGATGTTCATGTTGAGGTTGTTGAAGTTGTTCATGTTGAGGTTGTTGATGTTGTTGCTGTTGGTGTGGTGTTTATACTGATATTGTCGGCTACTATGAAATTGGTCCCTAACTCATGGTGACCCTGTGCGTAACAGAACAAAGTGCTGCCCTGTTCTGCACTGTCCCCATGACAGTGACGATTGTGAGTCATAGAGTTTTCATTGGCTGATATTTTGGCCTTTCTTCCCAGCATTTCTTAGTCTGGAAGCTACTTGGAAACCTGTTGATCATCATAAAACACAGAAGCCTCCACTGTCTGCCAGTTCCACTCTGCCACACAAGGTCACTGTTGATTTGGAATTGACTTGATGGCAATTGATTTGGGGTGGAATTAGTCAAGAAAACAGTAAGTTTACAGTAGGTTTCATATGTCTTACCTACTGTAATATATAGAGAGATTATGGTGTGGCACTGTGGGATAAATCACTGTACCTCAAGTTCGGTTAGAACCGCAAAGTCAGTGGTTCAAACTCATCAGCCACTCCTCAAAAACCCTATATATGGTTGCTATGAGTTGAAATCAACTCGACTGCATTTAACAACAACAAATAAATAGTCAGCCCTGTACTAAGATAGGTGTTATTAATCCCATTTCAAGATAAGGAAACTGAGGGTCAGCAAGGGTTAAGATTCCCCAGAGCACACAACTGTGGAGCCATTTGAACCCAGTCTAGCTGCTTTGTTCTGACTCAAGATGTAAGTTGAACACATTTTCCTTTTTGAATCAACTGGATCAAAAATAGGGTATGAAAGTTAATAACCAAGTCTCTTGTTTGAAACAACCATGTGGTGAATCTGAATGGCATGTGTTGTAGGTTCCATTAAGGAGTCCTGCTGGTGCTGGGGTTAGGTATTGGGCTGTTAACTACAAGGATGGATGTTCAAACCCACCAGCTGCTCCATAGGAGAAAGATGAGGCTGTCTGCTCCTGTAAATACTGACCATCGCAGAAGCCCTGGGTACAGAGGGTGGCCATGAGTCAGATGGCAGGGGTTTGGCTGTGAGTCTAGGTGTCAGAGTCATCAGTGCCCTGCTGGGACAAATGCTAAGTTCTCAGCTGCTAACCAAAAGGTTGATGTTTGAATTCACCCACCGATCCTTGGAAGAAAGACCTGGTGACATACTCCTGTAAAGATGACAGCCTAGGAAACCCTGTGGGGCAGTTCTCCTCCGTTACACCAGGGAGCGCTGT
>NW_006408790.1:362140-366328 GCF_000296735.1 Chrysochloris asiatica | reverse complement strand
TGATAAGAGTCAGAACTGACTTGACAAGAATGTTTGCATTTTGGTTTACACTTAAATAAATCAAAGCATATACTGAATATTGTAGGAAGAAAATATATTTTTAAAAATTCATTATCGAGCAGTTATTGACAATAAGAAATTACAACAGAAGGGTATAATTAAGTAAGTGTGATAAATTCATAGAGAGGAATACAATACAACTATTAAAACTGACAACAGGAATGTTCACAGTAAACATTAATCACAGAAAATACATAATTCTATAAAATACGCTCTGATTCTCGGTTCATAGAATATGTTAGAAAATACATAGAACTCATATGGGCTACCTCCATGTTGTGAGATGACAGATCATTTTTACTTTTCTTTATATAGAATTTCTGCATTTTAAATATTTTTACAGTGAACATATATTACTCTATAATCAGAAAAATATATACATAGAGAAACTATTGTTTTTCTAGTTCCTGATTTAAGTCAGAACTTTAATTTTTAAGAGAATTCCACTGAAAAGCTTACTTCTTTGTCAAACCCCAAACCATACTACCTCTCCAGATGCCAGAGAATGTCCGCCCTGTTTGATGTTGTGCCTTTACTCCGCGTTAGTTCTTATGAGATGCCGATTTATCTATAAAAGAAGCTTTCAGACCCTCTGATACGCCAATGAAATGAAGTCACTTCCTTACCTCCGAATCAGCGGGATTTAGGTATAGGCTGTTAAAAAGCCCCGGTGGCACACTGGGGGATAAGCATTCGGCTCCTAACCACAAAGTTGGAGGTTCGAACTCAGCAGCTGCTCTGTGGGAGAATAAGGAGTTTGTGTGCTCCTGTGAAGATGTACAGTGTCAGAACCCCTGAGGAGCGGATCTGCTCCATCCGACAGGGGTGTTTGGAGTCATGATCGACTCAGCATAGTGGGTAGGTTTAAAGGGTAGAACCAAATTAGCCCTTTAGTAGTATGTTCTGATGTTCACCTTCAAAACCATTCGAGCTCCAAGATAGTTCCACAGAAGGAGCTGGGTGGTTTGAACCACCAGCCGTTTTTCTCCTCCTTGAGGACCCAAACATGTCTTGGGAACCACCAAACCCGTCTTCCAGCCTCAACGTAATAGATGCTTTGGGAATCTATCAGGGGTTTTACAAACTATAAATGAAAAGAAATGTCACATTGTAAAGACTAGGAAGTAGACATGTTGTTGTTTTGTTCTTATCCGCTTAAGGGAAGTTGCGTCTGTCCCAAGTCAGCTCCAAAATAAAGGGATTTCGAACCCAACAGGTCATCACAGTGCTCACGGTGAGCACCTGCCACCATCCCCCACCCCCACCCCTGGCTGGCCCTCCCAGAACGGCGGCGGTGACAGGGAGCATTTCTTGAGGTTTATGCCTCCCAGGAGCCCAGCATCTCCAGACCCTAGTTGATTGTTTTGCAGACGCTGGTAAAGTCTCCTCCTTGAGGACCCAAGCAAAACCGGCTGGTGGTTCAAACCACGCAGCATCGCCATGGAAGACAAGCCTAGCAATCGGCTTCCATACAAGTTGCTGCGGCTGTTGTTGTTGTTGTTGTTGTTAGGCACCGTCAAGTCGATTCCAATTCACAGTGACCCCATTTGACAGAGCAAAACTGCCCTGTAGGGCTTTCTAGTCATCTTAACAGAAGCAGGTCTCCAGGGCTTCCTCCCATAGAGCTTCTGAGAGGATCTGAACCCCTGAGCTTTCTGTTCATAGCCGAGTGCTTAAACACTGCGCCGCCAGGGGCTACAACCAAGAAACCCTGAGAAGCTTAGCTGTGCTCTCTACCACCAGGGGCACAGTGGGTTACCCCAGGTTCAGGTGATCGAACCCAGCAGCCATATCTCAGGAGAGAGATGAGGCAGTCTGCTTCCGTAAAGATTTGCAGCGTAAGAAACCCTGGGAAGCAGGTGCTCTTTGATCCTGTAGGAGTCGCTAACGAGCCAGAACCAACTTCATGACAGTGGGTGTGGTTTGTGGATGCTAATTAAGCCTCCTCCAAAGGAGCTCTAGTAGCATAGTGGTTATGAATCAGGCTGTGAACCTTAAAGTCAGCCAGTTCGAAACTACCAGCCGCTCCATGGGAGAAAGATGAGGCTTTCTGCTCCCGTAAAGATTTACAGCCTCGGAAACCCTATACAGGGTCGCTATGGGTTGGAACCGACTCGACAGCACTTACCAACAACAAAATTACATAAAACATGAGATCCTCCAATTTTCCCTGCTAAGTGTGCCATAAACCAGCTGTGTGTGTTAGCAGTAACAGTATTTCATAGAAACACTGGCTTTTAATGAAGCATGTCAACTTTTGTCATCTCTTCAATATCCGCATCTCCTCACTCGTGGGAAAGCTGTTAGGAATCACCACACAGTTGTTGTGAAGTGCCTTAGAGTCGGTTCTGACTCATCGCCCCCTGTATAGGATTTCCGGAGCTCTAAATCTTTGCGGGAGGTGGTTATTTGGAGTTAACTTTTTATTCTAGCACTTCCAGTGGCTCCTGCAAGGAAAAGATTACACGTAGAAACAGGTGCACATAAAATATTTGTTAAGTTTGTCATTGAAATCCTGGAAGAGCTTAGCAGTACCATGACTTCTGTTTTACATGTCTCTAGTGAAATGTGTTCGGAAGTGATGGTGGTTGTCAGTTTTTTCATTATCTGAAGGAACTGGCACAGAAGGGTGGATGTTGGACTGCTGACCACAAGAGCAGCGGTTCAAACCCACCAGCCGTTCCTTGGGAGAAAGTTGAAGCTGTCTGTTTTGTAAAGACTTCCAGTCTTGGAAACCATGTACAAGATGACTTTGAGTCAGAATCAACTCAATGGTGCAGGGTTTGGTATCACTGTAGTTTGAAAGAGAACAAATCCAGTTCTCATTCACTTGATTCAATATTTGATAATCACCTATGATTAAACGTTGGGCTGCTAACTGAAAGGCTGACGGTTCCATGAAAGAAAGAGCTGGTGGTCTGCTCCCATGAAGATGAGTAGCTTAGCAAAACCCCCAGGACAGTCCATTCTGTCACGTGACATTGCTACGTGTAGAAATCAACACATTACCACTAACAACAGCACCAACAGAACGGTCATTTCTAACCCTCTGTCGTGTGCCACACACAAGTTTTCTCAAGGTCAGATAAAGGACAGCTACATTGTCAAAAGGAATCCAGTACGGTCCTGTAGGATAAGCATTGGATTGCTAACCACAAGGTCGGCGGTTCAAACTCGCTAGCCGCTCCTCGCTGTAAATCAGAAGTGACTCGGCATTTAGCAACAACAACAAAAGGTTGTCACAAGATTGACAAGTGCAAACGGCACCCAGGGGGTGTGTGCATAATTATTTCAAAATCAAATCGGAAGACAGTCTGCATTATTTGTACCTCCTTCGACTTTTCTTAGAGTAGTAAAAAATAAGGGACAGAGAAATCACAAATGCAAGGAGCAGAAACGCTAAGAATGCCAGGAGAGTCTTACGCGTTTCAAAGAAGCCACACTCCGTGCACACGGCCGATTCTTCTGGACAAAACCTCCGCAGACTCTCGGGGCCCGGGAACCCGTTGTTGTCAATGATCTTCCTGTAATGACTCACGGATAGTTTGGGCTCCAGTTGATCCGCAACAGAACGATAGAAACCGAAGCCTGGAGCCGTGCGATCACTCAACGAGTAAGCAAAGTAGCCACGAAGGTCGACGCCGTCCAGTACGTAAGCTAAACGAAGACCAGAACAAAAGGACCCCTGTGAATACAACACACTGCGCACAGTACATCCCTTTTACCGAGCTGGAGCGTATCAGGGAAATTGTCAATGCCACTGAATAGGACTGCAGATGCAATTCGATTTCACTTAAAAGGCTGCCTGTAGGCAAAGCCAAGGATCCTGGTGGTGCAACCGTTAAGTGCTCAGCTGTTAAGAAAAGTCAGTTGTTTGAACCCACCCTGGGGCTCATCAGAAGACAAAGCTGGCAATTTGCTCTAGTACAGATGACAGCCTAGGAAACCCTGTGGGGCAGTTCTCCTCTGTCACACCAGGGGGCACAGTGAGTGGATGATATATTACAGTTGTTGTTGTTGTTGAATGTGCCGTGGAGTTGGTTCCGACTCAATATGAGCATATAGTGACACAATAGATGACAGCCTAGGAAACCCTGTGGGGCAGTTCTCCTCTGTTACACCAGGGGG
>NW_006408790.1:358278-361159 GCF_000296735.1 Chrysochloris asiatica | reverse complement strand
GCTGTGAGTCAGAATTGAATTGGTACAAATGGTTTTTCAGTGAGCAAAGCTACGAATCAAAGGAGTCCTGGCGCTACAGAAGAATCCCTGGACGTCTAACCACAAGGTCGACAATTCAAACCCACCAGCTTTTGCTTGGAAACCCTACACAGAGTCGCTATGACCCTTAACAACAACAACTAACCAAAAGGCTGCTGGTTTGTGTTAGAGGCACCACAGAAAAAAGGTCTGGTGATATACTTCCGAAAAATCAGCCATTTAAACCCTGTGAAGCACAGCCGCTACTCAGACACAGATGGGGCACCGTGGGTTGGAATGGAGTTGATGGCAATGGGTGGTCTGCTGTTGCGCCCTCTGGTGGGCGAACGCTCCAGCGACCCCAGTCTTAGGGCCCTTACCCTTCAGAGCCTCGTTGACATAGTGGCGGATGTAGTGCACCCTCAGCTGGTCTTCGGCGTCCTGCGGGTCATCATCGATCCCATTGGCCATTATGTACACAGGGAAGTCTCCGTACTTGGATTTCAGCCAGTTCAGCACCCTGCGCAGCCCCCAGGGCACCACGGCCACCTGGCCCGGCGAATTCAGCCAAGTGATGTCTGTCATCTCTTGCACCTCCAGGTACTGGTTGTATTTCCCGGCATCCTCTTTCTCCCAGTCTACAAGGATGGTGGTGCTGTGGCTCAACGCCACAAAGTCGAAGGAGCCCTGGACTAACTGCTTCTCCTCCTCCGTGAAATAAGGGAGCAGAAAATTGTTCCTCTGGTCCAGCCAGTCTCTCATGACACGTGGGTAGTCTCCAGAGCCGAAAATGGGCTCCGCCAGCCAGCCGATGTCGAATTCCAACACCCTGTCGGCCACTTCTTTGTCCTTTTGGGAAAAAGGGCAAGCTGGCTCTATCCAGTCCGCCTGCAGGGTGATGGACACCTGGCCCTTCTGGGAGGCCCTGAAGTGCTCATCATACTGCCTCCACGCCAATGCGTGGGCCCTCAGGAGGTTGTGCCCCGCGCTGTACGTCATATTCCTTGTTGGTGGCTGGTTCATTGTGATCCAAAACTTGATGGCGTGACCCAGATTGCTGAAACACAGCCGGGCATACTCTGCAAAAGCCAGGGCGGTGTGGGGGTTCTCCCAGGCACCCCTCTGGGCCAGGGGGACAGGCAACCCATGGTGGGGGCCCATCGGCTGCCACAGGGCCACCACCGGGGTGATGTTGGCGCGTACCAGTTCGCTGGCCAGGCAGTGGTAATAACGCAGGACTGTGTGGTTCACCCCAGATTGGTTACCCAAGGGGAGGATGCGGGCCCAGTCCAGGGAGAAGTGGAAGTGGGAGACGTGGGTGTCCCGGAGCAAGGCAATCTGGGAGCGGATGGCAGCAAAATCAACACAGTAGGACTTCCTCTTCTGTGTCACCACACCTTCCACTTTAATAAGCCTCTTGCTGCGGTACACATCCCACAGATATACATTCGGGTCCGTAAACTGAGACAGCCTGGTGTCCACCTGGTCAGAGAAAAGTCCAGTTAGATTCTCCTACACAGACTTGAAAGGGTTACTTGTTGGGCTGCTAACCACAAGGTTGATGGTTCAATCCCACCAGCAACTCCCTGGGAGAAAGATGAAGCTCTCTTCTCCTATAAATATGTACTGCTTCAGAAACCCTACAATGAGTCAGTCGGAACCAACTCGGCACAGTAGTAACATGAGACAGACTTGGAAAAGCAACTTAGTACAGATCCCTGGGAGGGACACACACAGCGAAGTGCTGACCTACTAACCTCAAGGTTGTCGGTTTGAACCCTGGCAGAAGTACCTTGGAAGAAAGACCTGGCAGTCCGTTTCTGAAAGGCCACAGCCTTGAAACAGCATGGAGCACACACAGGGTCATTCCACTGCAGTGATGGCAACACCAATGATTACATCTGTCCCTGAGTGGTGCACAGGCGCATGTGCTCAAACCGAGAGTTTAGACGTCAGAGTTCACCCAGAGGTGTCTTGGAAATGAAGCCTAGAGACCCTCCGGGGGGAGTTCTTTGCACACATGGACTCGCTATGGGTCGGAGCTGACTCGACGACCAAGAACAAAACAAGAAGCCAGCAAGATGAGTACAACTGGAGCCATTCTACTGAAAACTTAAAACATTTGTCATAAACTGTCAGCTCTTGAAATAGGAAATATACTGTTTTCTTTCATGCACATTATTCATCGTTTCAACACTTAAATTGTTCCTTTAACATTTAAAAAAATCCCAAATGTGTTTGATGGCATGCACTGTATTGAGTAAGAAGAGTACTATTGGACGGTTTCTTTTGATGGAAGAATCGACCAAAGGTATAAGACTTTCAACAACAAAACAAAACAAAGTATAAAAAAGTTTAGGAGGAGTACACTTCTCAGAACAACATGAGACCAGAAAGGACAACATTTGCCCCAAAACAAAGCGCAGCGGGCAGGCAGCGGCAGGAAGAGGGTGAGTGGAAACGGGGAGCAAGGGAGGATGTGGAAAACGGGGAAAATGCTGTTATACGGGGATACCCGGAGGGGGGGAGGTCAGGGAGGAAGGGGGGCCAGGGAGGTGGCAGTGAACATCACAAAACAAAACAAAATGTATGAATTAGTGAATGGAAACTAAAGTGCTAATAAACTTTCACCCAAATGATAATAAAAAACCAATTAATTAAGCTGTGCTTATTAAAATCTTACTCTAAATTGAGGCGTTTTGTATGAAAAAAGAAACTATACTGGTTGTCACAGAGTCGACTCCGATTCATGATGCCCCCCCCCCCCATGTGTGTCAGAGTAGAACTGTGCCCACAGGGTTCTCAGTGGATGATGTTTCATAAGTAGATTCCACTCATGGTGCCTCATGTGTGTCAGAGTAGA
>NW_006408790.1:353130-357843 GCF_000296735.1 Chrysochloris asiatica | reverse complement strand
CCACTCATGGTGCCTCATGTGTGTCAGAGTAGAACTGTGCTCACAGGGTTCTCAGTGGATGATGTTTCATAAGTAGATTCCACTCATGGTGTCCCTATGTGGTCAGAGTAGAACTGTGCCCCACAGGGTTCTCAGTGAATGATGTTTCATAAGTAAATCCCACTCATGGCGCCCCCGTGTGGTCAGAGTAGAACTGTGCCCACAGGGTCCTCAGTGGATTTTTCTGAAGATTGCCTAGTCTTGATGCCAATGCACCTCTCAGAAAACTCAAATCTGTATCCTTTCAGTTGGCAGTGAAGTATGTTAACCATGTATACCACCTGAAGGCATCCCACTGAAGGTAGAAGACGAGTTAAATAGGCAGAACTGTTGTCTTTTATCAGCATTAAGGCCAATGACCCAATCTGCTTCCATCAAATTGATTCCAACTCACAGGACACGGTACAGAGCTTCTGAGGTTGTAAATCTCTGTTGGTGTTGTTAAGTGCCGTCAAGTTGGGTTGCGATGTATAGTGACCCCATATAGGGTTTCTGGGGTCTTAAATCTTTACAGGAACAGAAAGCCTCATGTTTCTCTCTAGAAGTAGCTGGTGGGTTTGAACTACCAACCTTGTGGTTAGCAGTCCAGTGCTTATCCTACAGAGTCACCAGTTCTCATTAGGGTCAATGGCAGAATTGAGCAAATGACACCTGCCGGATCTTACAAAGTCGGCTTCAGAATGGAGGAATAAACACTGTTGCCCATAGTGGAGATATTATTAGTTTTTTTAACATAGATTGTCTAGTCTTCTCAATCTCTTTCTGCACTGGTTCTGAATCAGATGAAATAGAATCCTTCAAACTGAAAGTTAGTGTTGAAGAAAAGCAGACATGTCATACTCGTATCATCTCCCGTGCGCATTACTGCATTACTGACATGTAAGGTCAATCAGTGTTCGCATAGCATGCCAAATTGCTGGAACCAGCTTTTACCTCTGACATAATCTGTACCCATCAAGGTCCTTGGTCTGACCATTTGGATGGACAAGCTCCTATGCTGGCACTCAACCTGTAGATGAAAGGTGGACTGCTCCAACTGACCCAATAGTACCACAAACTAAAACCTGGCAACCTACCTCTGTACATGTTGTTGATTTTGTTGGATGCTATCTTAGGCTGTGACTCTTGTTCAACCATTTCAAGAGGTAGCATGTGATCAAGAGCCAATGATACTGAAGGAGGAAGTCCAAGGTGCATTGAAGGAATTGGTAAAGAACAAGGCACCAGGAATTGATGGAATAAACATTGAAATCTTTCAAGAAAGTGAGGCAGCACAGGAGGCACTCAATCATCTCTGCCAAGAAATTTGGAAGACAACTATCTAGCTGACTGACTGGAAGAGATCCACATTTGTGCCCATTCCAAAGACAGGTGACCCAACGGAATGTGGAAATCATCGGACAATCTCTGATATCCCATGCAAGTAAAGTTTTACTAAAGGTAATATAGAAACAGCTGCAAGCATACAATGACAGAGAACTTTCAGAGGCTCAAGCTGGATTCAGAAGAGGCAGAGGAACGAGGGATATCATTGCTGATGTCCGATGGATCTTGGCTGAAAGTAGAGAATATCAGAAAGATTTACCTGTACTTTATTGACTATGCAAAGGCTTTCAATTGTGTGGATCATGACAACATTGAGAAGTATGAGTATTCTGGAACACTTGATTGTGCTCATGAAGAATCTGTACCTGGACCAAAGGGTAGTTGTTCGAACAGAACATGGGACCACTGAATGTTTTAAAATTAAGAAAGGTGTGCGACAAGGTTGTATTCTTTCACCGTACTTATTCAACCTAAAGCTGGGTTATATGAAGAAAAACATGGCATCAGGATTGAAGGAAGACTCTTTAACAACCTGCGCTATGCAGATGATACAACCTTGCTTGCTGAAAGTGAAGAGGACTTAAAACATTTACTTATGAAGATCAAAGAGCACAGCTTTTGGTATGGATTACATCTCAATGTCAAGAAAACAAAAATCCTCACCACTGGACCAATAAACAACATTCTTATCAGCGGAGAAAAGATTGAAGTTGTCAAGGACTTAATTCTTCTTGAATCAACTATCAACACTCACGGGAAGCAGCAGTCAAGAGATCACATGACATATTGCATTAAGCAAATCTGCTGCACAAGACCTTTTTAAAGTGTTGAAGAGCAAAGATGTCAGTTTGAGGACTAAGGTGCACCTGACCCAAGCCATGGTATTTTCAATAGCCTTATACGCATGTGAAAGCTGGATAAGGAAGCTGAATAAGGAAGACTGTAGAAGAATTTATGCTTTTGAGTTATGGTGTTAGAGGAGAATGTTAGAAGTGCCATGGGCTGCCAAAAGAACCAATAGATCTGTTTTGGAAGAAGTGCAGCCAGAGTGCTCCTTGGAGGCCAAGATGGCCAAACTTCGTCTCTCATACTTGGGACATATTGTCTGGAAGGAGCAGTCATTGGAGAAGGATATCATGTTTGGGAAGGTAGAGGGTCAGAGAAAAAGAGAAAGACCACCAACGAGATGGATTGGTCAAGTGGCAGCATAGATGGACTCAAGCGTGGCAACAGTAGTGAGGTTGGCCCAGGATCGGGCAGTGTTTCATTCTGCTGTGCATAAGATCACTACGGGTCTATACCAACTCAATGGCACCTAACAACAACAATGTCTTAGCCTGTGTTCCTTAGAAAAGCAAAACCAGTGAATTTTATACATGTGCGTACATAAAGAGAAGATTGTATCACAGAAATGGCTCACAATTATAGAGATAGGAGGGTCCCAAGTTTGGGTCAACTGAGTCAGGATCCTCAGGCAGGGCCAACAAGTAGACACCCAAGTCCATGCCAGGTGAACCAAGATTGGTGGGCCGGCCCAGAAGGCAGACAAACGATAGAGCAGACCACTGGATCAGGTCCAAAAAACCGAAGGTTGGAAGCTAACCCAGATGGAGACCGGAATCCAGCAGAAAGGAGAGCAAGCTTTCCCTGCTTGCCCACTCTATTGTGAGCAGACCAACCCCCCCAGGAAAACAGCCTTTCAGGTAATTGGATGTTCATAGCTAATTCTCATAGAGTCAATTATGCCTGCTCACTGCCAGTCATCATAGAGCTAGCTATGTCTGTACTAGATCTTACTATGGGGATAAGCCCATCTCGACTGCCAAGCCAACTACAGTCGAGTTGACACTAAACATGAACTATCATAGGTGCCATGGACCTGACTCCAACCTATAGCGACCCCGCAGGACAGAGTAGGAATGCCCCATAGAATTTCCAAGGCTGCCACATTTTTCTCCTGCAGATGGGCTGGTGGGGTCAAACAGCTGCCCTATTGGTTAGCAGCCAAGCACTTAGCCGCTGCACAACCAAAGCTCCACAGTAGAAACCTGTGTGATAGAAACTAGTGTCTTCATCTGTTAAACATAGACATGTTCAGACCCACAACATACCCAGAGATACAGAACATTAACACAACATGGAATGGAAAAATGTTGTTGTTGTTGTTAGACATTGTTGAGTTGGTTCCGACTCACAGCCATCGTGTGCACAACAGAAAGTAATACTGTTCCTGGGCCACCCTCACAACTGTTGTTTCATTTGAGCCCAATGCTGCTGCCACAGTTGCAGCCCACCTCGTTGGTGGTCTTCCTTTTTTCCTTCTCCAGGGGCTGGTCCCTCCTGACAACACATGGAAAGCCCCATGAGATGAAGTCAAGAACACCCTATGGGACACTTGTACTCTGGAGCCCACGGGATTGACTTGATTGGAGTCAACTGAACTGGGCTTGGTTTGGGTTGTAAAATCAAGGCCCAGACAAGTCTTGTGTTGAATCTGTAGCAGGGTTTCTGTTGTGTTTCACGGAACTGTTGCAAATTAGCTGGTATTTCTCTGAAGGTATCAGTACTTTTCTTATAAAGGAAAGTCATAAAAATAAAAAGTGAACAGCAGGCCAAAGAAAAATGGCTCTTTCAGGACTGTCCCATGTAGGTCACCCATGCATGTTCCCCACAATATTCTGGGAACCCTGGGTGAAGTACTTTTGTAGCACAAAACACCCACATATCACGCTTCCTCAGACCCACAACAGAAAACATTTATATGTGCTTTTTAAGTGAAAATGTTCCTTCCCTGAAAGAATTTTGGGGTTTATTTTTATAACGTTCTTTCTGGATTGACAAAATCCAGAACCTTACTACCGTAATCATTCTAAAACAAGAGCTCATTTGAAATCAGATATGACAAAGTAAATATAATTTCTGCAAAAATGTGTATGTATCTATCTACATGATGTTCCTACATGAATTTTTAAACAACATTCCATAACTTACATTCATTTGTTGGTGGATTTTTTACAAAAAAAAATACATAATAGAATTGGCTCTCCACTGTCTTGCCTTGTTTTTAGAAGGAACAGCTACAAAGCTAACAAGTGATCTCCACCAAGCCACGGTTGGAGTACCAGGCATGCGGTGGGTTACGCTCCTCTGATAGGTAAGGTTCTGGGTCAGCTTGGCTAGGCCAGTATCTTTAGTGATCTGGCACTTAAGATATAGCCACCCCCAGGATGAGATTGAGCACAATATAATCACCTCCAAGAAGTGGCCTGCTTCTTATGGAGAGATGGAGCAACTGGGGACTTTAGACCCAGAGAGGGAGATGGGCTGTGTGCTGATGACTGGAGGGGA
>NW_006408790.1:350110-352499 GCF_000296735.1 Chrysochloris asiatica | reverse complement strand
TTACAGCTTCGGAAGCTCTATGCAGGGTCACTGTGAATTGGAATTGATTCACTTGCAGTGGGTTTATAGCTACATCGATACGCTTCACTGAGTTTGTTCCTCTAGAGAACCCAGCCACTGACAGCTGCTAACCAGAAGGTCGGTGGTTTGAATCCAGCAGGTGCTCCAGCTATAGTATGACTCTCCAGGAGAAACGATCTTGGAAACACTATTGGGCAGTTCTGCTCTGTCCTGCAAGGTCACTATGAGTCAGAACCAACTCGACGGCAGTGGGTTTGGGTTTAATGTGCCATACAAGACACATGCTCCTGACACTACTGAAACTGTAAGAAGTGCTGAATCTTTAGCACCAAGTGGGTTCTGTACATGCAGATACAATTTATCATAGCCATCAGTACTGTTGGCTCATGTCAACCCTACCTGACAGAGTAGAAATACCCCCATGGAATTTCCTGACTTCCTAGGTTGTCATCTATTGTGTCACTATATACTCATATATCATCTGCTCACAGCGCCTCCTGGTGTAATGGAGGAGAACTGCCCACAGGGTTTCCTAGGTTGTCATCTATTGTGTCACTATATACTCATATATACTCATATATTATCCACTCACAGCACCCCCTGATGTAACAGAGGAGAACTGTCCCACAGGGTTTCCTAGGCTGTCATCTATTGTGTCACTATATACTCATATATACTCTTGTAGATCATCCACTCACAGCGCCCCCTGGTGTAACAGGGTAGAACTGTCCCACAGGGTTTCCTACGCTGTCATCTATTGTGTCACTATATACTCATATATACTCTTATAGATCATCCGCTCACAGCACCCCCTGGTGTAACAGAGGAGAACTGTCCCATAGGGTTTCCTAGGCTGTCATCTATTGTGTCATTATATACTCATATATACTCTTATACATCATCCACTCACAGCGCCCCCTGGTGTAACAGAGTAGAACTGCCCCACAGTTTCCTAGGCTGTCATGTATTGTGTCACTATATACTCATATATACTCTTATATATCATCTACTCACAGCGCCCCCTGGTGTAACGGAGTAGAATTGCCCCAGAGGGTTTCCTAGGCTATCACTATATACTCATATATACTCATGTATCATATATTACCCACACCTATCTGTCCTCCCTTCTTACTATGGTCAAAGCTGAGACACACCACACTATTTATGGGAGGTGACGAGTCTCTTGCTTGCTCTGGGTTGACTCTCCCTTTCTTTCCTTGGTGCCATCTGGAGCACATTTGCTCTTGCCCCCGTGTGACAGAGGAGAACTGCCCCTATAGAGTTTCCTAGGCTGTCATTTTTACAAAAGCAGATCACAGGGTCTTTTCTCTAAGGAGACTTTAGGTGGTTTTGAACCACTAACCTTTTAGTAGCAGCTGATCACTTAGTAATTGTGCCAGCCAGGCTCCTAGGCATCTAATCAGTGTTCACTAATCCTTTTTATAAAGGAAAAGTGGTATTGAGTATAACTATAGGTTGTTGTTGTTGTCAAGAGCCACTAAATCAATTCTGACTCATTGTTTCTTAGACTGTCAACCTTTCTAGGAGCAGAAAGCCTTATTTTTCTCCTTCGAAGCATCATGTGGACTCAAACTGCCAACCTTGTGATTTTCAGTGCAGTGTTTATCTTACAGAGCCACTGTGCCCCCAAAGTAATTGCATGTGCTGCTGGAGGTGGTGGTGGACGTTTTGGTGGTGGTGGTGGTGGTTGTGGTGGGTTGGTAGAGGCTGATGGTGTTGTTGGTGATGGAGGTAGTGGAGGTGTGGGTTGTGGTGAAGGTGGTGGAGGTGGTGGTGGTTGTGGTTCTGTGCCGTGGACTCTCTTCTGACTCATAGAAACCCTGAGTAGGAGCCTTGGTGTGACCCTGTAGCATAACCACTGGGCTGCTAACCACAAAGTCGGTAGTTCAAACCCAACAACTGTTCCTCTAAATCCCTATACAGCAGAGATGGGGAACGTCCGGCCTGAGAACTGTATGTTGCTGCTGCTGTTGTTGTTGTTGTTGTTAAGTGTCATCAAGTCGATTCCAACCCATAGCGACCTGTATAGGGTTTCCGAGGAGCAGCTGTATGTTGTTGTTATTAGGTACCATTGAGTCAGTACCAACCCATAGCGACTTTATGCACAGCAGAACGAAACACTGCCCGATCCCTGGGCCAGCCTCACTACTGTTAACCATGCTTGAGTCCGTCAATGCTGCCACTTGGCCAATCCATCTCATTGGGGGTCTTCCTCTTTTTCTTTGACCCTCCATCTTGCCAAACATGATATCCTTCACCAGCTAGGGGTCCCTCCTGACAATGTGTCTGAAGTATGAGAGATGAAGTTTAGCCATCTTGGCCTCCAAGGAGCACTCTGGCTGCACTT
>NW_006408790.1:344592-348750 GCF_000296735.1 Chrysochloris asiatica | reverse complement strand
TGACCTTGTAGTTCACACCAACTTTGCCTTTGCAGTCCAGCGCATTAACCCACAGTGCCACAATAGTTGATTGTTTTTGAAGAACTTCTGTTCCATTTCAGTGTGCTGGAAAAAGGGTTTTCATTCTCCACGTGTTTCTGAAACTTGAGTGGGTTATGCCTCAGGACAGCTCTGGCTACTACAACACCCGCTTCAATCTGAGGAGCACCTCTGGAACCTGCAATGCTTTGGAATCCTACACAGAGTCTGTCCTCCAGAGGACGCAAGTGTTTTTAAATAATTTGAAAAACACTCTATAAGCAGACAGTTTTCTCTTTTTTAGCGTCTTAAAACACACACACACAAATAAACGCATTGCTGTCCATGGACTCCACCTCATAGCAACCCTATAGGACAACGTCGACTTTCCCCACGGGGTTTCCAAAGCTGTGATCTTTACGGCAGTGAACTGCCAAGCCGCTGATGGTTAGCAGTGGAGCACTCCGGAGGACCAGTGTACTCCCAGAGCTCCTTTTTACCTTCTGATCACACCTTGAATATTGGTTGTTGTTGTTGCTGTTGCTTTCTAGCTGTTCTTAGTTACTGTCAAGTCAATTCCAACTCATCATTTACCTTCTCACCAAACCGGAAACATCCATCTATTTTAAATTTCTGCCCTTTGGGATCTGACTAATGTGTGAGCTGTAACTGGGAAGCCTTTGGAGAGGAAGGCATTCCAAATCCTGCGTCCACTGTCTGGAGACTGGACTGGGCGCCATGACAACAGCATCACAAGGGAGCTCTGCTGACCACTGACCAGCTTAGGGGAACACAGATGGGTTTGGCAGTTCACTTACTTGTACGTAGTGGTCAACGATGCCCCAGGCAAAGTCACAGGGAAACGTCCCTTCTAGGGGTTGGTTTTCAGGCAAAGGTGGGAAGCCATTGTTCTCGATCAGCTTTTGGTAGAACAAGGCTGAAGACTTGGGTAAGAGCTTCTTCTCCTGGCTCAGAAAATCGACATAGAAGAGTCCTCGTCTGATACTGTAACCTCTGTGCCACTCAAAGCCATCCATGAGTGACCATGCTGTGTACCCAATGACATTGACCTCATCCAGTCTGATGGCTGAAAGAGAAGAAAGGACAGGAACAATGTGACCCTTCGCTGCACATCCTCTTCAGAATTCAAGAGTCCTTAAGGTTTTACTGCTTACTGAAATAAACTTACTGCCTGTTGTTTGGCAATTCAAGGGCTTTTACTCATCCACAAAGGCTGTAATCAAATGCAGATCTTTCTACAAATAAATATCTTTTTAAAATAAGCTTATCTCAAACACTTTAGTCCCCAGAAGTACCTGGGGAAAAAACTCCTGTTTTGGAAAACATTATAGCACCAAATATGGGGGTTCAGTATTCTGAACTGACTTAGTGGCAACTGGTTTCATAATAAGCTTATCTCCAATATATTTTTTATTTTGATTCCCCAGTGCCAAGACTGGATAATTCTTTAATTTGAATTCCTTAATCAGAGCAGGAAAGACATACCAAGAAGTATTTAATAATTACTTTTTCTAGAAAGTGTAGATATTTTTCTTTTAAAAGCGTTTGTATTCAGTAAGAGAGATAAGAACCAAAGACATATACAGAGATCTAGATATTTCAGGATTCATTTTGTGCTTAACATAATCTAAAAATATAGATTAATAACTCAGAAAATCAGGTCATTCCCATAGTGAAACCCAGTTTCTCATTTACAAAATGAATTTTTTAAATTGATTTAAGAGAGAACCAAGATGGCAGACTAGGCAGATATGCTACTCAGCCTCTCTGCAACAAAGATGGGGGCGACCAAACCAAACCTACACAGGTGATAAGTCTGGAACGTGAGTTGCAGAGGAAAGTTTGGGGTAGTGGCTCCCACACTTACTGGGGAAGAAGCTGAGCCGGGCAGTGAAGGAGGGAGAAGACTGCTGAAGGCTCTGCCTGCCGGATGTGGAGCAGCCATATTGAACTGCCAGCAACTTCAGAGACCATGACTTGGCAGTGCCAATTAGCACCAGGGGCTGGCAAGGGGAACAGTGTGCTTGTTTCTTGGTCCCCAAGTTCTCCTGGTGACTGGAGGTGTGGCCAGCATCTACCCTCACCCAGCCCCCCGTGCAGTCCCCTAATGCCCAGGATTCACAGTTGAGAGATTGTAGGCCACTCAGAGAGAAGTGGGTGCCAACAGGTGCTGTCATGGCACCTGAATTTGAGTGGACTCTGCTCTAGATATTGAACAGCCTTGAATGGACCCAGTGGACAATGCCCTGACCCATAGGAACTCCATTTAAGTCCTTCCCAACCACCCCGGGGAACTTTTTGATTAACAGGAGCCCCCACAGTTTTCTTCCCTCTGGATCCAGCACCTACACAGTTGTGTTTTGTTTTTTCCTTCCTTTTGTTGTTTTTCTTTGTTTACTCTTTCTCCCTCCTTTTGTAAAATCTTCTCTGCCTATGCTTCATTTTTTCTTCCTTTTTATGTTTCTCTTTCCCCATTTATTTCTGGGTGGTTTCTTTTTTCCCTCTCTTGATCTTTCTTTGTTTCTCTCTAGTTTATTTCTTTTTTTCAGCTTCTCTCTCCCTGATTTTGTGTAGTGTTTTGGGGTTTTTTTTCCCCCCTATCTTATTTCTCTCTTCTATAATTCTATTTTAGGGAGCTCTGGTACCGTAGTGGTTACGAATCAGGCTGAGAACCGCAAGGTCAGCAGTTCAACACTACCAGCTGCTCCGTGGGAGAAAGATGAGGCTTTCTGCTCCCGTAAAGATTTACAGCCTCGGAAACCCTGTACAGGGTCGCTATGGGTCGGAACCGACTCGACGGCACTTAACAACAACAACAACATAGTTCTATTTTACTGTCTCATCTTTGATATTATATATATTTGGTTTTGCCTTTTTCTACTATTTAAAAAAATTTTCTCCTCTATTACTTTATTTTCACTACTGTCTGCTTTGTTTTCTTTTCCTGCATGTGTGTGTGTGTGTGTGTGTGTGTGTGTGTTCTCTTCTTGCTCTACTGAAAAGAGGCAATCCACACCCATATAGCACAGATACAACCATACCCTTTGAAGCCTCACCCCATGGGCAGGAGCCAATTCTGGCCCCTATACGAACTGATCAGTAGACTACACAAGCCAAGCTCACCCTAAATGAGCTTCACGAACAGTGAATAGGGAACTGGGAACGTTTCCGTTCTCAAATCACACCTACCAGGAGGCAGCTGGTAAGAACCTAGGAATACACCAACACACGGATGACCAATTAAATACAGACACAAAGACACCACCATGTCTCAGAGACAACAGACAAGTTCAGTTCACATGAAGAAACAAGAGAAAGTGGCTCAGACAATGTCCAAGAAGCAGAGTCAGTCAATGTTTCTGAGGAAGAAAAAGCAATGGAACTGCCTGAGAAAGAATTCCAAAGAGTGATATTTAGGTACTTTCAAAGGATTGAGAGAAAGATCAAGGCAAGCAAGAACACAGAAAAAAAAAAAAAAAGATAAAGTAAGGAAACACTGCAAGGACAAACAGATAAAATAAATGAAAAGTTAAAACAATACACAGCCTGCAAAAAGAAGTTCGGAAAATTAATTCTAAGGTTTCAGAAATGGACAATACATTAAAAAGGTCAAGGAGTTGTTGTTGTTGTTATTGTTGTGTGCTGTGGAGTTGGTTCTGATTCATAGCAACCCTGTACAGGGGTTCCAAAGCTGTAAATCTTTACGGGAGCAGAAAGACTCATCTTTCTCCCGCAGAACAACTGGCAGTTTTGAACTGCTGACCGTGAGATTAGCAGCCTTATTCATAACCACTACGCTACCAGAGCTTAGATATGAATTAATGGAAGCCCAAGTCAGTGGATTTGAAGACAACTCTCAATACTAGTAAACTAGAATAGCAATCAGAGTAAAGAAGGAAAAAAACATAAATGAGACCTAAGATTTATGTGTGATACCATAAAAAAGAAACTTATGGGTGATTGGAATTCCAGAACAAGAAGAGACAATAAAATCCACAGAGAAAATTGTTGAAGAGCAATGGGAAGAAAACTTCTCTAACATCATGAAAGATTAGAAGATACACATTCAAGAAGCCTAAAGAACATCACACAGGATAGGCCCCAAAAGAAAATCACCAA
>NW_006408790.1:342794-343297 GCF_000296735.1 Chrysochloris asiatica | reverse complement strand
AAAAAAAAAAAAAAAAAAGTTGCCTATAAAGGGGAACCAATAAGACTAAGTTGTGACTTCTCAGCAGAAAACACGCAGGTAAGAAAGCATTGGAATGGATTACACAAAACTCTTGAAAGACAAAAATTGCCAACCAAGAATCATATACCCAACAAAATTGTCCCTCAAATATGATGGTGAAATAAGGACATTTTCAGATAAACAGAAATTAAAGGAATGTGTAACAACCAGATAAACTTTACCAAAAAAATGCCCAAGGGTGTTCATTGGACTGAGAACCAACAACAACAACCAGACAACAACTTGAGATTAACAAACATGGCATCACCATCCAAAACTCAATTTAGATATGGAAATATTTAAAGTGAAACAAACACATAGACTGAAAATCAGGAACCAGAAATATTAATTTACAATTAAGAAAACTACAAAGCAAACTCAGGGAATGATGTAATTAGGTTGTTATTATTAAGGGCCATCCAATCGACTCTGAATCATAGCGA
>NW_006408790.1:340106-342039 GCF_000296735.1 Chrysochloris asiatica | reverse complement strand
AGCATAGAAAAGGATGGACAGCTTTCGAATTAATTTTACGAAGCAAGTATAGCCTTAATGCCAAAACCAGGCAAAGACATCATTAAAAAGAAAATTATATGAAAGTATATCTCATGAATACAGAGAAAAAAAATTCTCAACAAAATCCTAGCCAACAGAATCCAACAACATATCAAAAAAATAATACATCATGATCTAGTGGGATTCATACCAAGTATTCAGGGATGGCTGAATATTAGAAAAATAATCAATGTAATACATTGCATAAATAAAAGGGGCAAAAACACACGATCATATCAATCAATACAGAAAAGGCATTTGACAAAGCCCAGAATCAATTCCTGATAAAAACACTCAACAAAACAGGAAGAGAAAGGAAATTTCTCGACATAATTAAGGGCATGTATACAAAACCAACAGCCAGCATCATTTTCAATGGAGAGGAACTGAAACCATGCCCCTGAGAACAGGAACTAGACAAGGATCCTCTTTTTTTCACTCCTATTCAATATTGAGCTGGAAGACCCAACCAGAGCTGTAAGGCAAGAGGGGAGATTAAAAAATCCAAATGGGCAAAGAAGAAGTGAAACTCTCTCTATTTGCAGATTACGTTATTCTATACTTAGAAAATCTCAAAGACTCAGCAAAAATGTTATTGGAATTCATTGAAAAATTCAGCAAAGTGGCAGGGTAAAAGAATAACATACAGATATCAGTGGGATTCTTTATACTCATAGGGAAAGTTCTGAAAAGGCCATCAGGAAAACAACATCATTTGCGATAGTGGTGTGGCACTGTGGGCTAATGCGCCAGACTGCAAAGTTGTTTGAACTGCAAGGTCAGTGGTTCAAGCTCACCAGCTGCTCCTTGGAAACCCTATACAGGGTCGCTGTGGGTTGGTATTGACTCGATGGCACTTCACAACAACAACAACACCCATACCATCACTTAGGAAAGATTAAACAAACTTTGGTACATACACACAGTGTAATATGATGAATCTGCAAAAACACCGCATAACATGGAGGGACCTGAAGGATACCGTGCTGAGTGAAACTAGTCGATCACAGAGGGACAGGTAGTATATGAGACACCACTGTAAAAAAGTCAAGAAAAAGTTTTCATTGTACAATAAACATTCTATGATGTTTACCAGGGGTTGGAGGGAAGGGAGAACTATTTCCCTGGTGGAGGGTTGTTGTGGTTGTTAAGTGCCATTGAGCTGATCCCGACTCATGGGGACCCTACATAGGGTTAACTTGGGTTACAGGGAAGGCAGTTAAAATGAAAAGGAAGGAAGGTGGGGGGAAAAGGAAATTGCTAATTTTTTTTTTTCATGTACCGGAAGGAAATCAATGCATATTTATTTTCTCATTAAAAAAAGGGCTTGCACAATATTTTTGTTTGAAACATGAAGGTCAGGTTACCACAGCAGCATCTTCTGTGTTGTTATGAAATGTTTACTAGAGGACAATCTGACTTCCTCTTAACGATTTTACTTTCTCTATAATGTGACCTCTATAATGGTGAATTCTGATCTTCAGAAATGTTTTTGAAGACTGTCTTGCATAATAAGGTTAAGATAAAAAGAAGATGGAGGGAGTACTTTGAGAAAAGCAAAGACTATAGTAGGTTTGTCATGAAGTCAAAGCTCCCGGACTGGGGACTAAGGAAGAGAAAGTCCAGGATATAATAGGGATAGCAATACTTGCCCATCCCACAATGGATTACAGTAGGAAGCACATTTTGAGCAATAAGTGATTGAAAAAAGACAAATAGTTAATTTAATATCAAAAGATGTTTTGGCCTAACCACTCTAGCGTAGTGGTTACGAATCAGGCTGCAAACCGCAAGGTCAGCAGTTCGAAACTACCAGCTGTTCCGCGGGAGAAAGATGAGGCTTTCTGCTCCCGTAAAGATTTATAGCCTAGGA